>NC_137053.1:26280586-26348086 GCF_032717465.1 Coenobita brevimanus | reverse complement strand
CGAATAATACAGTATGCATATATATTTTAATCGTACAGGACTTGCCACTACAAAAGTATTTTATAGACAATTCACAACAGATTTATGCCTCCAAATGAGCATCTATTCAATTTCTTTGGAAATATCGCATGAGTTCGAGATATGACGAATAGGATACTATTAAAAATTGAACCTATATTTATATAGTTCCAAATCAATAAGTAGATGTCGACTCATTTCCTTACACCGTATATTCAACTTTAACGAACATTGCCTGTAACTAAATATACTGGCGATTCGAACCACTTATATTTCCGAAAGATCATCAGTTCACTTCTTTCGAAACATGTCGTTTAAGTTGGACATTTGTCGTCTTCTAATGTACCACTTTTATTTCAGCAGAAATATGTCTAATACAATGTTGAAATTGTCATTTTTGAGTGGAAATTGGTGTATTATTATTATTATTATTATTTTTCTTTGCACTTTTTCTTAGATCTTGATTATATACAGAAGGTATCCTAGAGTAACCCAATTACTTGTGCCAAATATAAATGACCTTGGCCTATTTTTAAAGGTCATATACTCATTCTTGGTGCAAAAACTGCATATTTGAAATTGAAATATCTCAGAAAGTAATTGAGACAGAGCTATTTGGTTTAAAATCTTGTGATAAAAATTTGCTAAGAATTTTGACTGAATATTTTCCCGTTTAGTCTAGTGGAAAGTACCTGCTCAATGTTTTCTTTATAACACGTTTTAGAGAAACCACAAAAGCTGTAAAGCTGTAACTTTACAGAAATATAGCTGTGGTCCCTCTCATTATCTGACAGGAATATGGTTACAGTTAAGCATACAGTTAGCCCATGCATACAAAGACAAAAAAATACCATATATAGTTCTGGCGAAACTTCCTTATTGTGGCCATATAACAAGTAAATAGGTAACTAGATATTATTATTATTATTATTATTATTAATATTATTATTATTATTACTACATTATATATTTTTTTACTATTATTATTATCTGGAACAATTACTTAAGGATATGGTGACAGTGATGAGTTAGAGCTTAACCTAACGAAATCAACTTAAACAGTTTTTATTTAATATAGACCAAACTAGGAGGATGGCATAAGGATAAGCAAGATTGAAATGGCTCAGTATTGAGAACAAGCAAAGGTGAAGGTCAGAGGACAATGTCAAATTTAAACCCCTTGTGTTTGGTTACTAATAAAATAACTCCATTTTCTGTATGATTTTGGCCTAAATTGGTGGAGCAGTTGAGGGTCAGACAAGTATTTTTTTTTTTTTAATAGAAAATAGAACCAAAGTTCCAAGTCACGGGACAAAGTTAACTTAAGCAGTTTCTTTATCTGGTCTTATCCATGTTTTGTGGCCGTGCTGAGGATGAGGCAAGAATTATTAGATTCAACTGTTATACCATCCAATCAAAGGACAGTGTGGCAGGAAAAAGTCAGAAGCCAAGGTCGCAGAACAAGGCCAACTCAGTTTCATCTGATATGAGCTAAAGATGATAGTGATGTTAAGGATCAGGAAACAACGATGGCAATCAGTCATGAGAAGGATCAGTCAGAAACCAAGGTCAGAGGGCAAGCTTAAAGTCTGACTCGTGTATCTATCTGTCTGAAAAAAGTAATTTAAATTATTTTGATCTGATATAAGTCAAACTTTGTGGATCGGTAGAGGATTACCCAAGGGTTGCCATATTATTTTTGAGAACAAGATAATCACAGGTCAAGGCAACATAACCAGGTCAACTTAAACGGCTTTTATCTGATTTAGACTAGATTGTTGTGGAAGGGTAAGCAGATTCAGTTGTGAGAACAATTGTCAAGAGCCAGGGCCACAGGGAAGGATCAATTGTTATGGTCGTTGAGCAAAGCATACTTAAACAGCTTTGATCTAATGTGAATAAACACTGGTGAAAATGTTAAGGCTTAGGCAAGAGTGAAGTTGTTCGATTTTGAGAGGTGCAGGGTGCGGGTGGTGCATTCTGTGAGTGCTCCCTATTGTCTGTCTTGCTTCTACTTTGCACTCTCTTCCCATCTCTTCATTCTCCCCTCTCCTCCTGTCCCGTCCAGTCCGCTCTCTTCATTTCCTCTCCTTCCGTTCCTTCTGTTTTTTGTTTTCCTCTTTCGCTTCCCCCCCCTGCTCTCTCTCTCTCTCTCTCTCTCTGTCTCTCTCTCTGTCTCTCTGTCTCTCTCTCTCTCTCTCTCTCTCTCTCTCTCTCTCTCTCTCTCTCTCTCTCTCTCTCTCTCTCTCTCTCTCTATCCCTTATCAATCTATCAGTCTTTGTACTGCTATCTCGATCTCTCTCCTTTCTCTGCCTGTCTTCGATTTTCTTTACTTCTTTTATTAAATTTTCATTTCTTTCTTTTTTTCCCTCTCTTCCTTCTGTCTCTGTTCCTTTTCCTTTCTTTCTCTGTTTTCTCCCACCGTTTTCTTCCGTGTCTCCCTGGTCCTCTCTCTTTTCTATTAATATTTTTGATGTTTATTCTCCTCACTATTTTCATCGTGTCCCTACTCAGTCCTTCCATTTATTCTCTTGATCTCCTCTATCCTTCCCTTTTCCCCTTTCTTCCCTCTCATTCTTTTCTTTCTCTCTTTTCCCTGTCCCCACCGCCTTTCGTCTTTTTTCTTGGTCTATAATTAATTATATTCACTGCTGCTTATTTCATTGTTCTGATATCGTAATGTCACCACATTTTCTTATTTCACACATTTTTACCCTCCAACTGACAAAGTCAGAGGAGGGTATTGTTATCATTGTGTCCGTCCTTATAATTGGGCGGCAGGGCGGCTGCCCGGGAGTAGAGATTTCGTGTCCGGGGTAAATCTCGGAAAGTATTAAATACAGAGTAATGAAATTTCACATAGTTGTCTTAGAGTGAACTGGTGCCTTTTGATAGGTTGAATTCTGTCTTATTTTTTTTAATTTTTTTTAATAATGAAAAAGTAAAGAGGTGTAGAGATTTCACTTCCGGAGCAAAACTCAGAAAGCATTAACTATAGTCATGAAATTTTCACATAATTGTGTGTCTTGTAGTGAACTGATGCCTTCTAATAGGTAGAATACTGGGTCTTAATTAGTTTTTTTGAAAATAATGAAAAAATAAAAATATAAAAATTCTCTGAGATTTCAATGAGCCCTGTGCAAGGAATCTCAAGGGTTCAGATTATGTTTACACTGGATAAACTGCTGAAATGTTTGAGTTTTAATATCTCTGTGTTATACAGGGGGAGAGGGGTGAGGTCCGTTATGCTCTTGATTAGATGTGAAGGGAGGTTGGTGGGGGGTATGTGCTTGGTCTGATGGAGGATTGCAACGATAATGATGATGATGATGATGATGATGGTAGTTGAGATGATGATGATAGTTACTATGATTATGATGATAGTGTTGGTGGTTGTGATGGTGGTGGTGGTAATGACGATGTTGATGAATGATGACGGTGGTAGATGATGCTGATGCTGATGATAATGGTGATGGTGTTGGTTGAGAGGATGATGGGTGGTGGTGGTAGTGGAGATGATGATGATGATGATGACGAAAATGATGATGGTGGTAGTGGAGATAATGATGATGATGATGATGATGATGATGGTAGTGATGATGGTTTATTGAGATGATGGTGGTGATGACAATAATGGTGGTGATAATGGTAGTGATGACGGTTTATTAAAATGATGATGATGATGATGATGACGATAATGGTGGTGATGGTAGCTGAGATCAAGGATCATAGACAATAAGGATAACCCACTGAAACGTCATAAGTTTAGCCCCAAACCCCCACTGACGTCACATCCTGACGGTACGTAAACTGATGACAGGACCATGGGCAAGGATAACAGACAAGAGTTCATCGTTGCACAGAACAAAAGAGAGAGATTATATTCGTCCTGTTACTGATTCTCACTCACATTTAATCTTCACATTGATAATAATAAAAAAAAAAAAATCCCTCATATAACTTGAGATTCTTGCGACCACCTCGCCTCGGCATCGTACGACCAAAAGGTGAAAGATTATATTCATCTTGTTGCTCATTCACACTCGCAGTTTGCTCTTTTCCTCATTGTAAAGGACTAATGCTTAAAATTAGCAGCCATTGCACTAATGATGTTTAGAAAAATAAAAACTAACCAATATTAACCCATCACGTCCCAAGCTATTTCGCACCTCTGACACCCCCAAATCCCGGGGTATTTTCGAAAAATATTTTTTTGGCTAAAACCTCCGGTTTTGGTGAGAAATATCGAAAATTCATAGAGAAATCGCTCACCTGAGGATTAAAATACTCGATCCAGGTACCAGTACCTCCTTACCTGACTGGGTTTTCTAACAGGCTGGCACCAAAGAAAACGAGTTCTATGGGAGGATAACTATTTCACACCACTCATAAACGGTATTTATTTATTTACTTGGTACGAATTTATATGTAGTACGAGAGTATATTGGTTTTCAAACAGTAATATAGGCATTATAAGCATTGTTTCACTCACTAACTCATCACCATAACTGACCTTCTTTTGCCACATTACCTGATCATTATTTCTGGCTGTTTCTTCCTCTAATGCTATGTAAACTTTGTCCTCCACATTGTCATCGATTGGGGAATCACTCTGGGCCTGAATGTCTTTACTGGCCAGGTCACTGGTAACAGGTGAATTGCCGAGACAATGGCGTGAGGGGGGGAGGGGGAAGGTTATGCGGTGTAAGGCATTGTCCCTGCTTGGCATCTTGTAGAGGAATAGAGGAAGGTGTCCCGTGTATACGTACGAAAAATCACGAGCGAAAATTGAAAATTGTGCAAATTAGGGACCTTGCAATTGCACGACTTACCAGTACTTTGTCGGGACTGGCAAATGCAAAATGTTGCAACGTACCCATACGTCGACGGGACGGGGCGGGTTAAACTCTCATATAACTTTCGGAGTCGAAGGAATTTACGGTGCAAAATATTTAACGTGTTATTGAGACGATAGAAAAGTTAGCAGAACTTAAGTAAAAATAGTCCAACCTCGAAGATTTAGTGACCTCTATGTCCACATCTGAGTTATTATTTAGACATCCAGTTTTGGCTGTCAAGGTGTTTCTCCTGCGGGAATTGAACTTAGCTTACTAATTACGAAAACAAAAAAAAACAACCTAGTATAGCCTAAAATCGTAGTCCTATATGACATATTCACCAAACTAAATGCACTCTCAGTGTTTTTATGATGCAACACTGGTAAGATCCTCATACAGGTATCTTTTCACTAAATATACTATCTTTTCCTGCTGAACAAAGCACTGTGAAGCAAACCTGTGTTTGCAAGGCTATGTAATCCTTGGTAATTTCACAGTAAATTGCAATAAGGGATATTAAATTGAAAACTGACTGAAAGCATTACCGGTCAGAATCATACACTAACCTTCATCAGCCTAGCTCAGTGCCTAATTACTTAAATACTTGTGTAACCCAATCTAGCTAATAGACATATTACACTGTATATTAGCCTTGGCCAGGATTACCAGGAGGATCCATGTGGAAAAAGCTGAAGAACCTAGCAAAGCATTACTACTATGAAATCTTAGCCTAAACCTAACCAGTTACAGTGCACCTCTTCCGCAAGATGGCACACACGTATGTGCAAACTATATCTAAATTAATTCACTATACAGGCAAAGTACGATTCTATTGCTTAAGAGGTGAATCTTACCTATAGACACGACTGGTGCAAATATGCTATGGTTTAAATGGCAAGTTAAGTTTACTGTAGGGCTTGAATACGTACCTGTTTCTAATTTCGATTTCGGAAGTCGTAGAGTTGGTACAGCCCAAGGATGAAAGATCCGATATTTTCATGGAGATGATCCTGTTCCATTTTTCTCGAGAAAGTATTGAAGTTTGTAGTCACTGTGTTTGAAATGCTTTTATGTCTATTATCCATGGCTGAGATGATGATGATGATGGTGATGATGATGATGATAATTTTCTCTGTCATTTTCTTTAAGTTATAATGTTCGTGTTATACAAAGGGGGGGGGAGTGAGGGCCGTTATGCGCTTGGTTAAGTGTGCAGGGAAGTGGGAGGTATGTGTTTGGTCAGATGGAGTGTTGCAACAGCATAGACTTGCCTATGTTTTTTATTTTTTTTCTCGTCTGTTTCTTTATAATATACTTTTTCTCTTATCTTTACCGAATTTTCAGTCCTATTTTATCTCTCCACTAGCACGGGTACCCGTGTAGCCCAGGTAAAGGTGAAAAAAAAAAGTATGACCGTGCATATTGATATTGCTTGGGATCCCGGGGGCCACACTTCTGTGATAGACAATCCTTGGGATTCAAATTACTCATTAGACCTAAGTTCATCCCTACGTCCATTTCCCCAGGGACCTCTTCCTACCATGGACCTCTTTTCCCTCTACTTACCCACCCATCCTGCTCAGCCACTCACCCACCCACGCTGCCCCACCCTGCCTCACCACACGCCACCTATCTCATTGCCCTGCTCAATCACCCCCTTCCCCCAGATCCGCCCACTCACCTGGCCCGTTGTACCTAATATTGATACGGTTGTAGATGTTAAAAATATGGTAATCTGCCATCATACCGACTTGATCATTTCAAATTAGTTCTGATTTTGGCCATCAGGAACGCCACTTTAGCAAATATCAGCCACATCAATTACTTTTCCACAAAAGAAAGTTACTCCTGTTAGACTCCTTTGAATGTCTCTAGATAATTCCCTTTTAATTTCAATCTCGTACACACACACACACACACACACACACACACACACACACACACACACACACACACTTTTAAAGACATAGATAATATTATATTGTATTCCATTTAATAATCACTGTAAGTCTTCCGCTCACTTTGGCCTATCCCTCAGTTTTTATACATCACAACGTCTGTATTTTCTCTTTTTCGATTTTATTATTCTCTTCTTTATTTCCGTGCTCATCCACTCCCCTCTGTTTATAACTTATTTAAATGTGTATACCACCTTTAATCATTTGTTTCTTTATCTTTTTTTGCCTGCCTTTCCGTAATTGTTTTCTGTTTCATCCTTCCAATCATGTTAAGTACTTCGCGTGTTGTTTTTGTCGTTGCCAGACGAATATTTTAAGCTAGAGAAAGATATTCCAAACTGGAAGGGTTAAGCATATCAATCATTAACTCACCAATTATGAGAGGCCCTTCGTAACTTGAATAAAGTCGTCTGGTGGAACCCTGAATTAAATGAAAATAAGCAATCGACTTAATTCTGTTCAAATCTTCAGGTACCTGTGCTCAAACTTAGCTCAGACATGGAACAGAATAAAAAAAGCTGATGCAACGAGAAAGAGGTTTGTGGCACCAGTATTAACACTCTCAGGTTCCTACACCCACTCTCAGTTGAATAAAATCATGTCGTTTAATGAACGTACAATATTAGAGGTGTTCCAACAATGAGAGAAATAATCCTTCTGTATCCTCTTATATTTCTTTATTGCATCCACATTATGTTCTTGGTGTCAGTTTCATCAGTCATGCCATTCGTTGCCTCGCTGTTTATCATATACATCTCTGCGCAGATTTCCTCCAAGCTTCTTCTTTCCTTTGTCTCTTCCCTCTCTTACTCCCATTGTTATTACTCAAATTCATGACAGTACCATTTACCACATTTTCTTAGTTCTTTTTGTTTCGTCTGTAGTTCGGCTGACATACTGGCGCTTTTATTCTTCGTGTTTCTTATTCTTATATTCTCCCTTCTTCCTCTCTGTAACTTTTGACCAATAATTTTAACTTTTCTTCGTATCCCCTACCACGTCTATTCCATTTTTAACATCTTTCTGTTCATAGCGATTGTGTTTCACTTTATTTAATACTTGTTTTTGCAGGTTTCTTCATTAATGACTTCCTCTCTCTTGCAGTAGCTTATATTACTTCTTAAGTGCCCCGTATTTAACATCATTTAGTACCATGCTTACGAGAGAGAGAGAGAGAGAGAGAGAGAGAGAGAGAGAGAGAGAGAGAGAGAGAGAGAGACAGACAGACAGACAGACAGACAGAGGCGATGGGGCTGCTGCTGAATAACCCGTTTCTGTCTGGCTGAGCAGGTCCATCAACGCAGGCTAGCAACTGCTGCTGCAAGGCCATCCCGTACATTGAGCCGAAGTTCTCTTGCAGCAGACAGCGGCGAGGCGCAAGGAAGAGTGTGGTGGTTTGGTCTTAAGATGGACACCGCATACGTGTCTCACCACCCACTTAACAGGGGATGCATAGTAGGCTCCGCGTCACTCCATTGTTTGGTTATACGAGTATGGTTACGACCCAGCGTTGTAAATGGTTTCATGGGTTACAGGAAACCATTAGGCTTATCACTCATGCAGAGCAATTGAAATGAAAGAAAGTAATAAGTTACGGGATGGACGGGAGAAATAGGAAGGGATTATGGCAGACAAAGAAAAGGAATGACAAATTATCTTCTTGTTTCGCTGCAGTCTCCCCGTCCCCTCCCCCCATTAAAAAGAAATAAAAATCTACAAAACACAGAAATTTCCCAGTATGCTCTTTGCTTTCCTACATCCTTGTCCCTCCGATTTCTCACCTCATCAGATATGATTTTTCTAAGGGCCTTTTTCCAGTCCTAGTCCTCACAGTATGTTTCTCTGCGTCCCTCTGCTGTCAACTATAGCATCTTATTTATTCTTCTCTTTCCCCCTGGCCCACTCGTTTTCCATGGTCGCCCTAACTCTCTCCAAGCCTCTTTCGCTGCCTCCTTCCTTTTCTGGCTTACTCTCCTCCCATTGTTAGTTGTGAGGGAATATCAGTTTCATAATCTACCAATAGCAGATAGCCATGTCAGGTTATGATCTGTAGATCAGTTGCCATTTGTATTGTGTGTGTGTGTGTGTGTGTGTGTGTGTGTGTGTGTGTGTGTGTGTGTGTGTGTGTGTGTGTGTGTGTGTGTGTGTGTGTGTGTGTGTGTGTGTGTGTGTGTGTGTGTGTGTGTGTGTGTTGTCTTCGTTGTGTTCCTCACGTCTCATTTCCCCCTCTTTCTCCCATCTTCACACTTTCCACAGACCCTCACCTCAGCAAACCATCCATTCACTTGATATAGAGGTGCCTATTTGTTAATTTGCCTTTATCATTCTATATTTGTGTTTGCCTTCCTTTTTTTCATATTTCTCTAAATTTTTCTTGTCATTTTGTATTCTCTCACTTCAACTTCAGGTTTCTCTACACTGAGTGACAAGCCTATTGATATCCTGTAACCCAAGAAACCATGCCAGATGTTGGGTGGAAACCATAGAACCAAACAACAGGGTGCTGTCAACCCTACTATGGTGCCCCGGTTAACTGGGTGGAGACGCAAATGCTGCGTTCATCCTGAAACCAAATCTCCACACTCCCACATTTAGCTGCGGTAAGAAGATTTCTGCCGGAAGGGAACATTGGTTCACTACACGGGACAGTCCCGCGGGGGGGGGTTGCTTGCTTGCTGGTGATGTTTCTGCTTGACCAGATAACCCGAGGTTACTCAACAACATCCACCCTCACCCTAGCACTCGCACTTCTCTCTCTCTCTCTCTCTCTCTCTCTCTCTCTCTCTCTCTCTCTCTTTCTCCACCACCACCACCTCTCCTCCCCTTCCTCTCAACCTTTTCCCCGTCTCCCCCATACCTTCTTTATGCCCTTTTCATCATCCTCAACCATTCATCATCCTCATTCCACTGTCCCCCTCCCTCTTTCCTCCGTTACACTCGCTCTCCCCGTCATTACTCTCTTCCTTTCTCCAACGCTCCTCCCTTTCTCCAGTACTCCCTCCCTCTCCCCATCATTCCCCTCTCATCTCTCCATCACTCCTTCCGCGTCTTCATCATTCCCTCTCTCTTTCCATTACTTCCTCCCACCATTCTTCTCTGAGTCACTTTGTCCCTCCCTCCTTCTCGGCAACATATCCTCCCTCCACGCTTCTCTCCTCAAGTCCCCCCCCACCTCTCTTGACCCCAGGGGAGGCTGTGTGCGTTCATTTTATTTTTTTTTTACGTTCTGTACCAAGAGTTATATCATTGCAAGTTTCCTTTGTTCACACACACACACACACACACACACACACACACACACACACACACACACACGTTGATCAAAATATAATACAAGCTCCTGGTTTGCTAGTGTGGGTATAAATAACACACACACACACACACACACACACACACACACACACACACATATACACACACACACACACACGTTGATTAAAATATAATACAAGCTCCTGGTTTGCTAGTGTGGGTATAAATAACACACACACACACACACACATACAAACGGCGATCAAACTATAATACAAGCTCCTGCTTTGCTAGTGTGGGTATTAATAACAGACACACACACACACACACACACACACACACACACACACACACACACTCACACACACACAAACGTCGATCAAACTATAATACCAGCTCCTACTTTGCTAGTGTGCGTATTAATAACACACACACACACACACACACAAATATAAGTAAGATATGTTGGTGTGGTGGGTGACCAATGACTTATTGATCTATACAGACCCACTGATATGGTAAATTGTAAACCCCTTTACTGGAAAACTGTATTTTTATTTCGTCCGTACAATCTTCGGGCGATTTTAATAGGCTTATGGGTAACTAAATGAACAGGAGGGTTTAGATGTTCTTTTCATTAACCAGTCCTTTGCTGGAACTCCTGCCACGGCCGAATATGAAAGTTAGGCCATAGTCTGAGAAGAATGAAAAAAAAAAAAAATCTCATCTAAAGTGAGTCAGTTAGGAAGACACATGGATTATCTTGTAACCTATTTCAAAACAAACGAACACTCAGGCAGTGTAACCATCAGATGATAATAAAGGTATATACTGTAATTTCAGTTCATTGTTATTTTGGTTGTTAGACTGTATATCTGATAAATTGTCACAGTACACAAAAAGGAGAAACGAAAATGAAAACAGCTGGCAGGAAAAAGCTAAGAGCTAAATGTTGTTCTGTTTCACGGTAGCGAGAGAGAAAGAGAGAGAGAGAGAGAGAGAGAGAGAGAGAGAGAGAAAAGTGACAAACTCGAGCTAATAAAAGCGCTCTCACTTAACTCCACCAATTTGCGAAAAAGACTGATCCTTGGCTTCGGTCAGTTTATGGGTCATTTCGGTGGTATTACTAGTGTTTGATGTGAGTGGTGGTGTTCTGGAAGTGGTGGTGTTTGGTGAGAGTGATGGTGTTTGGTCTGAGTGACGGTGTTTGGCCTGAGTGACGGTGTTTGGCCTGAGTGATGGTGTTTGGTATGAGTGATGGTGTTTGGTATGAGTGGTGGTGTTTGCTCTGAGTGACGGTGTCTGGTATGAGTGAATGTATTTGGTCTGAGTGATGGCGTTTGGTCCGAGAGGTGGTGATTGGTGTGAGTGGTGGTGTTTGGTCTGAGTGGTGGTGTTTGGTACAAGAGGTGGTGATTGGTGTGAGTGGTGGTGTTTGGTCTGAGAGGAGGTGTGTGGCATGAGTGGAGATGTTTGGTATGAGTTGTGGTGTTGGTATGAGTGGTGATGTTTGGTATCAGTGGTGGTGTTTGGTATGAGCGGATGTGCTTGGTATGAGTGAAGGTGTTTAGTATGAGTGGATGTGTTTGGTATGAGTGGTGGTGTTTGGTATGAGTGGAGGTGTTTGGTATGAGTGGTGGTGTTTGGTATGAGTGGAGGTGTTTGGTATGAGTGGCGGTGTTTAGTATGAGTGGATGTGTTTGGTATGAGTGGTGGTGTTTGGTATGAGTGGCGGTGTTTGGTATGAGTGGAGATGTTTAACCCGTTATATCCGGGTACGTAATGTCTTCCCAATTTCCTGTTCATTCAGAGTAGGATTGAGTTTTGAGCTTTCTTTGTTATATAATAATTTCATTACCTCTTGGAACAAGCAATATGGTTCCTGAGGTGAAGAACATTGTCTGGAGCTAGAAAAAACATTACCACCAAGACGCTGTCGAACTGAAGGAGTTCAATTAAGTGATGGTGGTTGGTATGGGTGGTGGTATATATGTTTGGTATGGGTTGTGGTGATAGTACGTAGTCAGAGTGGTGCTGTGTTTTACTGAGTTGAGTGTGTTGTTTGGTCTGGAAGGTGGAGTTTGTACTTGGCGTGAATGGTGGTTTTATGTTTGGTCTGTGTGGTGGCGTTTGTGTTGTTTTGGTCTGAGTGATGATATTTTGATGTGGGTGTTGGTGCTTTAATATGAGTGGTAGTGTTTGAATCTGAGTGGTGTTGTTTTAATCTGAGTGGTGGTGCTGTGTTCGGTCTGAGTGCTGGTAATTTAACTGTGTACTGGTGTTTGGTTTGATTGGTAATGTTTGTGTTTGGTCGGAGTAGTGGTCGTTGTATCTGGTTCGAGTGGATTTGTTTTTGAAAGTCGAATGGTAATATCTGTGAATGGTGAGTTCATGCTATCTGTAATTGATTCAAGTGGTGGTGTTTGGTCTGAGAGGTGGTGTTTGAGTTTGATTTAAGTGGTGGCTTTTGTGCGTGGTCTCAGTGATGTTGTCTGTGTTTGGTCAGAAATGTGGTACTTGGCCTTGGTCTGAGATGAATGGTGGTATTTAAGATTGGGCTGAGTGGTGGTGATTGGTCTTGTGTCTGTTCTGGGCCCTGGTGTTCTTGACTGCTTTGATTGGAGGTACCCTGTATATGGTCTGACTGTGCTTTTGTGTGGTCTGAGGGGTGGTGTTTATGGATGATCTGTGTGACAGTGTTTGTGTTTTGTCTGAGTGGTGTTTTTTGTGTGTGGTCTGAGTTGAGATGTAGTGTTTGTGTTTGATCGGGGTGATGTGCTCATGCTTGATCTGGGAAATGATGTTTATGCTTGGTCTGACTTGGGTGTGTTTTTGGTCTGACTAGTTGGTCTTGTGTTTGGTCTGAATGGTGGTGTTTGTTCTGAGTGGTAGTGTTTGTTCTGAGTGGTGGTGATTGGCCCGAGTGGTAGCGTTTGGTCTAGTTGGTAGTGCTTGGTCAAATTGGTAAGGTTTGGTCAAACTGGTAATGTTTGATATGAATGATAGTGTTTGATGTGAGTGGTAGTGTTTGATATGAGTGGTAGTGTTTGGTCTGAGTGGTGGTGTTTGGTCTGAATGGTGGTGTTTGGTCTGAGTGGTGGTGTCTGGTTTCAGCGGTTATCTTTGGTTTGAATGGTGGTGTTTGGTCTGAATGGTGCTTGGTCAGTAGTATTTCTTGTTACAATTGACTTGACTGTTTTATATTCGTTGTTACCTCAAGACAGTTTTAGTCTACTTATGGAACAGTTCTCTTTGGTGATGAAGGTACTGTACTTAGGGCCCAACGCCTCCAACTTAAAAAGTCCCCCCAAGGTAAACAAAATTCTATGAAGATAGCATATTATGAAGTACTTTATATAATCGTAAGAAGAGGTTAATTTCAGTGGTGCTTTTATCTGAGTGGTCGTATTTGATATGGATGTTGTTTTAATGAATGTGTGTTCTTACCTTACCTAATTGTTCTTACCTAATTGTATCTTTACAGGAATGAGTCAAGCTCGTACTGCCCCGTGTCTTAAACCATTTTTATCGTACATATCCTTAAATTTGTGAATTGTTTTGGCACACACTGTTTCATTCGGGATTGCATTCCACTGATCAGTTGCTCTATTTGGGAAACTAAATTTCCTTACGTCTTTATCGCCTCTCTTTTTGTGCAGTTTTTTTGCAGTGTCCTCTTGCTGATGCATCCCCATAGGTTATGTAATCATTTATGTCTATTTTCTCCTTCCCTGATATGCATTTATATAGCATAATAATGTCACCTGTTTTCCTTCTCTCCTGTAGTGTTGGTTGATTCAGTTTGTTTAGTCTTTCTTCGTAGCTTAGATCCCTTAAGCTTGGTGCCCATCTTGTAGCGCCCCTTTGTACTTTTTCAATCTTGTCTATGAGTTTTTTAAGACGAGGACTCCAGACTACTGATGCATAATCCAGAGTTGGTCTGATGAATGATGTTATCTTTCTTAGCATGTCTTCATTTATGTACGTGAACGCTATTCTCATATTTGCAAGCAATGTAACCATGTTCCGTACCTTCTCACCGATGTGGTCAGCCGGAGATAGTCTGTTATTGATAATCACACCTAGGTCCTTCTCTCTTTCTGATGTGTGTAGGGTTTTATTTCCTAACTTATAATCCCAATCAGGTCTTTTTCCACTTTTACCAAACTTGATTACATGACATTTGTCCACATTGAATTCCATTTGCCATGTACAGTATTACTCCATTCATGAAGTTTATATAATTCTTCTTGTAGCTCTTTACAAGAGTCTGTGTTAGTAATTCTCCTTTGTATTTTTGCATCATCAGCAAACATATTTAGATAGTTTTCATTTCCAGTGTTACTGTCTATATCATTTATATACACTAAAAACATGATTGGTGCCAGCACTGAGCCCTGTGGAACTCCGCTAGTCACTTCTCTCCATGATGAGTAGTTTCCCTTTCGTACTGTTCTCATTTCTCTTTTTCTGAGAAAATCTTGCATCCAACAATACAGTTTGCCTCGGATTCCTCCTTGATGGTACAGTTTCCATAAAAGTCTTTGGTGTGGTACTCTGCCAAATGCTTTCTTGAAATCTAAATAGATACTTTCATCCATCCTTCTCTTATCTGTAATGTATCTGTTACTCTGTCATAGTAACTCAACAGATTAGTAACACATGATTTTCCTTTTCTGAAACCAAACTGTTTTTCTGTTATCATATTGTGTTCTTCTAGATGATTTACCCAAGTTTTTCTTATAAGCTTTTCTAATACCTTGCTTACAACAATGGTTACTGATACTGGTCAGTAATTGAGTGAATTTTGTCTATTCCCTTTCCTGAATAAGGGAACAATGTTTGCTTTCTTCCAAATATCAGGTAGTTTACCTTGACCCAAGGATTTCTTGAAAATTAAAGATAATGGTTTACTTAAGTCCTTTGCACATTCATGTAGCACCCAACATGAAATTTCATCAGGACCATTTACTTTTCCTTTGTCTAATTTACTTAAATCCACCTGTATTTCTTTTTCTGATATTTGTATATCTGGTAGTATGTGTGGGCATGCATGTTCCACTTAATCCCTCTCATTTTTTTTTTCTGTAAAAACTGATTGGAAATTCTTATTTAGTGCTTCACATATATCCTTCTCTTGTGTATTGGTGATTCCCTCATCCGTAATGGATTTTATTTTATCTTTTACTTTGGTTTTGCTTCTGATGTAGCTGTAAAATAGCTTCGGTTGATCAATACTTTTATTTATGATATCCTCCTCAAACTGTTTTTGGGTGTCCCTCCTTATTCTTGTATAATCATTTCTTGCCTGTTTATAGTTGTCATATGCCCTTTCACTGTTGTGTCTTCTGTATCTATTCCACAACAAATCTCTCTTTTCTTTTGATTTCTTACATTCTGTATTGAACCATTTCTTTATTTTCTTTTCTGCTTCTTTGTGCTGTGGAATGTACTTCTGGACTCCTATTTCATAAAGTTCACAGAATTTTTATATATAGCATTTAAATCTTGTCCTCTAAGCTCCTATTCCCAATCATTTTCTAAGAAGTACTTCTTTAGGTTATGATAGTTTCCCTTTTTATAGTTTAGGCTCTTTTTGTAACTTTCACTGCTGTTAACTATGTCATATGCAATCCTGAAGTTGCAGTTTAATACTGCATGGTCGCTCTTGCCGAATGGAGAGTCATATATTATATTGTCAATATAGTTCTCTTGTCTAGCAAATATAAGATCTAGCATTGAGGGTACATCGAGACCTCGTTTTCTGGTGCTTTCCCTTACATGTTGCGTTAGGAAAAACTCATGCACGAGATCCAGGAGCTTTTGGTCCCAACAGCTTTCTTGGCTTATTATATCTAGAGTATTCCAATTTATCTTTGTATTAAAATCTCCAGTTAGTATAATTCTTTCCGATTTCTTTTCCATTCTATGTAGCAATGCTCTTAAACTCTGAATTGTACTCTCTGCCAGATCCTCATATGCGCCTCTTTCCCATGTGTTTGATCTGGGTGGCATATACAAATTGGCCATAATTACTTTCCCTTCAGAAGTATTGATCTCTGCTGCAGTCAGTTCTACTTGTGCGGGTATATCTAGTTCTAGTTCTTTGACTTTTAGATTTTTATTTGTTAATGATTCCTCCTCCTTTGTTTAAGTTCCTATCTCTTCTCCATATATTGTATTCTTCTAAGTTTAGGATGCCATTTGATATCCTTGGTGTTAATTTTGTTTCAGTTAGGCATATTATATGTGGTTCATTTTTTCTGATAGAATCATTCATCTCTAATAATGTAGATACCATTCTATCCACATTTGAGTACATCAACTTAATCATCTTATTTATATACTTGTCATGACTTGGTTCTACTACCATCCTCCTTTTTATTCCCTCCTGTTTATGTACCATTTTCGTACCTGCAATCCAAGTACTTTGTAAAAAAAAAAAAAAAAGTATTCTACTCCTTCTCTGACCTTCTCTCAATTTTTGTTTTTGCTTCCTCTCTCTTCTCTTTCAGTAATTCTAGTTTCTCTTGTGTTAGGCATCTTTATATCCATACATTTTTGAACTCCTCTTTCTCCATAAGTTTCTTTGCATTTTTTAGTATCTCCTCCACAGTGTTTACACTCTGGAAGGTTACCTTTAGGGGCCTTAACTTGTTTCTCTGCTATTTCCTTAAGCTTTTGTGTTCCTCTATATCTTTACTACAGCTTTCCTCTGTTACTTCCATCAATACGCTAATTACATTTGCCATCTCCTTTTTGTCTCTCGAGATCTTGTTTCTTACTTCTTCCTCTTCTTGAACAGTGATTACTATAGATTTGTTGATATCTGCTGAATCTCTGACTAATTTAGGATTGTTTTGTATTGTTCTTTTCACTTCCTTTTTAATGCTTTTTTCTTCCATTTTTGTATCTAAGTCTTTCTTTACTTTCACCATTTCAGCATAAATAGTGTCCACATCATTTTTGTAGCTTTGCACACAGCTTCATTCACCTGTGGAATCTTCTTCTCAATAGCACTGCTCTGAGCTATCAGACTGGTTACTTGCCTAATTGTCTAGGTATCATTTTTGAACTCTTCCATAATACTCTAGTGGTTGATTACTGTACTTGCCATTTCACTAATTTTCCTCCTAAGTGAACCCACTTCTACTGTCAGCTCATCTATTGTTGTGTTTTTCTTGTTGACTTCCTTTCTTAATTTTTCTATTTCTTCCTTTTGCAAGTGCATCTGTTTCTTAATTTCATCAATCTCATTCAGAAAAGCGATCTTTAGTCTGTTTACTCGTTCCACACATGAGGCACCGAGTGGAGCAGATGAACATCGCCACCACTCCATACCTGGCCAACCTGGCCAGTGGCATTACCTAAATCAGTATCTTTATATGAGTCAACCCACACTGGTAACTGGGAAGAAGGTTATGATAGGAAAGGTCCTTATTTTTCAAGAATAGGTTTAAAAACTTTACAAATACAGGATGCTAAAGCTATTGGACATAGTTTGAGGGCTGGGAATGGTCACCTTTCTCCGGAACAGGCTGAATGTGAGCAAACATCCAGCAAGAAGGAAAGGTACAAGTCGACAGGCAAAGGTGAAGGAGTTAGCTTGGGCAAGGTTTAAGCACAGAAGCACAGTACTTGAGGACAAGAGTGATCCCAACAGACCCATATTCCTCAATAATACTGGGGCCAGTGATGGCAGAAAGTACATCAACTGAAAAAAAAATATAATGTCAGGATAAGGACACCAAAGAGGGAAGAGATGGAAGAACAACACCGGAATTGTCGAAGCTGGAACTGGAAGAGAAAGCCTGAGCAAAGAGTTCTGCTTTTTCAGTAGAGGGAACAGCTACAGAACCATGAGAGCAGGAAAAAAAAAAAAAGAGGGAAGGATGATGAAGTCATTTTGTTAGAAAAATTTGTGAAAAAGTGCCTGAAAGAACAGGGAGAATCTCAGTCAGAGAGTTAAGAGCATTTACTACGAACGAAATTATTCTTAGCAGAGCAAAAAACAGACATAGCACAGTTCTGGGCAGAGACATAAAAGAGATGTGATTCTTGGGTGGTTTGGTTCTGGTACCTTTTTGTAGGACTTGTCCTTGTTGTGGACAGGATTAGAGCAAGCTTGATTAAACAAAGATTTTTTGGCATTAGTCACATGATAAAAGAATGTTATGTATGTTTCCATGACCGAGAGAATAACCTCCGTTATGTGTGATCACACTCAGATGGTATTATTCATTCCAGGGATAATCAAAGAAGTACTGCCTAAGGGCCTTCCAGTCAGTAACTCCAAAGTTCCACAGCTGCCGCTTCTTGGGAGGGTCCTCAGGCCTTACTGGAGTGATCGGACAGGTTAAGGTGATAAGGTTGTGATCAGAGGAGCCCATTGGAGAGAAAAGATTAACAGCGTAAGCAGAGGGATTAGACTGCAAAAGATCAAGTATACTGGAACTTTCCAAGGCAGTCAGGGATACAGGTACAATCAACTTGAGGTCATTAAGGATAGAAAAGATATAGGCCTGTTTACCGAGTGAATCGTTAACAAAGAGGATAGCCAAAGTTGGGGGTGAATATTGAAACCTCCTAGAATGGAGAATTCAGAAAAAGAAGATTTAAGAAGTTGTGCTGCTTCATACTGATGGTGTTTTAATTTTATTGTTGTTTTTCGAATCTGGATGTGGTGCTTAATCTGCTTGTGCTGGAAAGGGTGTGAGTCAAGAGCCAAGCCCTTAACCAATGCAGAGGACAAGATTGAAAGTTTCTCCGCCACCGCCTGATGCTGTCCTTTCATTGGCCGTGAGGTGCAATTCTACAGGGTCCACGTGAAACTGCTGCTGGCATTACACAATATTACCGGTGGTGTGGTGGTTGAACATGGGAGTGACACACACACATACACACACACGCACACATGAATTCGGGTAGTTATGAACACAAATTCACACACAGTTATACACTAACACATCCGTGCAGTATTACATGTATTATGTCCAAATGTCACTGCTTATTGTGAGTATGGGAGGTGCATTTCATCATATGCTTGTGTAGTAGTGTAAGTAGGGGTATCTGACTGGCGTTTCGTGGACGCAAATGTATAAATGCTAAAATTTTGTCCAGAGACTGGTTCTATACTGCCTCTCATCCCCAATTCAAGGGCTTTATTTTAGGTGGATAGGAGGCACTGCAACACTTCTTCCTTAGATATTTATTTTACATAAGAAAGCTTAACATATTATTGTATGCAACTTATATATATCTTTTAATACCGACTTATTCTGGATTAGTAACATAAGAGAAGACACAGAGATGTAATACACAAAGTTAATCATGTAGGAAGAGGTGTTACGACATCTCCAAAGCCACTCTCCAACCCGAACGGTTCAAACACAGGAGTGGGAGGAACTACTGGGGAGTCCAAGGAGATTGAAATCTTCCTCCCCCCATTATTACTTTTTTTTTCTTTTACAGTGGTATCTTGTTTTCCTGCAGCAATTAGGCAAACTTTTAAAATGAAAGACGGCAATAAACACTTAGATATTTTTGTTGTATGAAATTGACTCCATTCATTAAGGTTTGTATTCACTGTCGTAAAACATACTCTTATAATGCATGTATTATTTTTATTACACTGAATTTTAAATGCAAGATTATCGTCAGTGAGTAAAGAAAAGATAAATATTTGTTATTCCATTTCAACCTGTGCTGAATCAACTCCAGCACAAGTATACAACACAGTCACTTCTCCCATCCGTTCTAGGTTACTTTAGCCTTATCAGTACGCTGAGGTCTCTTTGTGTGTGTGTGTGTGTGTGTGTGTGTGTGTGTGTGTGTGTGTTTTGCTACCACTCGGCAAGGATTAGCAGGAAATAGATGGAATGGAAGGGATGGGAAAGGGGAATGGAATAAAAGGGTGAATAAAGAGGGATAAAAAAAAAAAAAAAAAAAAAAAGAGGGATAAAACAGAAAAGAAGGAAAGAAAAAGAGGAATGGAGGAGATAGCAAAATGGGATTGAAGAGAATGAAAGGAAAGGAAAGAAAAATAGGCAGAGGGAGACAAGAAATAATGGGTAAGAAAAAAAAAATATGGTTATAAAAGAAGAAATGAAAATGGCTATACAGGAAACTTTACAATGGAATATACATGGAGATTTTTTTTTTTTTTTTAAGAGGAAGAACAAAATGATAACACATGACTGGAAAAAAGGGATGTTAGATGATGGATGGTTTTGTAGGGATGTTAAAAAATAACGTCAGGAAGGAATGGTTAGAAAGGGAAATTATAACACTGCCGGCAATAAATGAATGTGTTATGGAGTGGAAGGAAATCAGTGGCTATAAAGGAATCAGATCGGGAAGGTAAACAATGGATAGCCAGAGCTTAGTGGTTCTAAAGGAATGTTAGGAAGTGGATGGTTATACAGGTATTGTTATAAAGGGATCTTTAAATGTAATAGAAAACTATAAAGGAAAGGTTATAAAATGAGGGTTATAATGGAAGGATTACAGATGTTGAGAAGTGGGATGTGCTAGATAGGAAGTTCTGGAAGGATCTAAGTATTTCTCGTATTTTTCAATTACGTGTCAGAGCTGCCAGTTAGCCTGCTGTTTGTGAGCGGAGGTATTTTGTAAGTTGTGCTTTAATTTTCATTCTCTTTTTCTCTATAATGTTTTATTTACGTGACTTTGTTAAATTATGTAATTTTATCTCAGTTTGTATGTTAAATAATTTAGAATGTTATGCAGTGTAAGAAAATTCTGGATATTTTGGATGTCTCTGATTTGGTAACTAAAGGTGCTAGAGTACTCTAGAAGCGTTGAGTGTAATGCAAGGCATAATGAGGAGGTGGAAGAGCCTAGGGTAGTCAGTTTTCGTTTCATTTCAATTTAGTAGTGTCAATGCAATCAGTAAAGACTGTATAGCTCTGGTACTTGTGAAAACAGTGAAGTGAAGTTGTCAAGCATTAAGTATAATTCTTTGGAAAATAAAGACAGTGAACTGAAGAAGCCAGTCTTTATTGCTTGAGCTGATCTTGTGTACTATACATCAAAAGGTTGACCATAGGAAGAACAACTTACTGGGCAACATCCTCACTATATTGAACCACTGCTGTTGGAGCCTGTGGCAGTGTGTGATGGGGACTTAACAGCAGTGTCAGGAGTGTGGATCATTAGAAAAGTGCTGCAGTGAGTCAATCCTTTGACGTGGATGCATAAGGTATACAGACGAGAAGCCAGGCTAGGCAGGACGAGATGTCATTGGCTGCAATTATGAACTTAATACAAGCACAAGGTGTAGAAATACAATCACAGAATGAAGGACAGAAAGAAATAAAAGAGCAATTGCAAGCTCAGAGTGAACAATTGGGGGCACAAAGTAAGAACAGAAAGAGCTCTGGAACGAAATCAAAGAACAATCATTCCAAGCACAAAGTGAACAGCTAGAGGCATTACAGGAGCAACAGAGGGAGCTACAATTGAGGATGCAAAGTCAGCTAGATCCTTTAAGGGAGCAAATGAAGGAAGAACAATAACAGTTGAAGGAGGAAGTATACTCTGAGCTACAGCAGCAGAAGTGTGAGGTAAGCAATAATGTGACAGAGTGCAGATAGCATGTAGATAACCAGCTGAAGTATGTGGATGACCAGTTGAATGTAGACGACCATTTGAACAAAATTTGTGAGAGAATTGAGGCTGTAGAGAAACATTGCACTGTGAGCCTCAGGTTAGTGTACATGGAGCATATGAAAAAAATATTTAGTGTATGATTGATCTTGACGAATCCCAAGCATCTAAAGATAGCATTACAGGATTGAATAATCAGAATGCAGAAGTTTTAAGTCCTGAGAATAATTATGATGTCCTAGTGTTTAGGCCCCAAACCAGTGAAGTGCATGGCTATAATGGGGCTCCAATTAAAAAGAAACCTCAGGAACTTGATGGCAAAGGGGTTTGTTACTTGCAGAACAGAGTGGTTGGGATGAGAGGCAGATGGCAGTACAGCTTGCTACTTGCCTCAAGGGTCCAACAATGGAAATTCTGGGCCAGATGTCAGTAGAGGAGAGGAACAGTTATCAGTCCTTAGTAGAAGTACTGGAGTGCAGATAAGGGACCAAGTACCAGACTGAGGTTTGCAAAGCAAGAATCAGGAGCCATGTATAGGCTCAAGGCAAGTCCCTCCAGCAGCTTGCTCATGACCTGGAGAGTATGGTACACAAGGCATACACTGGAGCAGCACCTAACCTGTTGGCTATTCTTCTATGAGACCAGTTCATCGATGCTCTTGATAGCGCAGAGTTGAAAGTGCAAATGTAGGAGGCACAACCAAGAAGCATGCAAAAAGCATTAGCCAGGGCTCTAGAATTTGAGTCCTACACCAGGTCCAGTACATCTATTTTTAAGGAAGGTCGTAATGCAGGATTCAAGGCAAGGAACGGCAGGTATGTGAAACAGAAAATTTGAAGGAAGTTGCTGGTACTGTGAAAAGCCAGGACACAGGAAAGAGGACTGCTACAAGTGTAAGAGAGAACAGATCATAGGAGACTGCTGCTTTTGCGAAATGCCAGGACACAAGAAAGTGGATTGTAACAAATGAAAGAAGGAACAAGAACAGAACAGTGCAAGAAAATCGACGATTGCAACAAACGGGTGTTGGACATGTGGTGAGGTGGGACTCTCCAGCTATGACTGTCCAAATGAGAAGGACAGCAAGAAGAAGGCTGCAGAAGACGAGAAGGATGAGAGTAAATTAGTTAAGGATGGTGACAGGAGGCAACGACCAGCTGGTTCTTCCCAAGAAACCCCACCACTGAGGAAATACAAGAAAACATTCATTGACAGTGTGCGAGAAGAAGGAAGAACAGACGGCAAGCAGAGTAGTAGGAATGGGAATCTTAGCAAGAAATGCCGCTGTACTGTAGTGACATGGCCATTGCCAGCTGAAGAAGACCTGAAGAGAATGCATATGGAGGATGCAGATTTAGAACCAGAGCTAGAATGGCTGCAGCGGAATACAGTGTGACCATGTGGGAAGAGGTTTCCAGATTCAGCCCTGTGACTAAAAGCTACTGCAATCAGTGGGATCTTCGTTTGAAAAACGCACTACTGGAGTATCGGTGGGAGACACCCGATGGCCTCAGCAAATACAGTATTGGCAACTGCTGTTTCTGACGAAAATGAGGTCTAAGATCTTGGATGAGTCCCATAACCAGATCACTAGTGGGCACCTGGGAGTGAAGAAATCTCTAAGTCAGCTGCAACAGAGGCTCCACTGGACTGGCATGCATCAGGACGTTGGAGAGTGGTATTGGGCCTGTGGCGTAAGCTGTGCCAAGAAGGGACCCAAGAAACGTGGTTGCGCCCCTCTCCAGCTGTACCAAGTGGGTGCACCGATGGAAAGAGTCGTGGTGGACATTGCTGGACCTTTGCTACTCACTGAAAGAGGAAGTTGGTATATATGTGTTCCCATGGACTACTTCACAAAGTGGCCAGAAGCCTATGCCATTCCTTATCAAGAGGCTGCGACTGTTGCTCAGGTGTTTGTTGACTAGTTATTCTGTCGTTTTGGGATGCCACAAGAACTGCATTCAGACCAGGATAGAAACTTCGAGTCTGCTGTGTTCCGTGAGTGCTGCAAGTTATTGGGGATCAAGAAGACCAGGACGACCCCACTAAGGCCACAGTCAGATGGGATGGTGGAGAATTTCAGCTGGACCCTGGGACAAGAACTGGCCAAGTACTGCATAGAGGGACAGACAGAATCTGACCAGAAATTACCTGCTTTGCTGATGGCATATCAGTCTGCATCCCATGAGTCTACTGGTGACACCCCTGCAAAACCGATGTTGGGTCACGAGTTACGTTTACCCATTAACTTCGAGTAGACCAACTGGTGATGAGCTGCCTACAGACACCTCCAGCTATGTGAAGCATCTTCAGGAAGAGCTGGCTGAGGTACATCATCAAATGCAAGGAACCCTGTAGTTTTCAGGAGAGGTGATGAAGTGCAAGTATGACGCCAAAGCAAGTGTGGTGAGCTTCAAGGATGATGAAAATAGTCCTCATCAGAAAATGGGACATTTATCAAAGCTGCAGAGCCCGTGAGATGGGCCTTACACTGTGTTGGACCGCCTATCAGACGTAATGTACTGGATTCTGGGAGGCAGGAAATCTCGCCTAAAGGTGGTACACATGAAACATCTGTAGCAATACCACGGACCAGGACTGTACAATAGGGAAGTCTCCGAGGAATCGTCCTCAGCCCTAGGAAAAGATGTTGAGGAGGACCAAGGAGCTGAAGTTCAAGAGGATGGTGACAGTTTCCCAAGGGAGGAAGTGAATCAGCAAGAGGACCAAGTAATTCCAAGAGGAGTGGACTGCGTGGAGGAGCTGGGACATCGTCGGAAGCGGCATAAGAGAAGACCTGATAAATTGGAGGATTCTTTTTCTGTATAACTAGATATTTACTTTTGGATTAAGGATTATGATTATATACATTGCGCAGTTTTGTCAGGATGCCAAAAGGACTAGGGAAGGGGTAGTGTTGAGAAGTGGGATATGCTATACAGGAAGTACTGGAAGGTTCTCAGTATTTCTCGTATTTTTCAGTTAGGTGTGAGAGTTGCCAGTTAGCCTGCTGTTTCTCAACGGAGGTATTTTGTAAGTTGTGCTGTAATTTTCATGCCCATTATCTCTATCATGTTTTATTTACGTGATTGTTAAATTATGTAATTTTATCTCAGTTGTATGTTAAATGATTTAGAATGTTATGCAGTGTAAGAAAACTCTAGATATTTTGGATGTCTCTGGTTTGGTATCTGTAGGTGCTGGAGTACACTAGAAGCTTCAAGTGTAATGTAAGGCTATATAAGGAGGTGAAAGAGCCTAGAGTAGACAGTTATCGTTTCAGTTCAGTTTTAGTTCAGTGTCAATGCAGTTAGTGAAGACTGTATAGCTCCGGTACTTGTGAAACAGTGAAGTGAAGTTGGCAAGCATTAAGTGTATTTTTCTGGAAAATAAAGACATCGAACTCAAGAAGTCAGATTTTATTTATGATGCCTGAACTGCTCTTGTGTACTGTACACCGAAAGGCTGACCATACAACTCACTAGGCACCGTCCTTCCTATACTGAACTACAGCTGTTGGAGCCTGTGGCAGTGTGGGATGGGGACGTAACACAGGGGAAGGGTTATAAAGGGGCTGTTATAACGGGTGGAATAATAATGAATGATTAAGTAAGGTTATAAAGGGACTGTTATAAACGAACAATTATAAAGGGAGGCTTATAAAAGGACGGTTATAAAGGGATGCTTACAAAGGGAGGATTATAGAGGGAGGGTAAAAATGAGAGGATTATGAAGGGAGAGTTGTAAAGGGAAGGTTATAATGAAAGGATTGTAGAGTTATAAAGGAAGGGTTATAGGGGAAGGGTTATAAAGGGACAGTTATGAAAAAGGATTATAAAGGGACGGTTTTAAAGGGAGGATTATTAAGGAAAGGTTTTAAAGGGAAGGTTCTATAGGAAGGATTATAAAGAGGCGGTTATGAAGGGAGTTATAAAGGGAAGATTCTAAAGGGGCGGTTAGAAAAGGAGGATTATAGAGTTAATTATGAACGGAGTTACAAGGAAACAGCTATAATGGGAGGATTATAAAGGGGTGGCTATAAAGGGAGGATTGTAAAGGGATGGTTATAAAGGATTATAAAGGGACGGCTATAAAGGGACGGTTATAAAATGAGGATCATAAAGGGACGGTTATGGAGAAAAAAATGTAAAGGGACGGTTATAATGGGTGGATTACAAAGGGAGGGGTAAAGAAATCGTAAAGATTAGTAGGAAATGTATTTAAAAAAAAAAAGGGTTAGAATGCAAAGCTAGGAAACGTACGGCTTTAAAGAAAGGGTATGAAAACGATGCCAAGTTAGCAATGGTATTCAGTTGGTGATAACAAGGGGTTGGGTAGAATGGCATGTCTGAATTACAAGACTGCATGAGTTCACAAGAGGGGAAGTAAAAAAGTAAGCATGGGTGTGAGATATGGTTAAGTAAAATACATATTGTAAGAAAGCTAAGATACGAATGAATGTGTTTGAGTGGATGAGTAAATTGAGAGTGTGTCTTCCTGTCTCGGCTCCCTTTCCTTCGGGGAAGCAGCCTAGGTATACTGATAGATAGATAGAAAGCAATGGTAAATATGAAATGGGTATGGCAAAACAAAAACAAAAGTCAGGGGGATGTTCGTCTCAAATGGTCTAAACGAAGACTAGAAAGTGAAAATAAACGTGGAAAGTCATAGTCTATCTATCTATCTATAACCAGACACCATAATCCCGTAAGGGGCGGCCGATTGTCTTTAAGTTAACTGTTTTGCGGGGAGGGCATTAACGCTTTGCCAACTCATTTGCTGACACGTAGGGAACATGTGTAGGTTGGTTATATAGTTACCACCTAGCGCTGTAAATGGTTTCCGGGCTTACAGACACAGTTAGGCTTGTCACTTAAGTAAAGCCACCTGAAAAGGAAAGAAGAGTAATAAAATTGACAGGGAAGATGGGAAAAATAGGAAAAGAGGATAGATACAGAAAAAGAGTGATAAGGTGAAAGAAGAAATGGGTAGCACTATATTAAGTAAGTGGATGATGGTTGCCACCTCCATCCACAATAAAAGTCATATTACGGGGATCATATGTATCAAATTTTTGAATACTATTTTTTTTAACCTTAACTAAAATGCATTAGTATAATTACCCTCGCCTTCTTCTCAGGCATCTCATTTTGTTACTGGCAGGGCAAGCTCATATATTCAAGTATTCTACACTCCACCCCCATCCCCCCACGCATCATAGCTCAGCGACTGTTTGCATTACGAGTATTCATCCAGTGTTTGCACCTTCATCGCCTTTTGCACCCACCCATCCATTACTACCAAATTTACGTTTGTAATTCCTTTCACTTTCTGTCTTCCTTTCTCCTGTTTCCTTATTTTCTCTATTGTGGTTTTGTTTTCATTTTTGCCCCTTTCTCTCGTATCCTTTTTAATTTGTAAAGTATGACATAAGATACATCAGGTAACGGATGTACACTTTCTTCTTTTCTGAAGAAAACTCTGAATCGCGCCATTACCTCGCCAATGTAACCAAATGTACAACATCCACCAACACAAGATGCACTGTCTCTCATCCTCCCGCTCCATTCACAACTCTCCTATAGTTATTCCTATTCGTTCTCGCCCGCCCAGCAGCTCTTTCTTGCTGTTCCTCCAGTAAAAGGAAAGGAAGTGCGCAAGTTAACAAATTCTAACTCACTCTGTTCTGTCCTTTTTGACCTGCATAACAAGATGGGTGTCATGTAATATTCCCAAGCTGCGCACCGCCAAGTGTACTGTAGGTAGCGAGTCGATGAAAACTCTTGATTAAGCGATGTGAAAATCTTTTCAAGCTTTCATACGTTGTTCCGATAAAGCCAATTGACATTACTGGTTCGATGAGACATGTTCTAAAAATCCACCAAATTTAATACCGTGTGATAGCAATTATTGATACAAATCAGATTATCATTGTGCATCACTAACTGAACCTCCCATCTGACAATGTATTGTCTTTATGATCTATACTGTTGACAAGGGGTTCACTGTCTGTTCCACCTCAAAGGCAAATTCACATCCAGCTACTTGTACCTGGAGAAAACAGTTATCAATAAACACAAAGTTGATTAAAATTTTTGATTGATAAATATCAAACCGGGAGACCGTGATGGTGACGATGAAAGAACTTTGGTATTTTCAGAGGAGACAGAAATTACAGAAATATTATTACTATCATCATCATCATCATCATCGTCATTATTATTATTATTATTATAATTATTGTTATTATTATTATTATTATTATTATTCTACAGCCTTCAGGTGACTGCATTTTGCATGCACCCGACTCTAAATATAGTTTAACACTCTGTTCCATAAGACTCAGCAGTCTTCCAACGTACCACACATCCCAGATGTCACCACACTAGCGCTAACATCCACCGTCCCTATTGACTATATGCTCTTGTTCTCATACACGACAGGTGTATTGATACTAGCGAGAAAGTTTTTACGGCATGTCGGTGGATCATATGACAGATCAGTAAAGTCTGTTTTAACGAAATGCAAATTATTAAACAGTTCCCTGCCCCACCGGGAATCGGACTGATGTCTTAATGTTTAGGAGAGCAGACCCCCTCTCTACTGACAAGCCTAATAGTTCCAGTAACCCATGAAACCGTTTGCCGCCTTGGAAGGTACTGGTGTAACCAAATCGCGACTGGTGGTCTAGTAGATAAAAATACTTTAACTGGGGGTTTGGGGCCCGAAAACTTTTCCGCATGAGGGTTGGTTGTGGTTTTACAGTTAAGTGCCACTCAAAGGCAGGTGAGTTTGGTCGTCCTAGCCTTAAAAAGGTTTAGGATTATTTCAGCATTTCAAGTCTTTTAAATAACTTAATATGTACCAAGAACGTTTAGTGCAATATAGATCAATTCATTTCATACCTAAAAATAAAGGTTGGTGCAGAGACTACACAGCTCGAGCTTTTTGGTCCCTTCAAGCATATTAAACTGAGTCATACCAGTACAGATAATTGTAGGTCATGCCTCTGAAAGCGTGTACCAAAAATGAGTGGTATGAATGCAAAGTTCTTGAGGAATCGATTTAGGTAGGGTGGACGGAGGCAAGTTTTCGGGATGGGTTTGGATGGTTGTGCGTGACGGACCACGACAGGGAAAGTACGCCCTGTGAATATGAGCACTGTAGGTGAGTTGGTTGGAGAGGCAGTTACAGTTAAGATATTCACAATAACGGAGCAGAAATGGGTTAGATGGTGGAGAGTGCGGGTGTCAGGACTCCATATTATAATAATACAACTCATAGATAGATAGACAGATAGATAGACAGATAGATAGATAGATAGACAGAAGCACCAAGCCAGGGTGTGAGATAGGAAGTGTATCAGCAAGAATCAACCAAAAAGGAAACGAGCTTGCAACTCTTAAGTGAAGGAATGCTAGAAGTGCACCGGAAGCAGTACATACACACAAACATACAGAGTTCTAGAAGCTTCCACGGCATTATAACCCACGTGACACGACCCCTGCTAAACGAGAATGTAGGAATCAGAGAGGAGAAAGGGGGTAGCCATAGAAGCGACAGATAGTGGGGAGAAGGAGGCTAGCAACAGGGGCGAGAGGATGGCAGAGAGATATAGAGTGAGACAGTGGTGTTGTAACAGCGGGACTCTATACTTCACTCGTGTGTGAGAGACTTTGTTAATATTTCCACGACAAATAAAAATAGTCCCATACTAATCTTTACCTCTCCTGTCATTGCATGACAAAGGGAACGAAGATTGTCTACTTAAAAAACTACTCACTTATAACAACCGCTCGTCCACGAGTCTAATATATGTATAACTGATCTACAAAGCACACTACAAGAAGCTACGAAGTTTCTACAAAAGATGGTGGCAGCGAAACTACGAACCTTGTCTACTAATCTACAGTGAATTTCTACAAAAGCAGGCGAGATTCTAACCAAGAGCTTCAGTTCTACAGTGAATTTCTAGAAAAACAGGGGAGACTAACCAAGGTCAGCTTCAGTTCCGCGGTTGATTCTACATTATCAAGATAGAAAACAAACAATACCTCTTACAACCAACAACTCACAAACAGCACCTTATAGTATTGTCTCCAACCCCCCCCCCCTCCGTCTCCTCGATCATCACGCTGATGTAGAGTTTAACAAAATATTGATACAAACAATCTTCCCATTTCTATGACGAACCAACGAACTACAACCATCTACGATCAACGAGTAAATCACAAGAAAAAAGGACCGAGAATAAATGGAGAAAGAAAAACAAAACAAGCAAACGAAAATCAAGAACACAGTAACAACCACCAGACCACCGCCCTTCTCTCCATCTGCCCCCTACCTCCATCAACATCACCACGCTGAGGCAAGGAGTGAAGAGGTCAAGACGACGAAGCAAATACCAAGCCCATATTCACAATTCATGTTACTCACCTTTCTTCACTCATTTACTCACCACAGCTACCAAGGGTGAGAAATCGACATCACTGAGTGTGTCTGCTGAGACGACGCCACGTCAATCAACTCGTGTGTGACACCACCACTCACCACCACTCACACCATTCCCACCATGGTAAAAATTAGTGAGTTACATAGTTACTTCATTTATACAATACACAGTAATAGACACAGTGGTAGACACCTTCTGCACAAACATATAAAACGTGCTATATAGTTACAGCTTAATGTACACATACCTGCTTCAGTTATCTGCATAGTTCGATTACTAAATACTTGCACCAACAATAAATATTCTACACTGTATATATTCATTCATTTAATATAGCATTTATTTACTATCAACGAGTGTTACCATTTATACCTACATAAAATTCGTGTTTCATACACGCAGCTATACATTATTACATCTACAAAGTAATAAGGAAAATATACTATCACAGTTGCTCTGTGAGCGATTATAAGAACTGTATTAAACATTTTTTAATTAAAGTTACCTAGTGGATACAGAAAAATTAAGTTACAAGGAAAACCAGGAAAAAAAAAATGGTCAACACAAATATTAGCAAAACTGAACATCTTCCACACTATCGTGAAGACAAAGATTTCCACACAGTGCTGACACATATTGCCCACGATAGGTACAAGTGAACAACAAGTCACTGTATATAGTGTATATAAATAATTATTTTATAAAATAACAAAATATGAGGCTATATAATATCATTTTCAATATTATCTGTGCAATATCAACTAAGCCTTAAAAAGGGGTCCCAAGGGAATTAACCAGCAATTATGCAACCTTGGACAACACCGAAAAAGCGTAGACAAACGAAGAAAAACAAACTATAGGAAATCGATGAATTAAAAAAAAAAAAACAGTATGATCGCATGCCAAACAAATGAAAATAGGTGTGTTACTACAAATGCCAAAATATCACATAAACTCCTATAAGTGAAACAAAAAACAAATTATTGTTCTCCACGAGCCAGTGGCAAAGCACATCATCACTATCATCGACCGCACGCAACATGACCGGATTAGCGATGTCAGGACTGCAGTTACTACAATATTACTGCAATTACTACAATTATGTAACGACAAACGATTGCATTATGTTACACTTGCTTCAATTATGCAACTACAAACGATATGTTACAATTATAATACAATTATGTACAATACAATTATGTAACAATTCATACAGTGTTACAATTGTGTATTACTACAATGTTACTACAATATAACTGCAGTGTTACTAAAATTGTTACACTTGCTAGTTATGTAACTACAAACGATATGTAACAATTACAATACAATTATGTAACAAGTCATACAATGTTACAGTTAAGTATTACTACAGTGTTACTTCAATATTACTGCAGTGTTACTAGAATTGTTACGCTTGCCACAGTTATGTAACTACAAACGATATGTAACAATTAGAATACAATTATGTAACAATACAACTATGTAACAATTCATACAGTGTTACAATTATGTATTACTACAGTGTTATTACAATATTACTGCAGTGTTACTAGAATTATGTTTCATTTGCTACAGTTATGTATATGTAACAATTACAATACAATTATGTACAATTATTATGTAACAATACAATTATGTAACAATTCATACAATGTTACAATTATGTATTACTACAATGTTACTACAATATTACTGCAGTGTTACTAGAATTATGTTACACCTGCTACAGTTATGTAACTACAAACGATATGTAACAATTACAATACAATTATGTTCAATACAATTATTGTGTAACAACTCACACAGTGTTACTACAATTCTGTATTACCAGAATCATCACACAAGTTAGGTGAAATATTAGACATTACTAAAGGGATAACTCCATGTTTAACGGAATGAGCTAGCAGTATTACCACTGCACAGTTATATGCGTATGTCTGTTATACATACACATTCTACAATACTGTATGTTATACAATATTCTATAATCAGTTTTACTACAGTGCTTTTGTTCAATTATGTATACAGTTTGTTTAAAATGTATTCTGTTTCTAGAATATTATTAGGCCAGTACAATATTATCACGAATATTATGTCTATACAATATTATAATCAATATTATGTATTAATAGATTAGCATATGTCAGTGATGATTGCTGTCGGAGGACCGCCAGCTGGCGTGACCGAGAGATGTCAGGACTCCATATTATAATAATACAACTCATAGATAGATTGATCAATAGATAGATAGAAGCACCAAGCCAGGGTGTGAGATAGGAAGTGTATCAGCAAGAATCAACCATAAAGGAAATGAGCTTGCAACTCTTAAGTGAAGGAATGCTAGAAGTGCACTGGAAGCAATACATACACACAGACATACAGAGTTCTAGAAGCTTTACGACATTATAGCCCACGTGACACGATCCCTGCTAAACGAGAATGTAGGAATCAGAGAGGAGAAAGGGGCTAGTCATAGAAGCGACAGGTAGTGGGGAGATGGAGGCTAGCAACAGGGACTAGAGAGTGGCAGAGAGACATAGAGTGAGACAGTGGAGTGGTAACAGCGGGACTCTATACTTCACTCGTGTGTGAGAGACTTTGTTAATATTTCCAAGACAAATAAAAATAGTCCCTAATCTTTACCTCTCCTGTCACTGTATGACAAGGGGAACGAAGATTATCTACTTACAAAACAACTCACATATGACAACCGCTCGTCCACGAGTCTAATATATGTATAACTGATCTACAAAACACACTACAAGAAGCTACGAAGTTTCTACACGGGCACCTAGGAAGGGGGTCAGGACAATATAATTCGGCCAGGGTCATGAATCTTAAGACTAGTGCAAAAATATACAAAAAATAAAATTGATGTATAAGAATAATAAATAAAATAAGGTCCTTGTTGTAAAATGGTAGAAGTATGTTGATTCAGGTTTTAAGGATGAAGTGAGCTGTGAATAATGACAAGGAGGGGTGCGCAGGAGAAAGAAATATTGTGAGGGAGGGTGTTACAGGTATGAGGGTATGGTGTAGGGGCAAAAATGACGAGTGAGTTGATGTGAGTGGGTGGGTTGTGTGGAATGGCGAAAATGGTGATGTGTGAAGAGGTACAGTGCAACGAGTACACTGTTAGGTGGATAAAGGGATGGCGTTGATGGAATGTCGCAAGCTGTAGAGGTCAATTGTGTGATGGAGCAGATGATGGGTGGGACTGGTAGAAATGAGTATGTAGGAATTTCCCTCCTTCCCCTCTCTCTCTCTCTCTCTCCCTCTCTCTCTGGTGGCTGGCGAAATAAGTCAGGGGTGATACACTTCGTGCACTGGCCCTTGTAGACAGGCCAGTATGATCATGGTGAGGTTTAATTCAAGCATTCACCAAGAAGAAGGAAAACAGCAATAGCAAAGAATCAAATATGAGTCACCCTCCTCTCATTACCAGGAGTTTAAGGCCAAAGAACATTTATCTAAACTCATCACCTCCACCAAACAAATCAAACCATTATAGTCCAATGCACATGACAACACATCATCCAACCCAACATAGTATAACATGAAGCACCATTACAGTGAAAATCTAAACACACACACATACACACACACACATACCTCATCACCCAATATCTATTCTAGCACACTCCACCTCCACCCACATTGGCGGGTCCAGAGTGAAAAATACAACTCCTTTTGAAAACATACCAGTACACAGAGACCTTGGCCATGCTTGAGGAGGAGCTGGGAACTGGTCTTGATTCTTGACATATGGAAATGCCTGGTTCCAGCCTCTGCTACATGAGGTAGGAAATGAAAGAGGAGACAGAATGTGGATATACAGATAAATGGAGGAGGAGAAAGATAAAATGGAGTAAATGTGCTCTCGTGCGTGCCTTTGTGTGTGTGTGTGTGTGTGTGTGTGTGTGTGTGTGTGTGTGTGTGTGTGTGTGTGTGTGTGTGTGTGTGTGTGTGTGTGAGAGAGAGAGAGAGAGAGAGAGAGAGAGAGAGAGAGGCGTGGAGGAAGGGAGGTGAGTGAGATGGGGAGGAAGCAGGAGGCTGAGTGCAGTGAAGGAAGGCGAAGAGCGTATTAATATGAAGTGGACAACGGAGAAGGGCTGAAGGGAGGTGAAGGGAAGGAATGTGTGCAAGTGAAAAAGGAAGGGGATGGGAAAGGAAATGGGGAGATTGTTGGGGAAGGTAATGGGGTGTGTGAAGGGTAAGTGAATGTGAAGGGAGATTTGGTAACTTGAGGGACAAGGCTGCATGAAGTGAAATAGCCTAGGTAAAGTGAGTCACGGGAAGGGTAGGTGGGAGAAGCAGCAAGGTTTGGGGAGATCAATTAATAATAAGAGAGAAGGTTAAGGAATATAATTTGGGAAGGCTAAATTAATGAGTAAGGGCAATAATGTGTGACAGAAGGAGTGTTGGAGCGAGGGGGAGGGCAAGCTTGGTGCTCAGTATTCCGTTTTGAAGTTCTAGGTTGACTGGAATGACAGAGGGTATACAAAATACTAGATCATCACAACTTCCGTGCGCCTCACATTCTGCCAAAAGTTTGAAGGAATGAACCAGATCCTGTCTGATTCACTTCTTGTATATTTCTTTATGCCCATATTCCTTGACATCTGTATTATTCTGTTTAAATATTTTCAACATCTGCATCGTCCTATTCAAAAATTTTCAGCATCTGTATAATATTTATGGTGTATTTTCAACATTTCAATAATCCTGTTTAACATTTTTATAATCTTTGCATAATTTAAAATTTGTATAATCATGTTTCAAGAGTTTCTGAGAATTTCTTTCATTTTGCTTGCCTATTTTCAATAAATTTCTGTTAGCATATTTGCAGGTACTTACTGTACCAGTAGTGTTGCTTAAAATATTTCAGCATCTCTATAATTTTGTTTTTATTAAAACTTCAGCAATAGCAGGGACCTCTAACATCAGCTGTATTAATAGTTTACTAAGTCTCGTGCGGCTTCTCCTAATTTCGGAAAATTTCTTCAACAATTCAGTTGCCTATATTATTTTCCTAAATTGAAATTTTTCAGTTGAACTGATCTCAGAACTAAAAATAATATATACCAGCAGGGATACCCGGCGTTGCTCTGGTAAAAAAAAAAAAAAAAAAATTGATCGTGCATACTGGCATTCCCTGGGACCGTGGATGATCATTCCCCCTGTGGGATAAGACCTCTGGGGTCCCATTCTACTCAATATTCCTCCCTGGGCCCATTTCCCCAGGGATACATCCACCTAGGACCAATTCCTACCATGGAACTTTTTTCCCACCAATGCTGCCCACCTCACCATCCCGTCCACCCATCCAACCTGTTGTAGCTAATAATAATAATATGTTTGTATACGTAAAAATCTCTACGGGAACTGGTTACCATGTGTTCATCACGCTAACTTGACTTTGTCTAAATACTTCTAATCCTGGCCATTATGGGAGACACTTTAGCAATTGTAATGTACACATTCAAATTTGTCATAAATGGTTACACCCGTTAGAAGTGTTTTGAGAATTCGAAAGGCATCTCTGTCGATTTTCACACAGCAGAAAAACAGACAGAAATACAGATAAAACTGCCATAGGTATAGTGCTTGGTGGATGGATCAAATTGTGTCTGATGTTAGACATGCCATCCTCTATGTGTCTACAGAATTTCATAAAGATCCTATGAAAACTGATGGAGATACGAATTTTTGAAAACTTGCTTCATATTAGAGATTGGGATTCATCCCCCCACCCAGCCCAGGGCCTTTGACCGATTTTCATGAAAAACAATAGGCTTCCAGGTTTTATGAATATCTACTTTCTGATTTTTTCTTTTCATAACGATTGGCGCGAACCTGTGACCTTCAGAGTGCAGACAAACAAGCAAACAGACAGACAGACATACGCAACTGATCAATATGCTTGCCGAATCGAAAGATTCCGGCAAAGCAACTACCTTTCTCTTTTATATATATACACGGATAGTCGTCTTGGACCATTTTGGAGGAGGGTCGCATTTTTTACTTCAGCTTTAGAAATTTCGACCCTCTCCTCTTTACTCTCCCCTCGTTTATGAAGATCGAAAGTATTTTCAAATATCGCATAATTCAGTCAATCTTCCGCATTTACACACACACACACACACACACACACATATATATATATATATATATATATATATATATATATATATATATATTTATCTATCTATATCTATCTATCTATCTATATATATATCTCTCTTCTCCTTTCGGCTCTCCCCTTAGGGATCACCACAGCGGATCACCCGTCTCCATCATACTCTTGTCTTCTGCATCTTCTCTTACACCTACCATCCGCATGTCCTCCTTCACTACATCCATAAACCTTCTCTTTGGCCTTCCTCTCTTTTTCCTGCCTGGTAACTCCAATTCCAACATCCTCCTCCCGACATACTCCTCATCCCTCCTCTGCACATGTCCAAACCATTTCAGTCTCGTCTCTCCAGCTTTGTTCCCAAACTGACTTACGTGCACTACCCCTCTAATATGTTCATTTCTAATTTTGTCCAACCTCGTCACTCCTAATGAAAACGCAACACCTTCAATTCTGCTACCCTCCAACTGTGCCTCCTGTCTTTTTGTCAGTGGTACTGTCTCCATTCCATACAATATGGCTGGCCTCACTACGGTCTTATAAACTTTCCCTTTCATTTCTGCAGAAACCCTTCTGTCACAGATCACTCCTGTCATCTTTCTCCACCCACTCCATCCTGCTTGCACTCTCTTTTTTTACCTCTCTACCACACTCTCCTTTACTTTGTACAGTTGACCCCAAGTATTTAAATTCATCTACCTTTACCACCTCTATGCCTTGCAGCCTCACGGTTCCCCTGTCATTGCTATCATTTACACAGATGTACTGAATCTTGCTTCTGCTTACTTTCATTCCCCTTCTCTCCAGTGCATATCCCCATCTCTCAAGCTCTGCCTCAGCTTCCTCCCGGCTCTCACTACATATCACAATGTCGTCCGCAAACATCATTGTCCACGGAGGCTCCTGTCTGATCTCATCTGTTAATCTGTCCATCACCATTGCAAACAAGAAGGGGCTCAAAGTCGATCCTTGATGCAATCCACCTCCACCTTGAAACCCTCAGTCATTCCTACTGCACATCTCACTGCTGTTACACTATCGTCGTACATGTCCTTCACCACCCTCATGTACTTCTCTGCCACTCCTGACTTTCTCATACAGTACCACAGCTCCTCTCTCGGTGCCTTATCATAAGCCTTCTCCAAGTCTATAAACATACAATGCAACTCCTTCTGGCCTTCTCTGTGCTTCTCCATCACCAATCTCAAAACAAATATGACGTCTATAGTACTTCTCCCTGGCATGAAACCAAATTGCTCCTCACAGATCCTCACTTCTCTTCTCAGCCTAGCTTCCACCACTCTTTCCCATATCTTCATTGCGTGGCTGATCAGCTTTATACCTCTGTAGTTGCTGCAGCACTGCACATCACCCTTGTTCCTGAAAATCGGAACTAGAATACTTTTTCTCCACTCCTCCTGCATCCTCTCACCCTCCAGGATTTTGTTAAACAATATGGTGAACCACGTCATCTCTCCTAAGCTCCTCCATGCTTCCACCGGTATACCATCTGGGCCCCACTGCCTTGCCATCCTTCATCCTCTTCAAGGCATTCCTCACTTCCTCTCTGCTTATCTCTTGCAGTTCCTGACTCACTACCTCCAACTCTTCCAACCTTCCCTCATATTTTCTATATTCATCAACTCTTCGAAATACTCCTTCCACCTTCCTCGTACACCCTCCTCACTTGTCAGTACATTGCCATCTGCATCCTTTATCATTCTAACATGCTGCATATCCCGCCCACCTCTGTCTCTCTGCCTGGCTAATTGATACAGGTCTTTTTCCCCTTCTCTACTATTCAACTTCTCGTACAACTTTTGGTATGCCTTTTCTTTTGCCTTAGCAACCTCTTTCTTGGCTATGTTCCTCGTCTCCTTACACTCCCGAATTCTTTCTTTGTCCCTGTGTCTATCCATATTCTTCTTTGTCTGCTTCTTCCTATTTATGCTATCCTGTACTTCCTCATTCCACCACCAAGTCTCCTTGTCTTCTCTCCTCTGTCCCGATGTCACCCCAAATACCTTCTTGGCTTTCTCCCTCACCACTTCTGAGATAACTGCCCATCCTTCCTCGTTTTCCCTGCCTCCGAATGCCTGGCTCAACTCATCCCTAAATTTACTACTGAAGTCTTGTTCCTTCAGCTTCCACCACCTAATCTTTGGTTCAGCTCTCACTTTCCTCCTTGTCTTCACTGTCAAACTCATCTTTCCAACCAACACCCTATGCTGTCTTACAACACTCACCCCTGGCACTACTTTACAATCACTGAATTCTTTCAAACTGCATCTCCTAAATAGGATATAATCTATCTGCGTCCTCCTTCCCCCACTCTTATACATAATCCTGTGCTCCTCCTCCTTCTTGAAATAAGTGTTTACTACAGCCATCTCCATCCGTTTTGACAAATCAACACCCATCTGACCCTCAGTGTTCCTCACCCCGACACCGTGCCTGCCTGTCACCTCCTCGTCACCACTATTTCCTTCTCCAACATGCCCATTCAAATCCGCTCCCATAACCACTCTTTCCTCCCTGGGTATGCTCTGAATCACTTCCTCTACTTCATCCAAAACCCTTCCTTTTCATCCAAGCCACACCCCACTAGCGGGGCGTATGCACTGATGACATTAATCAGGACCCCCTCAGTTTCCATCCTCAAACTCATTACTGTATCCGACACTCTCTTCACCTCCAATACGCTATCTATATACTTTTCCTTCACTACCACCCCTACACCATTTCTCCTCCCATCCACGCCATGGTAAAACAACTTGAACCCTCCTCCAATCATCCTCGCTTTACTTCCCTGCCATTTTGTCTCCTGAACACATAGTACTGTATATCCAACTTTCTCCTCTCCATCATATCGGCCAGCTCTCTCCCTTTACCCATCATCGTGTGCACATTCAAAGATCCCACTCTTATCTCCACTCTTCTACTCTCCCTTCTCTCCCGCTTCCTCTGGGACTGTCTTCCTCCTCTTCTTCTCCCCTCCTTCCTTTGTCCAACAGTTGCATACTTTCCACCGGCTCCCTGTTGGACAACAGCACCGGTGGCGGTCGTTGTTGACCGGGGCCACGACCGATCCGGTATGAAGTTTCCTTTTGTACTCCGCATATTGAGTTGGCTAGGGTTTTTACGCCGGATGCCCTTCCATGACGCAACCCTCCCCATTGATCCGGGCTTGGGACCGGCACTGAGTTGCACTGGCTTGTGCCCCCAGTGGCTGGGTTATATATATATATATATATATATATATATATATATATATATATATATATATATATATATATATATATATATATATATATATATATATATGCAACATAACTACAGAAGAAATGAAAGCAGCGACAGTGAGTACTTTCATATATTACATCCTCAGACAGAGTGATACAGAGACGTAGAGGTCTTTTAAACACACCCACTGCAGGGAGTGACACACATAACAAAGGATGACCTGAATTAAAACTCAGCAATACACAGAACAATAGGTACCTGAGTTTTCATCTTCTTAGCTGGAATTATACATTCGTTATATACTTTTCGTTTCATACATACTGGCAAGCTACTTTTCATGAGGTCTGTATGTTTACTGAAAGTTTTCCATCCATCTGTAATGTGTTGTTTGATTTCGCTATCATAGTTTTTTGTTAGTTTTAGTATTTACCCCAAGTAATTATACTCCTCGACTTCTTGGAGAATTTCTTCGTTTATTTTGATAATGCTCTTTGTTGTATTTGGATTAAAGAATAGTTTTTCTCCGGTTGATCTTTACCCCTACTTTGAGACTTTTTCTGTTTAGGCAATTTAACATTTCTAGCAATGTCTTTGCTGTTTCTGAGTCTTTATGTAATTAACTGTAGCAGTTCCCTCTTTATATATGTTTTCGAGCAGTTTTACAATATTCTCCTTTACTCCTCGTTCGTGCAATGGATTTATAACCTCTATACTCTTCACTGAGACGAAAGCCTATTCATGATTAACGAAAGCTAAGCACAGTAGTTTACAGTATTCTATTCTGTAGTTTTCTCAGATTGCCGATTCACTGTGTGTAGATGATCAGTACTCGAATACCAACTTCGGAATCTTGCTTACTCAGGAGGTTGATTTTCTTCCAAATCTGTTGTTATTCTGTTGGCAAGGACTTTAATGAAGAGTTTGTAAGTAACTGGTACTAAGTTATGGTCGATAGTTACTAAGATCTTTTGAGTCGCCTTTTTTTTTTAAGCAAAATGACTACTGCATTACACCAAGTTTTGGGAATTTTCTTCTTTATACCCTTAGTAAATAAGTATGCCAGCCTGTTTTGTACTTCTACTCCTGCATCCGACAGTATATCTGCTACGATTCCATCTTCTCCTGGGGCCTTCCCTCATTTCATACTTTTAACAGAAATGTTTACTTCGTCTGGTGTTACCTCAGGCTCTTCACTTGTGTCAACTGAAATGTTAGCTATTGGTACTGTTCTCCTTGATGCATAAAGTTCTTTGTAAAATTCTTTAAGCCTCTTCACCATCTTACTTCTGCAGTTATTGACTTCACAATTTTTGTCTTTCAATGAGATAATTTGTTGCTTTCCTAGTGCTATTTAATTTCAGCTCTATTTCAGACTTTTTCCTTTTTTGATAGATTCTTTGACCTGATACATGTTTTTCTTTCTTTTTCCTTTTCTTTGTGTCTGTTGGTAAGCTATTTAATTCTGCTTTTTCTGTTCCAAGCTTCTCTGTTTTTGCTTTCATCTTTCTTTTTCTCATGAGCTTGTGGGTCATTTTGTTAATACTCATTGGCTTTGGTTGTATTAGCTTTCCCTACTACCTTAGCTGATTAACTTAACATTTTTGTTAGTCTATCATTCAGTTTTTCAGTGTCACACTCAGTTCAGCTTAGAACCTGAAATCTGTCCGTTATTTCAGACAGAAGTGCTGCTTTGTTTTTGCTCATTTTTGTTAGGCATATATATATATATATATATATATATATTTAGCTTCATTCTTTCACATTAAAATCTAAGGCTGAGTGCAAGAAGGGCCAATGTAAAAAATTTCTCATATGGAGATAAGGGTACCAGGGAGCTTATAAAATAAAAGTCTTTCAGTGCTACAAAGGCCAATGTCGCCAGAGTCTTAGGGAGGATGCTATAACATAACTAGAAGACGGACCACGGAAACTTTGCGCCTAAAAAGCTGAAGGACCTGATTGATCATCCTCTGATTTCTGCTGGAAATAGACATTTCTACAGGAGCATACAGGCACCAGATGGTGAAGATGATGATTATTTAGATGATGGCATCAGAGTGTAATTTCTCATTAGTCTTTAAATACTGAAAAATGATTGTCTTAATTTTTTTTTTTTTCAATTCAGTAATGATTTTTTTTTGGGAAAAATATATATAATTCTCAAAATTTTGTTTATAAACAATGGAAATAACTAAAATAAAGATATTACACTTAGGTAGATATAATATTCAGTTAAAAATATGTAACAATAACTTTTTTAAAAACGTGCTAATCATTACCAAATAAGAAAAAAATGTGATACGAAAATATTCTTTATATATATATATATATATATATATATATATATATATATATATATATATATATTTTTTCACAGTGCAAAGCAGCTTTTAGTTACTGAAAAAGGCATTATGTGATTGCTACTTGGCTAAACAACAATGAAAGAATTACTTTTATGGCTATTCATCGTAGCTGAATTTTAGTACAGTCTGCAAACTTTTAAATGCTTTTTTCTCAAAACCTCATTTTTTGACAATGACCCTTCTTGCATTCAACCCTATATTTGAAATTTAATCTGGTGTGCAACCCACCATTCAATGGGTTTCCTATATATTCTTTGTTCATAACTGATATTTATGATCGTGTTATTCTTATATGCTATAATGAAGTCGATTTCATTCTTTTTTTCTCCATTCGGACTTCCCCAGGTCCATTTTCTTCCTGTACTTTTGTGAAAGAATGTGTTCATGATTCTTATGTTACTCGTATACATTTCAGCAAAATTTACCACCATTTCACGTCTGTCACTCCTTTCCTCCACTCCAGACTTTCCATACATGCTTCTCCATTCTTCGATTTGCCAAGTTTTGCATTTATGTCTCACGTGAATATAGCATATCTGCTCTTTTCTTCTTCCAAAATATGGGAGATGTCATCACAGAATGTTTCTATTTCTTCATCTGAACTTTGAGATGTCGGTGCATATACTTGCATTATTTTCAGGGTGTATCTTTTGCCTAGTCTAATCACAACCCATGCTACTCTGTCAGATACACTGCTGAAATTAACAATGTACTCTGCAAGATTTCTGATTATTAGAAATCCTACACCACTGACTCTTTCATTTTACCTTCCTGTACAGTAAAATAGGTGGTTGCTGTCTTGGAGCTGAATTAATTTTTCTTCTTTTCTGTGGATCTTGCTCAGACTTACAATATCCCAGCTAATGTTTTCTATTTCAGTTATTAAGGTATCAAGCTTGTAATCTTCTGCGAGGCTCCTTTCAAAGTATGAGTAGAACTTCATGGATTTCAGTTCGTTTAATGTCCCGGTCTCTGACTGGTCGAGACAGTACCTACTCACTTTCGGAGGCACACTGCCCGTAGGCACAGAAGGCAGTGCGGTTGAACCTTTAGTAGACAGTGTTCCAACAGGAATGCCTGTGAAATCATTAGCAATACATGTCATGAATGTTTGGGGGGTTTGTGACAAATAACCTCACCTTTCTGCCACATAGTTTTTTGTGAGATTTAATTTTTGTGCCACTTTATTCATAATAATCGGTGGAGCCCAATATCTCTAATGGGGGTTCCATGGTCCTCTCCGCCTATGACGAAACATCATATATATGCAAGTACTTCCCCTATCCGCCAAGTGGCGAAGCTCCAGGTAGCAGTGGGATCCTTTCCCTGGATATATATATATATATATATATATATATATATATATATATATATATATATATATATATATATATACACACACACACACACACACACCAAGTATTATACACATGCTGCAATGTAGTTCTCCTTCTGCTTTTCGATTCCTGCACAAATGCAGTATTATACATTTCATTCGCTCATTTTGTGAAACAGTGAACCCGTCACATTTCTAAATTCCTTTCTTTCAGGAAAGAGAGAGAGAGAGAGAGAGAGAGAGAGAGAGAGAGAGAGAGAGAGAGAGAATTGTATTAACTAAAATGACGAAGAGGAAAAAGTGAGAACATGAGTAATAAGAAGGATACATGGAGGAAGACGAGAACTCGATAAATAAAGAAGAGAAAGAGATGGAAATAGTTGAAGAAGAGGACGACAGACTAGATAAATAAAGAAGAGGAAGAGATGAAAATAGTTGAGGAAGAGGACGACAGGAGTGGGGGTGAGTTGGAGGGCGGATTTGATAGAATAGTGGATATGAAACTAGGTTGGGAGTCAGGCCTGAGAACATCCTATCATGTTGCTTCACCTCGTATTTGCATTTCCATGAACTCCGGTCTTGCAGAATTTAAGCGCGAGACAAATTGGACGGATCCTTTGTTTGAAGTTTTACACTCGAGCAATTTTCTTGCAGGTGCTTCAGTGCTTTCAACACACTCCTCTCTCATCCCCCTCCTGCCTTCCTATTCTTTCCTGCTCCGTCTTCTCTCATGTTTTACCTCTCCCTTCTCGTACCTTCGCCTTCTTTCCCCTGTCTTTTGTTTCACTTTTTCTTCCTTGCATTTCTTTTCCTTGCCCGTTAAGACTCTTCTGTTCAGCTTCTTTTTCATCCCTCCTTCCCATTTCAATCATCCTTTTTCTTCTACTTCCTTTCCATCCTTCCTTTCCATCTCTCTCTCTCTCTCTCTCTCTCTCTCTCTCTCTCTCTCTCTCTCTCTCTCTCTCTCTCTCTCTGCAGGAACACAGTTTTTCATATTCCTTAACTACAAAAGGTCGAACCAAGAGAGCCGAAAATATAATCGTCTATTATCTGGGGTATGACCGAAGTCTAGGAAGGAAAATTCTTTTTTTACAAATAATGAGCACTTTTTTTCCTCTTTAATACAAGCGAATCTCGATATCTGAAAACAATAACTATAGTTATAAATAATGTATAAAATATGTATAGTATTTTGCGAAAAGTGTAAACGGGAGAATGACTAAATGAATCTGTAATACTGAAACCAAATAAAGGAAGAAAGGAAGCACACAAAGAGGAAGGTGACAAGAAAACTATTAGGCTGTTAAAAAATAAGTGGACGCAAAATAAGAAAGTACCAGAAGGAGTTTGCCAAACTGAGGAGGAGGAGGAGGAGGAGGAGGAGGAAGAAGACAAAGAAAGGATATAACATAACTGATATTGGGGCAGAAGGAAGAGAAAAACTATACCTAGAGTGCGACGGAAGGATGGTGTGATGTGTACTGTACAGAGAGTGAGGTGGAAGGATGGTGCAATGTATACATAATGTGAGTGGTGGAAGGATGGTGCAGTGTATACAGACAGTACATGGAGTGGGAGGAATTCAGAGAAAGATCAAGGATGCACAAACTTTGGAGAGCTTTACAAATTGCCCGTAAAATGGTTTATACATACAGGCATTCAAACCTTAAAAATTCTCAGTTATTCCTAACAGCCCAGTTAACGATAATAATAAAAAAAAAGACCACGTTACATACAGCCGTGGATTGAGAATATTCCTTTAGATCAATCTAAGTTTGCAATCCTTGTCACATGCGCCTCCATTCATGCGGTATCCATTCATTTTTGCATTTCTTTCAAGTCTCTTACTTCGTAAAATTCTTTTTCTTGCCTATTCACACCTTTCGGTATACACCCATCAAAAACTACCATGGAAAATAGACTGAACGTTTTGTAGCCAATCATCACGGAATGGTAGGTATGACTGGATGCGTACTGAGGAACGCAGAAGCCATTACACTGGTTTAAGGTGCACTGGTGTATAATGCAATAACCACTGCTGATAAAGATACACAAGAAAAGATATTATTCTATCGTGTTTTCTGGAAATATATTTCAAAATGCATGGTGCTTAAACTATCTGGAAGCATCTGATGAGAAAGGACATTATTTATCCACCTTCACTTTGGCCAGCATGGCTTCTGAATGTGGGGTTCGTGAATCTACGGACGTTAGCAGGAAGGTTTCCAGGGAGTACCTAGATGGCTGACGAAAATGTAGTAAAATCTATTGAGAGAGAGAGAGAGAGAGAGAGAGAGAGAGTTATGAGTGCGCGTATCAGGTTGGTTCACGTTCAAACAGCAATCCTGAGTGAGGATGGGTGGTAAAGTATCAGTACAGTCTGCGCCACAACTGATGCACTCATGTTGCCCCACTGTCTCCGGATATTTGTGTTTGCCTAAATGAAGTGTGCTCATAACATTTCTAACAGTGTTTTAGTCTTGTTCATAACACGATGATATGTATGCTACTGACTTTTTTTTTTTTTTTACGGTGTGATAATGATTGTCATTGCTCAGTGATGTTACAGGAATTTGGAAACTCGTGTTTATGACTGGTAGTACGTGTGGCTTCTCAGCAGCAGATCTTAACCTTCATTAGTGTTAGCGAAGGTATGCACTCCCTGTGCACTTCCTAGATACTGTTTGTTCTTTGATATTGTTTTGTAATATGTCTACCTGAAGTTGTTTCTGTGTGACCTTACGACTATGGTGATGGTGTTATTATTGTTTGATCTTTTGTTATTCTGACTGCCTGGAATTGTTTCTGTGTGTGATGAATGCCTGAAGTTGTTTGTTCTTTGTGATCCTGCGATGGTGTGGATAATGTGACTCCTTGATGATGTACTGATTGGTTGATCTTTTGACATCATGACTGCCTGAGGGTGCTTCTACTATGTGATCTTACAATGGTGATGGTAATATGAGTGCCTGGTGGTGTGTATATTGTGTAATCTTATGACGGTGGCGATGTTATAACTTCATGTCAGTGAAAATGACTTAATGTATGGCTTTGGTTTTATGGTCATATAAGCATTTTTTATTACAATTCAAGATGCTACTATGGTCTCATTAGCAAATAAACGTAAGTATTTCAATATTAACTCACTGGTAGAAAAATGGGTGTGTCACAAAGTTTTATCACTGGAGTGCATGAAACCAAGCTTTCTCAAGCAACATTTTGTATAGTTGTCATCCGAATCTGAAAAGTGGTAAGAACACTGCCTTCTTCAAGCAAAAGGGAGAGGGACTGAAGCAAGCACACTTTGATCATTCGGGATAGTGCAGTCAAATAAATGAATCTGTGATACGTGCATCGTACATAGTATCAGTGCTAATTGCATAAGATAAAAAAACAACATTGCAGGGAAATTAACAGTCCCTTGCTGTAAACATACAGTCAGCTTTGTTACTGGATGTGATGTTGAGCAGGTCACATCAGTATCCCTCTCCAATTATACTGTTTATCGACGAATAACAGATATATCTGAAGATATCAACAAGTGATTACTGAAATAAAAGCGGCATCTTTAGGCAAATGTGCAATCCAGCTTGGTGAGTCGACTGACGTGGCTGCTTGTGCCCAGCTCCTGATGCCTGTGCGATGCATAAGTGGTGGAGATTTTGAGGATGATTTCTTGTTCCGTCATGCTCTGGAGTCGACTACAAGAAATGAAGACATTATCCATGAAGTCTTTTATAGGCTGAAAGACTTTCTTGGAATAATATATGCGCGTGCACAACTGAGGGAGCACCAACAGTGCCTGGCCGTCGATCAGGGTTTCGAGGAAAAGAATGAGGCAAATTCTGGAACAAGGCATCTTCACTGTATGCATCATAGATGTGCTCTGGCATCTACAACACTCCCACCAGAGATAAGATTAGTATTTGATGATGTGCTCGTGGAAAATAATGCCATCAGGTCAAGTGCAGAGGGAGGCGGTGGCTGAATCAGTAGAGAGGCGGCCTGCGGTTCTGATGCACCCAGGTTCGAATCCTGGCTGAGACAGGAAACAGTTTAAGGATTTAAATTTCATAAAAGCAGACTTCCCTGATCCACCAGAAGACCCGCCGACATGTCATAATATTACCCCCGCTAATACCAGTACACCAGTCCCCTACGATACAGCCCTAGCATGTATTCAGTATGGACGGAGGGTGTTAGCGCCGAAGTGGTGACATATTGAGGTGTAGGAGGACTACCGGCCCTTGGGATAGACCACTGTCCCCGAGAATTAGGCCCTGAAGCCTTTGCCCAGAGTCGGACACACACACACACAAACAAGACTCTTCCGCCTACTGTGCCTAGCATTTATAAAGATAAAGAAGTGTTACTTTTTCACACCGAGGTTCGCTTGTTGTCACCGGGGAATGTGACTTAAAGAGTGGAGTCACTGAAGGGGGATCTTTCCGAAGTCTTCAGATGTGACAACAGGACAAAGTCACTTGGATTCACCAAGAAATTGTCAGAGAACCAGTGGCTCCAAAATTTGGCCTACTTGAAAATTATATTCTTATGTCTAAACTCGTAAAACTTATCCCTCCAAGGCCGTTTTACCACAGTGATTGATTTCATCGACAAACTAAGATCATTCAGCATGAAGCAGGAGTTGTGGGAAGGGAAGGGAAGGTCAAAGACGAAAATCTTGCATGTTTGAACACTCCAGTGAGGCACTTGATAAAAGCAAGACACTGGAAAGTTAGAAATGGTGCACCTTGTGCAAACACATATTTCTTCCCCGCGGATGGAGTCCCAGTCTTTTTTCCCCGAACTAAGCAAGCTGGAATTAGAATTTATTAGAAACCCATTCACTGTTAATGTGCATCTTCTCCAAGACAATGTGCATGAACAATTTCTAGAGTTGGTGAACGACTGTTGTAAAAGATGCAGTGAAACGCTTTCCCTGACCAAGTTGTACTCTAAAATGAATGCGCTTCAACTTGCTGTAGCTGATGTTGCCGTGAAATCTTTGCTGATGTTCCCTATTACTGTCCTATGTGAGCAAGGATATTCAATTCTGTTGAACATGAAACTAAACACTGAGCACGCTTATTGTGAAGCATGACCTTCAAGTACGTTGGTCTAATACAACGCCTGATATTAAGATAACTGTGTGCACAAAACAGGTACAGCCTTCACACTGAAGTCCAATACTGGTTGTTATATTTAAAACATGGTGGTAACGCATATTTGCCAAATGACGTGATTATAATTTCGTTAGTCTTACAACAGCCGGCATAGTACCATTCTGCTGTACATTGAATTAGTGTTAATGTTTATTTTCTTCTTAAAGTAACTGCAGTTACACTTCTTTATAGTATCACTGTACAGTTAATGCTTAACTGCTTAATAAAGTCATTACAATTTCAACGATTTGATAATATCCATTTTAGTGTCATTGTGCTCGTATACTGAGTTAGTCTTAATATATTATTCTATCTATCTTTATACCTAAGCTGCTTCCTCCAAAGAAAGGGAGGTAGCCAAGACAGGACGACACACTCCCAATTTACTTATCCACTCAAACACATTCATTGGTATCTTAGCCCCAATGGGGAGAAGGGACAGATCCTCACCGCCATATATTATTACCATTCTTTATTTAATGTCAATGATCTAATAACTCGGGGGGTACTTGATGGGAAAAAGGTTGAGCACCTCCAACCCTGGGCCTCTATGCCTCCTACGGTATCTTCAGGCTTACTCATATATACCCTTATCACTACATAGTTCATATCCATTCTCTTTATATGACCTTAATATCTAAGCTCACCGATTTCTACTTTGATCAGTACCGTTACTACTTCCCTTCTCTCAGGAATCACCACATTACGTATATTATCTAGCCCATGCTCTCCAATCTCGATTTTTTTTTTTGGTTACTCCAAGCTTATGTTTCACACCATAACTTAATAACACTTTGAATCACGCCCTTTGCATCTTCTTTCCTCAGATGTATTCTGTGTCACGGTTTGTTTAACAATAACCATTAATTTCCTCAGATCACTCTAAGTTTCTGTTTCTGTTCTACTTTTGCTTCTTTTTCTTGTCACTGCAGCCAGGGATCGTAATCCCTTCACCAATTCCAGTATCTCTCCATTCACTAGCATTCGCACTGTGAGTCAGCTTTCCCCCAACAATCAGTGTTTTACTCTAGTCTGTGCTTAATCTCAGATTTCACTGCTCTCAGGCATTTAGAGAACTCATATCCAACCTACAAAGTTTGCATTCAGTATTTGTAATCACCACTGCATTATTTGCATACCACTTAACAATACTCCAACCGTTCCCACCACTTTCACAAGCTCTTTCTCTGAGCTCTCAGTCTGATAATGAAGCACTCATTGAAAAATTAGTTTGCTCTTAGACAAGTGTCATTACAAATATAGAAATCTTGAAAGCCTTGAGCATCTTTCCCTGAACACTATTATTACTGGCTGCTGCCCAGCCACTAATTTGGTGAGTGACCCTGTGAAGCCAAAATCATAAGATGTCGCTGCCTGGGGAACAAGCCATGTGAATGCTGATCTTAGGCACAACTTATCTCGGTTGACTCAGACTCAAGTTACCAATAATACTAACTCGGCTGTAACCCAGTTTGAAGCACTGCATATCAGCAATGACAAGGATGAACCCGTATCGAATTACAAGGAAAGAAAGGAGGCGGACCCAAACCCACGTGATGAGAGACTACCACGACAAAATGCAGCAGCCAGCCCCAGCTAAATAACCCGCTGTGACCACCCTCTCGAGGAGATTAATGGAGAGATATTGTCCTCCTGTTAGACATGGTCATTAGAGGAAAACAGGCGTGGCCACTGAGATATATCAAGAATGGCTAGAGGTGGAGAGGCATTACTTTCTCACCTTCAGTCTCCTGTAAGTCCCCATCTTAGTTTAGTGAAACAGTGTAAGAAGTACTTCAAGACGTCGATTGATAAGTAAAAATTTTTTATTTATGTTATATTGTGCATAGCAGCCTAGTAACATAAGTGTTCCTATTTGGTACTCTATCAAATGAAGTGTATGACTGGTCATGTTATGCACCTGATAATTATATATATAAAAAAAGCAAATTCTGTGATATATTGTGCTGAGACTTTTATGAATGGAGGACTCCAGTAATCTGGTGAATGGATTATTTTTTTTATTCATTTGTTTTTCCTTTCTCTGTTCTGTTATTTAAAAAAAAATAAAAGTAATGTTTATGTGTTTGTGTCATTGCCTTTGAACTGAATCCTCAGAGACTGAAAGCTTCCTGCACAGTCCATAACAGAACTGTAATGGCAATCTCATCTGGATGGCACAGTGACTCTGCTTTGAACCAAATTATGCAACTGTCTATCATGGGGCTGATTTGATGATGTAAGAGTATTTTTGCAAACTCAGCCTATTCAGTCTGAGGTGGGATTTTACTAAATCTGAACTTAAAGTTGGTTGTTCAGGCCTGAAGAATGAAATGTTGCCAGTAATACTAATAAACCTAATTTACTTAGCCGGATTCAGAACACACTGTTTAGGGTGACTGAAAATGTTGAAACTGATCATAGCACAACCGGCTACGAGCTTGGGGAACAAAAACCATCTTTTCACAGAAGTGATAATGTCCAGAATCCAAAGATTTTGGAACGAGAACCACTTACAGTGATATTGTTGAGAATGTAGATGTTAATACCATAAGCACTAGTGTCAATACACAACTTGGATTAGCCAAAATTCAGCTGCAAATAAGTTAAAGTATGAGAAAAGCAACGTGAATGGATCATGTGTACAGACTGAGGCAGTTTGAGGGGTTATCTAGTCCTTGTGGTGCCTCTGCTGGCGACTCTTCTGGCCTTTTCTAGAACATAAAGTTAGTCCCTCCGTTTAGTGAACAAGATGTCACCAAATATTTCCAAGTGTTTGAGTAAGTGCCAGGTCATCTTTCTTGGCCTAGAGACTCCTAGTCGATTTTACTGCAGGGTATACTATGAATAAAGTACAGGAGGCTTATATTTCTTTATCAGTTGACCAGTGTGCTGGTTATAAGGTGGTAAAGGATGCAGTTCTTAAGACTTATGAGCTTGCACTAGAAGTTTAAAGGCTGAAGTTTAGAACCAATTACAAACAAAAGATAGGATCAATGTGAAATATATTAGAGTACTTCATGATTTGTTTATCAGTGGCTGCACTCTAAGAATATCAGCAAGGATTTTACTAAGTTGAGGGAACTAATGATCTTAGAGAATTTCACTTGGAATATTGCCAAAGATGTTGCCACTCACCTAGTTGAAAAAGGGGTGGATCACCTGGCTGAGGGAGCTGTTGGGGCAGATAATCATAATATTATCTGCAAATATGATTATAAGCCTCATTCATTTGGTAGATATAGGAGAGTGGACCAGTTAGACTGTAAATCATTTTCCTTGTCAACCAGTTAATATTTAATTAGATGACACTACTGGAATAACTGTAACCCCCAGAGCATGTCAGTTTCACCAAAGAGAGTGGGGACATTATTGTCGAAGAACCAAGAAGAGGTTCCATATTCTGTCAGTTTTGCAATAGGAATGATCATATAAAGGAAGAGTGCTGAAAGAAGATGAGAGGAAGACAAAGAACTAAACCTATTGTTCTGATAAATACTTGGGGTACTGCTAATACTGAAAGTAAGCAACAGCGATTAGATAGGTTAACTGGTAAGCAGACACATCCTCAACAGGTGTTTAGTGAGTCTGAAGCCAGAGTGGAACAGTCAGTTGTTGATAGTCGGACTCCTACAGAGCTATCACTGGACATTAGTAAGACTGGGATAGTGCGGCTGTGAGGAATTAATAAAGGCGGTAATAAGACTACATCAGAACATCTTCCCTCAAGCAGTAAGCTAAGTGACACCCTGTTTGCTAGTTTCATTTCTAAAGAACTAGTGTCAGTTGATGGTGAAAATACTAATGAAGTCACTATACTCTGAGACACAGGTGCTTCTCAGTCTCCCAGTGTGAAGGGGATAATAGATGTAGCTGAACCTAATGCGTATTTTACTAAAGGAAATAGCTGATTATGTGTCTGAAATGAGTTATGTGAGAGGAGCTTGTGCAGTTACATACAGAGACAGACTGACAAATGAGGAAGTGAAGACGCGTTGTGGTGTGGATGTGCATATGACAGGAAGCATTAGGAGAAACACACTGAGGTTGTTTGGCCATGTGGAGAGGATGGAGAGCGAGAGACTGACGAGGAGAGTATGTGAGTGAGGTGGAGGGAGGGAGAGGGAGAGGTAGGCCAATGATGAGGTGGAGGGACGGAGTGGAAAGGCATATGAAAGAGGGGGGAGTGAGTGTCACGGGGTTTTTGTGAATAAACACTATTAAAGAATAATATTCAATAATACTTGAGAACAGGACAAAGAATTGACTTGTGAAAATCAAGTAATGATTACATTATGCCGGCTTACTTCGCCGATTCTCTGAGGACGAGAATTTATAAACTTTCTCAACAGTACACAGCAGAAACTAATTACTCATATATGCTGTTTATTGGTACTGTTAGCCTCTGGAGAAAGTGACTCCACCCCTGACAATCAATATCTAATGCTATTAATGATACACAAGTTCTTGCCAGTGCATTAACTCCTAGATGGCACAACGGATTTTAAGCTCAGTACAAAAGGACTGGCCTAAGTACCAGTTATGAATAATGCAAAGCGTTTATGCAAACTAGGGGTGATAAGTGAAATAAGCTTAATGTGGAGAAATAAAACACGAGTTTACATTACATTAAGCTCAAGAAAAGAACTGTTAATTTATTGATTACAATGAATTAAATTTACGTGACATGTTTCAAAATGAATTCAAAATAAGAACACACTCACTCACTCAAAAGCTAAACTCTTAAGCCTAGGAAAAACGAAAGAAAAATACTGGTCAGAAAAGGGGCTAGGCGGGATGAACTGGGCATCATTGCTGAGGAAGGATGCTGCCACACATGCTAAACCTCTATGCCGGATCACACTGAGTGGAGACTTCAGGAACCTGCTGAAGAATGACCTGGTCTCACGGTGCTTCAATCCTAACTGAATTCAAATTGTGAGAGAGGGGCGAGTGTCGGCCGCGCTCTTGCTAACAGAATTAATGCGAGTGATACATGCCCATAACAAATCACTCAGCGGAAGCGCTAATGTCGCGTCCAAGGACGATCACTTATGAAACAGCGAAAAATTTTTCTGAAAACACTCCAGACTGGGTGAATACGTGGCAGTTGACAGAGTGATGCTTATGGGAATTTACTAGAATTCGCGGTTTCCCATCAAAGTTCAATGTCATGAGTTTATTTAGAGAGAAAATCGCGCCAATTCATGACATTACGTGCCATCAAAATCAATTTTTTTTTTCCTCAGGAAAAAAAAGAAATCAATTTACATACATATTAATCCTAACTCAGTCACACAAGATTCACACTGTGGTGTGTGTGTGCTATCCTGCTACAGGAGAAAGTCACAGTTGCCAGTGAGCGAAAAAAAACTCGTATTTACGTTAATAGAAGCAAGCTTGAGGAAAAAACTCTTTGACAACGGTGAAAAATCCTTTCCTCAGGTCAAACTGAACGAAAAGTTTGCTACATTTACATTAACAACTAATTGTTATGTAGCGTGATGTATGTAATATATGGTGTAGGTGTGACAGTTGTGGTGTAACTGTACCTACGTGTAAAATTACATAATGCAAATCAATAGTAAATGATGACGACGAGGCAGAAGAGAAGAGGCGGCAGCATGCGTCAGGGACGATCAGCTGTTCTGCACGGCAATGCTGCACCCACCAGCTGCACATGCAAAAGGAATCAAGGTGGAGCATCAAAAGTGTCATTTCTCTCTCTCTGCCTTGCAATCAGTACTTATGTTACAAAAAGTACACTATTTACATTATTAACCAGGAAAAGTAGTCAAGGCGTCTCTGCAGGACATCAAACACTGACCTAGTTTACTGGTTAAACCCTATACTTAATTAGCGAGAAGACTGGGCGTTTGTGCAGGACATCAAACGCTGCATTTCGCTAAATTAACCAGGGAACATGGTCGTGAGCGAAAAGACTGGGGGTCTGTGCAGGACATCAAACGCTGCGATTCGCTAATGGAACCCAGTTTACTGGTTAAACCCTAACTTAATTAGCGAAATGACTGGGCGTTTGTGCAGGACATCAAACTCTGCAATTCGCTAAATTAACCAGGGAACGGTCATGAGCGAAAAGACTGGGCGTCTGTGCAGGACATCAAACGCTGCAATTCGCTAATGGAACCCGTGTTAGTTATCAGCTAGCAAGTGAGACATCAGGTCTGCGCCTACATTGTCACTTCCCTAGATGTATCTCACAACAAGGTTAAACTGCTGCAAATACAGTGTCCAACATGTCAATCTTGCATTAGGCGTCTTGGTCGTGTTGAGACTAGTGAGTGGCATATGATCAGTTTCCAGAGTAAATGGTGCCCTGTACAAATAATAGTAATATTTCTTAACACCATCAACCACGGCCAAGAGTTCCTCCTCAACAGTAATGTAATTTCTCTTGGCGGATTTTAGCTTACAGCTGTGGTATGCCACTGGGAAAATTCCGCCTTCTGATTCCTACATTAATACAGCACCTACTCCATCTTGTGAAGCATCAGTGCTCCGTATGAAAGGTTTGTTGGAATCAGGCAGCTGCAAGATAGGCTCCTTACACAGCATATTCTTAAGGGCAGCAAAAGATCCCTCTTGCGCTTCTCCCCATTCAATGGTGTTTGGAGCATGTTTTCGAAGCACCTCGTACAACGGTTGGGCAATAAGAGCAAAGTTGGAGATAAAGCTCCTATAATACCCCACTAGGCCAAGAAATACCCCAACCTGTTTCTTGGTCATGGGTCTCGGGGCTTCTCTAACTTTTCTAATCTTGTCACCCTGACACCTGCAGCAATTGTTGCCAACAATATGTCCGAGGAACTCCACCTCACTGTGAGCAATTTTACATTTGCTAGGCTTCACAGTCATTTTGAAACTCTGGAGTCTACTGAAGACAATTTCCAAGAGTCTGAGGTGCTCCTCCAACATGGCAGAATAAACAAGCACATCATCAACAAACATCTCTACTCCTATGATACCATGGCGCACTTGTCTCATGGCACGATTTAATACTGCTGGGGAATTGGTAAGTCTGGAGGACTTTATACTGATACAACCCCCTAGGAGTAGCAAAGGGAGTGAACTGACGGCTCTCGGTGTGAAGGGGAATCTGGAAGAATCCCTTCGCCAAATCGAGCTTCGTGAAATATCGTGACCCTGCCAGCTTGGAGAAGATGGCAATGTGGTCACCCATCAGCTCAGCATCCACTTTGATGATTGCATTGAGCCTCCTATAGTCGCCACAAATCCTGACTCCACCACCTTTCTTGCGAATTACTACCATTGGACTGCAGAAAGAAGATAAGGACTTTTCAATAATACCTGCAATCTCCATGTCAGCAATTTCGTTGTCTACTGCGCCCAGTAATCACATGGGAATCGGATATGGCTTAACCTTCACGGTATCGCTGGTCAACTCAATTTTGTGACAATCAACCTTTGCAAGTCTAGGTTGGTCAGAGAAGACATTAGCATACCAACAGAGCAGTGACCTTATGGCATTCTGATCACCCAATGCTAAGTCATCGTTAAGTAAAACATCTCTGACAGTCTCTTCCTGACGGGACTGAACGATTAAGGGCTCGTCATCATGGTCATCAGCTGGGATCACCGCGGCTGCCCCGGTTTCTTCCAGTGGCTGGCCACTATCATCACGTACTCGCAGGCCAGTCTCCTCGGGGTTTGACTCATGATAAGCCTTCAACATGTTAATGTGGAACCTTTTACAAAGATTCCCCATCTGAATTATGTAGCTGACCTCTGAAATGCGCTCTACTACATCAAGTGGACCCTTCCACAGTGCCAGCAACTTGTTCTGGACAGTGGGGAGTAACACCAAGCACTTATCGCCTGGACTAAACTTCCGAAGTTTTGCCTTCTTATCATAATAGGCTTTCTGAACTTCGTGCGCCTTGATCAATTCTTCCTTAGCTAACTCGCACATTGACTGGAGGTGGTCAGCTAGATCAAGGACGTAGGTGTAGGTGGTCTTGACTTCAGGGTCGGGTTCTTCATCGTCCCATAACTCACAAAGGACTTGAAGTGGTCCACGGACCGACCTTCCATACACCAGTTCAAAGGGTGAGAACTTAAAGGAATGCTGTGGGGCTTCTCGATAAGCAAACAGAAGAGGAGCAATGAACCGTGGCCATTCCTTTGGCTGTTCAGCGGCCATGCACTTTAACATCTTCTTGAGAGTCCCACTGAACCTCTCACACAGCCTGTTATACATGGGATGATAAGGCATAGTTTGCAGGCCTCAGATGGACAACAACCTGAATGCTTCGTTCATCATTGCAGAGGTGAACTGTGAACCCCGGTTGCTTAAGACCTCTTTGGGGATAACTACGCGACAGAACACTTCAATCAATGCCTCAGCAACAGTGACAGCCTCTATATTCTTAAGGGCCACGGCTTCAGGCCACCGTGTGCTGAAATCAACAATAGTGAGGATATACTTTGATCCATCACTTGTCCTGGGGGAGATTGGCCCAACAATATCAACTGCTACTCTCTCGAATGGTTCAGAGATTACAGGCATTGGTTTCAATGGCGCAGGACGAACACATCCCCGGTCAGTGGTATGCTGACGCACATCACAGGAACGCACAAGCCTTTTTATTTCCTGTCCCATTCCTGGCCAGAAAAAGTTAGCATGGATGCAGTCAGAGGTTTTCTTTTGGCCCAAGTGACCTCCTATGACTGAACAATGACCTAATTTGAACACTGCCCAGCGATACTTTGTGGAAATGACGAACTGCAGTCAAACCTCACCCTGGGGTGTTTGTGACTCACGGTATAGCCATCCTCGCTTGCGAAGGAACCTGGTTTGACCTCCCCGTGAATACTTAATCACTTTACCCTCCAGCTTCTTACGCACTGAGGTAAGTGTCGGGTCAGACTGTTGTTCTTGGACAACATCTTGACTACGAATCAAATCTTGCGGTGTTGCGATGGTCAACGGGGTGACACGATTCGGAGCCTTGGCCATGGCTCGTGTTACTGCAACAGCCGAAGTCTGAGTAGCAAGATATACAGCGCAACTGTTTTTGACGCTCGGTATGTTGCCGATAATGAGGTCAAACAAGGGTTCTGGCATGACAACAGCAGCTGTCAAGCCAGTGCAGAAAGGAAATGCCACCTGGATACGTGCCTCAGGGAACAATCTCACTGACCCATCAGTAAGTCTAACTTGGATCTGCTTACTCGTGTACTCGTCAGGCCGAACTAAACTTTGCTTGACAGAGCAACCTGAGGAACCATTATCTCTCAGGACATTTACAGAAACATCTCCCACAAACCCTGGCTGAACAAGAAAGGCAGTGTTACTGGTGGAAGAATCTGAGGAGGTAGCAGCAAGTCATTGGTGAGACTGCGAAACAAAAGATGCAGCAAATGTGGCGCCCTGAGAACTTGATGCCTGAGGGGTCGTGCTCACCATCTGAGGAGCTGGAGCATTGACCACCTGTGGAGGAGGGTTCACTGTCACTGGGGAACTAGTGAACTGTGAAGTACCTGTACTGGTGGGGTTGGCACCACTGTGTGCTTGTTGGGGTATGAAGGCTGCATTTGCATCCTGCCTCCTATACACTAAAGTCGATTGTCCTGACTGAGGGTTATGTGGTATGTCCTTGCCCTGCTGCTGCTTGAAATACCGGTACTGCTGCTGGTTAGGGTTCTGCTTGTCGTACCGCTTCCACTCAGGTTTCTGAGTGTTTTGCCCCTGGTCCTTCTTCTGCGGTTTTGGACCTTGGCCATTATTCTGAGAACGGCCTTGTTGCTGGGATTCAGTCTGAGACGGTTTCCCAGATTTGTCAGCTTTCCTGTTCCAGGTGTATTGCTTATGAGTTTGATACCTGTAGGCAGTGAAGAATGCATCAGCCTTCTCCACCATTTGGCTGGCTTCCCTTACCTGGCAGATCTTAAGCTGTGCCTTAAGTTCAGTAGGCCATGACTTTTCTAGTTATGTGTGCAGCATAAGGTCGATTATCTCCTCACACGCGGAATGAGTTTCATCTTTCTCCATCCACTCATCTAAGTAACCAGTAAGCCGGTCAAGAAACTGAATGGCAGTCTCTTTTTCCTGTAAATGCGCCCTCATGAACTGACTCTTGGCGTCGTCAACTGTGAGACCATACGCTTTGACGAGTGCGGCCTTCATCATCTCATACGTGAGATTGTCTCCACGAATTCTGTGGAGAATATCAAGAGCAGGGCCCTCAAACAAGCTAGGGAACTTGAGCTGCTTAGCTGCATCATCCAGCTGGTAAAGCTGAGCCATGTCTTCAAAACGAGCTATGAATAGCTCGATTCGCTCGCCTTCCTTGTATGGGGGAAGCTTGATGTGTGGGGTGGCCAGAACATGTGCAGGGAGAGCGCTGGTGGAGCTTGGGCCAGCTGCACCAGATGTGTCTGAAGCCAAGGAATCTCGCTTTAGCTTCAACATTTTAAGTTCATGTTTTTTGCGTGCTTGCGTGCTTCTCGCTCGGCACATTCGTGTTGTCATTGTTCTCGCTCGTATTCACGTTCTCTCTCACGTTGTTCTAATGCGAGTTGACGTTCTCTCTCGCGTTCCTCGCACTGTTCTCGCTCATGTTCGTGGTGTTCTCGCTCATGTTCTCGCTGTTCTCGCTCATGTTCGCGTTGGATTCTACGCTCTTCACGAGCATCATTCTCGCGTTGCTGCTCGTGACTAAGCCGAGAGAGGACATAATCCTTTACTTCTTTGGGGTCTGTAAGCCCCATATCTTTAGCTTCCTGTACATAGACGTTGGTAGACATGATGCTAAGTCAATCTAAGTGAACTAGAGACTAAGCACTGACTGCTATTTTGCAGAGAAAGATGCCAATAATCGAAAATAAAGAACATAGGCACAGGTTAGAGGTGACCAGTTTTATGTAGTTAAACTGGTAAAGAAAGAAAATTAAACAAAACACTGACTGTGAAAACTATTACTTAAAATTGATAAAAATGAATTAATAATCACCAGTAAGATAGTGCCTATAGACTTTAATGATAAATACCTAGGTATGAGTGAGTGAGTATTGTCTTGTGAATAACTTTAGAGCTAGGAGTTAATATCCTGGAATGAGGTCGCCAGATGTCACGGGGTTTTTGTGAATATACAATATTAACCCCTAATACGCGGCCAATGAACAGCCGACCACCCCCGGGTGGCGGCTTTCGATCGCGGTCTGAGTACCTGTAGGAAAATATTAGCCAAAAATCAGAGATTAACCCTAGAACACTATACTTGGTATGGCAGATAGTACTTACATTCAGTTTTCTCCAGAGACAAGTGTTGAGCCTTCGTGAACTACCCAAGGACTTGTGGAGACTTGCAAAGTTGGGTAACAAAATCTTCACTTTCACACCTCCAGCAACCCGATTTCCCCTCTACCACAGTAAACTTTATACTACAACGTACAGGTAGTTTGGAATCCGTATTTGTACAATAAGCACTGAAAATAAGGCTAAAATCAACGAAGCATATGGCCGACATGCAGCGCGGTGGCGGTCTTCCCGTCACTCAACAAACATCTCTATTTTCACAGCTAAAAACACGTATACTACATTATTTTCAATCATATTACTTCCCAAAAGATCACCGCAGCACGCTTTTTATTCTGCCTTATGCCCGTCACTTTATTCTCGTTTCTGTCGGCCACTCGCACTGACTCGGAAGAGCTAGAACTCGCCATAATGTCACTTTGAAAGCCTGCGGTAAACTGAGGCTAAACAGGGGCAAACCGTGCGAAAGAAAGCTAGTGTTACAACTGGGGAAACAAGCGTTTCCAATAAGCATAAACTGCTTGTGAGAGGAGAGCGCAGATTTACAGTTCTGAGCAGTCAGAGTGCTGCCATGTATCACAGCCAGGCTGGCCGGGCCGTGGTGGAGGGGGAGGGGGGAAAAACACGATACTTGGCAACAACGGAGGTCAGTAGTACAAAGGTAAAGTATGCTAATTGTAGCTAAAGGGTGGTGGTACTGATAGACAATACCAGCTGGAACATCCTTGCCCGCGTTTATTAAAAATTAACTCGAATCGCAAACGCGACACTCCGCCATTATGTCCTTTTCGGCGAGCGTCACAAACGCGATGCCTCGCTTTTGAGGGGTTAAAAAATTATATTCAATAATACTTGAGAACAAGACAAAGAACTGACTTGTAATAATCATTCATTGATTACTTTATGTCGGCTTACTTTGCCGATTCTCTGAGGACGAGAATTTATAAACTTTCTCAACAGTACACAGCAGAAACTAATTACTCACAAATGCTATTTATTGGTACTGTTAGCCTCTGGAGAAAGTGACTTCACCCCTGACAATCAATATCTAATGCTATTAATGATACACAAGTTCTTGCCAGTGCATTAACTCCTAGATGGCACAACGGATTTTAAGCTTAATACAAAAGGACTGGCCTAAGTACCAGTTATGAATAATGCAAAGCGTTTATGTAAACTAGGGGTGGTAAGTGAAATAAGCTTAATGTGGAGAAATAAAACACGAGTTTACATTACATTAAGCTCAAGAAAAAGAACTGTTAATTTATTGATTACAATGAGTTAACTTTACGTTACATGTTTCAAAATGAATTCAAAATAAGGAGAACACACTCACTCGCTCACTCAAAAGCTAAACTCTTAAGCCTAGGAAAAATGAAAGAAAAATACTGGTCAGAAAAGGGGCTAGACGGGATGAACTGGGCGTCGTTGCTGAGGAAGGACGTTGCCACACACGTTAAACCTCTACACTGGATATCACTGAGTGGAGACTTTAGAAACCCATTGAAGAATGACCTGGTTTCACGGCGCTTCAATCCTAACTGAATTCAAATTGTGAGAGAGGGGCGAGTGTCGGCCGTGCTCTTGCTAACGGAATTAATGCGAGCGATACATGCCCACAACAAATCACTCAGCGGAAGCGCTGATGTCACGCGCAAGGACGATCACTTATGAAACAGTGAAAAATTGTTCTGCAACACTCCCGATCAGGTGAATATGTGGCGGTTGACTGAGTGATACTTATGGGAATTCACTAGAATTTGCGGTTTCCCATCAAAGTTCAATGTCACGAGTTTATTTAGAGAGGAAATCGCGCCAACTCGTGACAGTGAGCTGGAAGCAGAGCAATGAAATGCCGGGGGAAAGGGAGACGTGGAGGCGTTTTGTTAGTGTCCACCCCTTACAGGATAGATAGTGTCTGTTTTTTGGTTGAAGTAAAGCTCCAGACATAACTAGTTACAAGTCCGTTCCATTTGGGCGTCATGGGCCAGTTATCTGCGAAAGGGGTCACTTTTCCTTTTGGGTAACGACTTAGCAGGAGGATAAGAGAGTGCAGTTTCCTGTGTATGAGAAAGTCACATAAGTGAAGAGAGGACAAAAGAACTGGAGGCAGAACGACCTACACTGTTCTCTGCCTGTGCTTTAACCCGCCCCATCCCGACGTTTTCTGGGCAGTGGTACGCCCCAGTCCCGAAATTTCTGGCCCTTTTTTTTTTTGGCTCAAACATCCACTTTTGGTGAGAAACATCGAAAATTCATAGAGAAATCGCTCACCTGAGGTTTAAAATACTCGATCTAGGTACAAGTTCTTCCTTACCTGACTGGGTTTTCTAACAGGCTGCCACCAAAGAAAACGAGTTCTATGGGAGGGTAACTATTTTATCCACTCATGAACAGTATTTATTTATTTACTTGGTACGAATTTATATGTAGTACAAGAGTATATTGGTTTTCAAACAGTAATATAGGCATTATAAGCATTGTTTCACTCACTAACTCATCACCATTCATGACCTTTTTTTTCCCACATTAACTGATCATCATTTCTGATTGTTTCTTCCTCTAATGCTATGTAAACTTTGTCCTCCACATTGTCATCGATTGGGGAATCACTCTGGCCCTGAATGTCTTTATTGGCCAGGTCACTGGTAACAGGTGAATTGCTGAGACAATGGCATGCAGGGGGGGAGAGAGGTTATGCGGTGTAAGGCATTGTCCTTGCTTGGCATCTTGTAGAGAATAGAGGAAGGTGTCCTGTGCATACGTGCCAAAAATCACTCGCGAAATCACTCGCGAAAATAGAACATTGTGCAAATTAGGGACCTTGCAATGTTGCCGTGTTAATTCACGTCGCCGGGACATGAGTGCACATCATGTGCGGACGTTAATTCACGTCGCCGGGACGGCGCGGGTTAACTAGAGCCAAGACGGCAAGATCCCCTCCTGATGGTGATAAACTATAGTGATACTAATGAAGTACCAGATGGGATTTCTCTTGCTGATACTTTCTTCTCACAGCTGACTGAATCTGAGGTTAAGGGCTCCCTGCAGAGTAATGCAGGTACAAGATTGGCTGAGATCCAGATATCTGATCAAGAGACTGCAACTTTGACTGCAGTGCATGAGGAAGAATGTGAAACTGAGTTGTGTGTGTGTTTCTCTCTAACAATGAATGGTGTGTTGATGCGATGTTGAGGATCCTCCTCCTCCCCCACACACATAGAGTGGGAGAATGTATAGCAGGTGGGTGTTCCAAATGCCCAAAGATATAGAGGCAAGAAATTATAGTAGTTGTTCATGATTCTACTTTGGCAGGACATTTTAGGGGTGAGGAAGACTCTGTCTTGCATCTGACAACGTTTCATCTGGCCTGGTATTCGCCAATACTTTCTGGTATTGTAGGTCAAGCCACCCTTCCAGCTCGTGGGTAAGATTGACAAGCCTATCCCTACAGTGTCATTGGTTTCCCTTCCTGTCTTTGATGCCCCATTCACAAAGTCCTCTCAGATATTGTTGACCCTCTTCAAATGACCTCATCAGGCCACCAGCATATGTTGGACATGACCATTAGGTATCCTGAAGCCATTCCCTTGAGAAACCTTTCAGCTAAAGCAGTGGCAAGGGATATTATTAATTTTTTCACTAGGTTTGGCCTTCCAAAAGTGGTGCAATCGGATCAGAGCAGCAATATTATGTCAAAATTATGAAGACAAATCCTCAAAGTGTTAGGGATCCTCCAGATCACCATCACAGCCTACCATCCTCAGAGTCAGGGAGCACTGGATAGATATCATCTCACCCTCAAACAAATGTTAAAGAAATATTGTATTGCTCCTAAAAAGGATTGGAACCCAGGTCTTCCCTTTCTGTTGTCTGCAGCCAGAGAGACGGCAAGTGACATGTAGAGGTGTGCAGTACGTAGGAGGACTACTGGGCCTTGAAAGCAGGCTGTGCAGCCTATGCCCAGAGTCGGTCACATAAAAAAAAAAAAAAAAAAAAAGTGAGCCCTAAGGACACTCTCCATTTGAACCGATGTTTGGTCTCGATGTGAGAGATCCATTAAAGTTGCTTAAGGAACATTGGATCAGTGATGATGGTCATGTTAATCTGTTGACCTTTGTTTCAGATTTCAAAGAAAGACTCATCAAGAGTTTAGAAGTAACTAAGGCAGAGCTGGAGTCCTCTCAAAAGAAGAGAGTTGGTATGATAAAAATAAGCACGCTAGGAGTAGAGTGTTTCACCCAGGAGACAAAGTGCTATTTTTGCTCCTGTTCGTGGACAACCGTTACAGGCAAGTTTTTCATGCCCTTGTGTTGTAGAGAAGAGGACAGGTGATATTTTCGGACCCCAGGTTAGAGGAAAGTTCTTTGGTTGTAGCTTGTCAATTTGATGAAGGAGTACCATCAGCAAGAGGACGCAGGACCCCCTAGTGCTGCATGAGTGGTGTAGAAATGGTAGATGAGCAAGGTTGCCCCTTGGCACTGGAGCAGACTGTCAGTTGGAGAGAAAAAGGTGTGTAGTGAGTTAACTGATAAACTCTTACCTAACAGCTGGAAAACATGTTGATCTGACTGCCCTTCTAGGGAAGTATCCTGATGTTTTCCAAAATACCCCTGGGCTGACAAATGCAAAACGAAGCAATGTCGAAAGTGGAGACACCTTTTCTGTGAAGCAGCCCCCCTACTATGTGATTTTGCAGAAGCAGTCCATTATCCAGCGGGAGCTGAACTACATGTTGCAGCAGGGGTTGATCGAGCCTGGCCAAAGAGAGTAGTGCTCCCCGGCCACCTTAGTTCCAAAATCCAATTGGACCCACAAATTTTGCATAGATTACTGTGGGGTCAAATCCCTCAGTAAAACTGACATGTACCCACTTCCTGGAGCAGATGATTGCACTGACAATATAGTCAGTGTAAAGTTTAATGCTAAAATTGATTTACTGAAGGGATATTTACAGGTCTTCCTAACAGAAAAGGGCCAAGAAATTTGCTGTTTGTGGCTGGCGGACATACTTAGAAATGCAAAGCCATTCCATACTCTATGAAAAATGTTCCAACCACATTCCAGAGGCTAATGAACAAATATATCAAAGGATGTGTCACACACACTGATGATTTGGTTATGTTTAGTAGCTCCTGGGAGGAACACTTGGTCCAGTTAGATGCCTGGCTGCAGAGACTGTCAGCTGATGAATTAATTACCAACCGAACAAGTGTGACTTTGTAAAGACCCAGGTTCAGTACTACAACTACATGGTAGGACTGAGTAAAGGAAGTCCACTTTAACCCAAAATTGAGATTTTTGTTAACTTCAGGTAACAGAACAAAATTGAAATCCAAGGATTCCTGGGTATGGTTTGTTATACCTGAGGTTTGTCTTAAACGGTTCTGATGTTGTGGCTTCCCTCACTGATCTGTTAAAGAAAGCAGTCAAATGCAAGTGGAAGGAGAATGTGAAAAGGCATTTTCAAAAGTTAAGGCATTTCTGTGTAGTCAGCCTGTGTTCCAAGCTCCAACTTGCAGTAAGCCTTTTAAAGTAGCTGTTGATGCTAATGGTGTTGGTGCCGGTGCAGTTCTGTTACAAGATAATGGTCATGATGTTGAATTACCTGTTTATTACTTCAGCAAGAAGTTTAATGTTGCCAAGAAGAATTACCCTATTATTAAACAGGGACTCCTTACACCCATACTTGCCATATAATATTTCTCAGTGAATGTTGGTTTAGGTTCAACCCCAATTACTGTGTATGCAGATCAAGAACCCCTTCTGTTCCTAGCAAATTTACAGATAAGAATCAATGGTAAACCTGATGGGCTCTGTTCCTCCAAGAGTACATACACCCTTGATGTCCACCATGTCAAGGGGGAAAGAAATGTTTTGGTAGACTGTTTGTATATATATATATATATATATATATATATATATATATATATATATATATATATATATATATATATATATATATATATATATACAGAAATTTCACCATGTAAACTTCTCTCTTCAAGAAGGGAGGGGTTACTGGACGCTGCCCAGCCACTAATCTGGAGACTGACCATGTGAAGTCAAAATCGTGAGATGTCACTGCCTGGGGAACCAGCAGTGTGAATGTTGATCTTAGCTGCAACTTATCTTGGCTGACCCTGGCTCAAGGTACCACAAGCATTGATTCAGATGCCACCGAGTTTGCAGCACGGCATATCAGTGATGATAAGGATCAGTCCATGTCAAGTTACAAGAAGAGACTGGAGGCAGAGCTGAGACCAAGTGAAGAGTACTATCCCCATAAAATGCAGCAGCCAACCCCAGCTGAATAACCTGGCTTGACCACCATCTCAATGAAATCACTGGAAAGAGATACTACCCAGCTGCTAAACATGGTCAATGGAGGAAAAAAGAGGCGTGGATACTGGGATATACTGAGTAGCTAGAGGTGGAAGGTATCTACTCTCTCACCCCCAACTTCCTTTAAGGCCCTCTTATAGTTTAGTGACAGATACTCCAGCGTGTTGGCTCGTAAGAATGTGTATTTTTTTTCACTCGTATATAGCAGCCTAGTAATGAAACTGTTCCCATTTAGTATTCAGTTAGTTGAAGTGTCTGAATTTGTTTGAGTAAGTTTGCAAGTGATTTTAATTAGGCTAGAAGTGTCCCACTGTGCACCTGTTTATTATATAAAAGGACTTAATTCTGTGATGTACTGTGTAGATTTGTAAGTAATTAAAGGTCTATTTGTTTACAAGTCATTGTCTTTTATTTGAACCCTCAGAGACAGATAGCTCCCTGCATGGCCTGTAATATCATGTTACATAACATCTTCCTTAGTCTCACACTATTTGTTGTCATATACTTTCTCTACACCCAACAATGCCATAAATAACTTGCATTCAATTTCACACATTTGTTCTTCAAATCCTCTACCTTATTACATACCAACATGTTTGTCACTCGCTAAAAATCATGGCATCAGTCTTACCGTACCCACAACACTTGTAGACCACACTGCTACAGACCCAAACATTCAGGCGCCAAGTTAACCATGAATCCAGCTTTCACCATTCATTCTTCTCTACTCTGTAAGAACGGATCTCGCTATTTATGTCATCAAGTTTCCCTCACTTCAGTACTAAAATCATCTTCCCATTTTCTGTGCTCTAGCAAGTTCTTTTCCCTTATTTTCTTTATATTATCATTTTCCATCGTGCCACCATTACATTGCCTGTGTTTTTCTTATCATAAATGCACCCTGCCTTTTTTCCTCCAGAACACAGTCCTAAGGCCACCCTACAGGTTCCTTCTTAACCTTGATATTCATTTCCCAGTGGCTATTATCTTCTCATTTTTTAAATTTCAAAAATTCCAGAATGCTAATTTTACTCCAACATAATTTATTTATTTTCGTTACCATTTTCCTTTTCAAACCAGCAAACTTATCCATTTCATTTATTTTAGCTTTCTTGCTCTTTAATTACCACCCAGTGACTGGCCCAAGAGTGTGGGGAGTACATAGTCATTATATTATCACTCACTTCCACTCTCCATTGTTCTATTCATCTTTCTATCTTCTACCTCCCGAACTTACCGTAGATGGTGAGAGTGACTATGGAGGACTTGGTGGGTGAGATGTGGAAGTCCACTCTACACCTGTAGGTCCCAGAGTCCGACCCTTCCGCTGGGTCGAAGGTCAGTCTGGTGCCACGGGGATCTGGCTTCAGCCTGTCCTTAACTGAGGCATCCACCCTCTCATGCCGACCCTCTCCCTCCCGCACGTCCAGGCTGTGGCAAAGACAAGGGCAGTTGAGGTAAAGTGTGGA
>NC_137053.1:26250586-26278086 GCF_032717465.1 Coenobita brevimanus | reverse complement strand
GGTATGGCAGTGTGGTAGTATGGCAGTGTGGTAGTATGGCAGAGTGGCAGTATGGCAGTGTGGCAGTATGGCAGTGTGGTGGTATGGCAGTGTGGTAGTATGGCAGTGTGGTGGTATGGCAGTGTGGTGGTATGGCAGTGTGGTAGTATGGCAGTGTGGTGGTATGGGAGTGTGGCAGTATGGCAGTGTGGCAGTATGGCAGTGTGGTGGTATGGCAGTGTGGTAGTATGGCAGTGTGGTAGTATGGCAGTGTGGTAGTGTGGCAGTGTGGTAGTATGGCAGTGTGGTGGTATGGGAGTGTGGTAGTATAGCTGTGTGGCACTATAGCAATGTGCTAGTATGGCAGTGTGGTGGTATGGCAGTGTGGTGGTATGGCAGTGTGGTGGTATGGCAGTGTGGTGGTATGGCAGTGTGGTTGTATGGCAGTGTGGTGGTATGGCAGTGTGGTGTTATGGCAGCATGGCGGTATGGCAGCATGGCGGTATGGCAGCATGGCGGTATGGCAGTGTGGTGGTATGGCAGTGTGGTGGCATGGCAGTGTGGTAGTATGGCAATGTGGTAGTATGGCAGTGTGGTAGTATGGCAGTGTGGTAGTATGGCAGTGTGGTGGTATGGCAGTGTGGTAGTATGGCAGTGTGGTAGTATGGCAGTGTGTCAGTATGGCAGTGTGCCAGTATGGCAGTGTGGTAGTATGGCAGTGTGGTGGTACTGCAGTGTGGTGGTATGGCAGTGTGGCAGTATGGCAGTGTGGTTGTATGACAATGTGGTAGTATGGCAGTGTGGCAGTATGGCAGTGTGATGGTATGGCAGTGTGGTGGTACGGTAGTGTGGTGGTACGGCAGTGTGGTAGTATGGCAGTGTGGTAGTATGGCAATGTGGTGGTAAGGCAGTGTGGTAGTATGGCATTGTGGTGGTATGACAGTGTGGCAGTATGGCAGTGTGGCAGTATGGCAGTGTGGCAGTATGGCAGTGTGGTAGTATGGCAGTGTGGTGGTATGGCAGTGTGGCAGTATGGCAGTGTGGTTGTATGACAATGTGGCAGTATGGCAGAGTGGCAGTATGGCAGTGTGGCAGTATGGCAGTGTGGTGGTATGGCAGTGTGGTATTATGGCAGTGTGGTAGTATGGCAGAGTGGCAGTATGGCAGTGTGGCAGTATGGCAGTGTGGTGGTATGGCAGTGTGGTAGTATGGCAATGTGGTGGTATGGCAGTGTGGTGGTATGGCAATGTGGTAGTATGGCAGTGTGGTGGTATGGGAGTGTGGCAGTATGGCAGTGTGGCAATATGGCAGTGTGGTGGTATGGCAGTGTGGTAGTATGGCAGTGTGGTAGTATGGCAGTGTGGTGGTATGGGAGTGTGGTAGTATGGCAGTATGGCGGTATGGGAGTGTGGTAGTATAGCTGTGTGGCACTATAGCAATGTGCTAGTATGGCAGTGTGGTGGAATGGCAGTGTGGTGGTATGGTAGTGTGGTGGTATGGCAGTGTGGTAGTATGGCAGTGTGCTAGTATGGCAGTATGGTGGTATGGCAATGTGGTGGTATGGTAGTGTGGTGTTATGGCAGCATGGCGGTATGGCAACATGGCGGTATGGCAGTGTGGTGGTATGGCAGTGTGGTGGCATTGCAGTGTGGTAGTATGGCAATGTGGTAGTATGGCAGTGTGGTAGTATGGCAGTGTGGTAGTATGGCAGTGTGGCGGTATGGCAGTGTGGCAGTATGGCAGTGTGGCGGTATGGCAGTGTGGCAGTATGGCAGTGTGGCAGTATGGCAGTGTGGTAGTATGGCAGTGTGGTAGTATGGCAGTGTGGTGGTATGGCAGTGTGGCAGTATGGCAGTGTGGTTGTATGACAATTTGGTAGTATGGCAGTGTGGCAGTATGGCAGTGTGGCAGTATGGCGGAGTGGCAGTATGGCAGTGTGGCAGTGTGGCAGTATGGCAGTGTGGCAGTATGGCAGTGTGGCAGTATGGCAGAGTGGCAGTATGGCAATGTGACAGTGTGGCAGTATGGCAGTGTGGCAGTATGGCAGTGTGGCAGTATGGCAGTATGGCAGTATGGTAGTGTGGCAGTATGGCAGTGTGATGGTATGGCAGTGTGGTGGTACGGTAGTGTGGTGGTACGGCAGTGTGGTAGTATGGCAGTGTGGTAGTATGGCAGTGTGGTGGTATGGCAGTGTGGTAGTATGGCATTGTGGTGGTATGGCAGTGTGGCAGTATTGCAGTGTGGCAGTATGGCAGTGTGGTAGTATGGCAGTGTGGTGGTATGGCAGTGTGGCAGTATGGCAGTGTGGTTGTATGACAATGTGGCAGTATGGCAGAGTGGCAGTATGGCAGTGTGGCAGTATGGCAGTGTGATGGTATGGCAGTGTGGTGGTATGGCAGTGTGGCAGTATGGCAGTGTGGTGGTATGGCAGTGTGGTAGTATGGCAGTGTGGTAGTATGGCAGAGTGGTAGTATGGCAGTGTGGCAGTATGGTAGTGTGGTAGGATGGCAGTGTGGTGGTATGGGAGTGTGGCAGTATGGCAGTGTGGTGGTATGGCAGTGTGGTAGTATGGCAGTGTGGTGGTATGGCAGTGTGGCAGTATGGCAGTGTGGCGGTATGGCAGTGTGGCAGTATGGCAGTGTGGCAGTATGGCAGTGTGGTAGTATGGCAGTGTGGTAGTATGGCAGTGTGGTGGTATGGCAGTGTGGCAGTATGGCAGTGTGGTTGTATGACAATGTGGTAGTATGGCAGTGTGGCAGTATGGCAGTGTGGCAGTATGGCGGAGTGGCAGTATGGCAGTGTGGCAGTATGGCAGTGTGGCAGTATGGCAGTGTAGCAGTATGGCAGAGTGGCAGTATGGCAATGTGGCAGTGTGGCAGTATGGCAGTGTGGCAGTATGGCAGTGTGGCAGTATGGCAGTATGGCAGTATGGTAGTGTGGCAGTATGGCAGTGTGATGGTATGGCAGTGTGGTGGTACGGTAGTGTGGTGGTACGGCAGTGTGGTAGTATGGCAGTGTGGTAGTATGGCAGTGTGGTGGTATGGCAGTGTGGTAGTATGGCATTGTGGTGGTATGGCAGTGTGGCAGTATTGCAGTGTGGCAGTATGGCAGTGTGGTAGTATGGCAGTGTGGTGGTATGGCAGTATGGCAGTGTGGTTGTATGACAATGTGGCAGTATGGCAGAGTGGCAGTATGGCAGTGTGGCAGTATGGCAGTGTGATGGTATGGCAGTGTGGTGGTATGGCAGTGTGGCAGTATGGCAGTGTGGTGGTATGGCAGTGTGGTAGTATGGCAGTGTGGTAGTATGGCAGAGTGGTAGTATGGCAGTGTGGCAGTATGGCAGTGTGGTAGTATGGCAGTGTGGTGGTATGGGAGTGTGGCAGTATGGCAGTGTGGTGGTATGGCAGTGTGGTAGTATGGCAGTGTGGTGGTATGGCAGTGTGGTGGTATGGCAGTGTGGTAGTATGGCAGTGTGGTGGTATGGGAGTGTGGCAGTATGGCAGTGTGGTGGTATGGCAGTGTGGTAGTATGGCAGTGTGGTAGTATGGCAGTGTGGTGGTATGGGAGTGTGGTAGTATGGCAGTATGGCGGTATGGGAGTGTGGTTGTATAGCTGTGTGGCACTATAGCAATGTGGTAGTATGGCAGTGTGTTGGAATGGGATTGTGGTGGAATGGCAGTGTGGTGGTATGGTAGTGTGGTGGTATGGCAGTGTGGTAGTATGGCAGTGTGCTAGTATGGCAGTATGGTGGTATGGCAGTGTGGTGGTATGGCAATGTGGTGGTATGGTAGTGTGGTGTTATGGCAGCATGGCGGTATGGCAACATGGCGGTATGGCGGTGTGGTGGTATGGCAGTGTGGTGGCATGGCAGTGTGGTAGTATGGCAATGTGGTAGTATGGCAGTGTGGTAGTATGGCAGTGTGGTGGTATGGCAGTGTGGTAGTATGGCAGTGTGGTGGTATGGCAGTGTGGTAGTATGGCAGTGTGGTGGTACTGCAGTGTGGTGGTATGGCAGTGTGGTGGCATGGCAGTTTGGCACTATGGCAATGTGGTAGTATGGCAGTGTGTTGGTATGGCAGTATAGTAGTATGGCAGTGTGGTGATATGGCAGTGTGGTAGTATGGCAGTGTGGTAGAATGGCAGTGTTGTAGTATGGCAATGTTGTAGTATGGCAGTATGGTAGTATGGCAGTGTGGTGGTATGGCAGTGTGGTAGTATGGCAGTGTGGTAGTAAGGCAGTGTGTTGGTATGTCAGTATGGTAGTATGGCAGTGTGGTAGAATGGCATTGTGGTAGTATGGCAATGTGGTAGTATGGCAGTATGGTAGTATGGCAGTGTGGTGGTATGGCAGTGTGGTAGTATGGCAGTGTGGCAGTATGGCAGTGTGGTGGTATGGCAGTGTGGCAGTATGGCAGTGTAGTGGTATGGCAGCATGGCGGTATGGCACTGTGGTAGAATGGAAGTGTGGTAGAATGGCAGTGCGGCAGTATGGCAGTGTTGTGGTATAGCAGTGTGGTTGTATGGCAGTGTGGTAGTATGGCAGCATGGCTGTATGGCAGTATGGTAGTATGGCAATGTGGTGGTATGGAAGTGTGGTGGTATGCCAGTGTGGTAGTATGGCAGTGTGGTGGTACTGCAGTGTGGTGGTATGGCAGTGTGGTAGTATGGCAGTGTGGCACTATGGCAATATGGTGGTATGGCAGTGTGGTAGTATGGCAGTGTGGTGGTATGGCAGTATGGCAGTGTGGTGGTACTGCAGTGTGGTGGTATGGCAGTGTAGTGGTATGGCAGCATGGCGGTATGGCAGTGTGGTAGTATGGCAGTGTGGTAGAATGGCAGTGTGGTAGAATGGCAGTGCGGCAGTATGGCAGTGTTGTGGTATAGCAGTGTGGTTGTATGGCAGTGTGGTAGTATGGCAGCATGGCTGTATGGCAGTATGGTAGTATGGCAATGTGGTGGTATGGAAGTGTGGTTGTATGCCAGTGTGGTAGTATGGCAGTGTGGTGGTACTGCAGTGTGGTGGTATGGCAGTGTGGTAGTATGACAGTATGGCACTATGGCAATATGGTGGTATGGCAGTGTGGTAGTATGGCAGTGTGGTGGTATGGCAGTATGATAGTATGGCAGTGTGGTGTTACTGGAATGTGGTGGTATGGCAGTGTGGTGGCATGGCAGTGTGGCACTATGGCAATGTTGTAGAATGGCAGGGTGATAGTATGGCAGTGTGGTGGTATGGCAGTGTGGTAGTATGGCAGTGTGGTAGTATGGCAGTGTGGCGGTATGGCAGCATGGCGGTAAGGCTGTGGGGTGTTATAGCTGTCGGGTGGTATGGCTGTGGGGTGGAATATCTGTGGGGTGGTATGGCTGTGTGCTGGTATGGCATCAGGTGGTATGACTGCCCGGTGGTATTGCAGTGTTCTAGTATGGCTGTGGGCTGGTATGGCTATATTTTGGTATGGCTCTGTTCTGGTATGGCTGTAGGGTGGTATGACGATGGGCTCGTATAGCTGTGGGGTGGAATACCCAGGATGTGGTATGGGTATGGGGTGTTACGGGTATGGGGTTGTATGGCTACGGGGTGGTATGGCTATGGAATAGTATGGCTGTGTGTTGGTATGTCAATGAGGTGGCATGGTTGTGGTGGACTGTGTACTACTGTAGCATGACTGGTGTGGTATGGCTGTGGGGTGGTATGCCTGTGGCGGTATGGCTGTGGGATGGTGTGGATGTGGGGTGGTATGGTTGTTTGGTGGTATGGTTGTGGGGTGTTTTGGATTTATGTTGATATAGTTGTTAGATGATATGACTGTTGGGTGGTATTTCTGTGGGGTTGTATGGCTGTGGGGTGATATGTATATATGGTGACATGACTGTGGGGTGGTGTGTTTGTGTGGTGCTATGTCTGTGTGGTGGTGTGAGATATGGGTCCGTGGATTTACCAATAGGATTTCAGGTTGATCTTGAAGACTCCTTAATTATTACCGTACTACTGGATGTTCTATTGGAAGCTTAGATGTTACACCCACGGAGTGTAGTTCATCTCCAGCTCTCATACAATCTTTGAGGACACAGGTAGAGAGTTTCCTGTGTTTGTGTTGCCCAATGTCATGACTACACTGTTTGCATATAGACCTGTCTATCCAGCAGAATTGGCAAGATGTCTGCTGGCCTCAGCCTCACTCAAGAAGTGCACATGCGATGCATCAGCAACAAAACATCAATTCCCCTACTCCCACAGTGGTATGTCTGTGTGTTGGTATGGATGTGGGTTGTTATGGCTTTAGGGTGGTATGTTTGTGTGCTGGTATGGCTGTGGAGTGATACAGCTGTGAGCTGGTATGGCTGTGGGATGATTTGGTTCTGTGTTGGTATGGATGAGTTGTTATGGCTGTGGGATGATATAGTGAGCTGAAATGCTGTGGGGTGGTATGGCTGTGGGATGGCATGCCTGTGTTGTAGTATGGCTGTGGGGTGGTAGGGCTGTGGAATGGTATGGCTGTGGGTTGGTATTGATGTGGGTTGATAAAGCTGTGGAGTGGAATGGCTGTGGGGAGGTATGGCTGTGTGGTGGTATGGCTATGGGGTGGTATGGTTGTGAGGTGGAATGTTTGAGTGGTGGTATTGTTGTATGGTGGCATGGTTGTGGGGTGGTATGGCTGTGAGCTGTTATGACTGTGGGATGGTATGGCCTTGTGCTGGTATGGCCTTGTGCTGGTATGGCCTTGTGCTGGTATGGCCTTGTGCTGGTATGGCCTTGTGCTGGTATGGCCTTGTGCTGGCATGGCTTTGTGCTGGTATGGCTTTGTGCTGGAATGGCCTTGTTCTGGTATGGCTTTGTGCTGGCATGGATGAGCTGGGGTGGCTGTGGGGTGGTATGGCTGTGATGTGGTATGGCAGTGGGATGGTATGGTTGTGGGGTGGTATGAATATGAGGCAATTAACTGTGGGGTGGTATGAATATGAGGCAAATAACTGTGGACTCTTATGGCTGTGGGGTGGTATAACTGGGATGGCATGGCTATGGGGTGGTTTGACTGTGGTGTGGGGTGGCTGTGGTGTAGTATAGCTGTGGGATGGTATGGGTGTGGGGTGGTGTTGTGGCTTTGAGCTGGAATGGCTGTGGGATGGTATGGCTGTGGAGTGGTATGGCTGTGAAATGATATCGTTGTGGGGTGGTTTGGATTTGTGCTTGTATAGCTGTTGTTTGATATGGTTGTGGGGTGATATGGCTGCAGGGTTATGTGGGTGTGGGGTGATGTGGCTTTGGGGTGATATGACTTTGAGGGAGTAGGGGTGTGGGATGGTATGACTGTGGTGTGTTATAGCTGTGGGAGGGTAGGTTGTTTGATAATATGGCTGCGTGGTGGTATGCATGTTGCGTAGTCTGGATGTAGGATGGTATTTCTGTGCGTTGGTATGGCCGTGCACTGGTATGGGTGTGTGTAGTTATGGATGCGTTGATATGGCTGAGTGTTTTTATGGCTGTGTCTTGGTGTGGACGTGAGGTGGTAAGGCTATGGGATGGTAAAGCTGTTTGGTGGTATGCTGTGCGGTGGAATGACGGTTGGTATGGCTGCGGGGTGCTATGGGTATGGGGTGGTATGGCTGTTGGGTGGTGTGGATGTAGGGCTTTATGACTGTGTTCGTCTGGGTGTGGGGTGGTATCGTTGTCTGCTGGTACAGCGACGGGATGGTATCACTGCGATTTAGTATGGTTGTATGCTGGTATGGCGGTGAGTTAGTATGTCTATGGAGTGGTAAGGCTGTGTGCATGTATGGCTTTGTGCTGGTATGACTGTGCTCGTATGGCTGTGGTTTGTATGGCTGTGAGTTGCATGGCTTTGGATGGTATGGCTTTGGTCGATATGGCTGTCGGTGGTGTGGCTGTTGGGTGGTATGGCTGCAGGTTGTCTTGGTTGTGAGCAGTGGTTTTTATGCCTTCCCCACGGCTTAATATACCCATTTCTTTCATTTCGCCATGAGTAAGGTTTTAAAATGCGTTACAAAGTATTTCCCTTATTAACTCAAATCTTACATATTCTACATGAAACGTGGAGAACTGGGGCCCCAATCTGTCGACGCAAGGCATCGCTTGGAATGTCTCCGCCAGGCCCTGCTCACGGACTCGCTATACAGCCTCTATGACAGGGTTCATTGTGGTTTGAAATGAGACTAAAGATAAACTAAGTTGGCCCCACATGACCCTGACCATTGACCCATAGACCTGGCTGACATACTTCGTCACTTCATACCATACTACTGACAAAGGTTTGGTCGGAATCCGTCGAGACGTTCAGATAACGCGCCCACACCCTATGACCTTGACCTTTAATCCCTTGACCATGCTGACCGAATCATTTCATCGTCCTTTCGTTCTGTATCACTGACTGTATGTGACCGGATGTATAATTTTATCTTTTCATCATTTCATCTGACAACTTCCATTCTCACCACTGGCAGTCCCTACTTCACCATTATTTACTTCGTTTTATCTCTCCATCCATCATCCTTCACCCTTTCTGTCTGTCTGTGGGTCTGTTTTCTATCTGTTTTTCTGTCTGTCTCTGTCTCTCTCTCTCTCTCTCTCTCTCTCTCTCTCTCTCTCTCTCTCTCATTCAAAGACAGGAACAGAACATACTGATGGAAGGGAAATTAAGATGATTAACGACAATCAAGTCCACAGTGAAATTCAGATTAGGGGCTTCTTGACATGAGACAGGAGAATTGGAAAGAATGGGAGTTAGGAGAGTCAGGTGCAAGATGGATGAAATATGAAAATTAAACGAGGAACAAATTTATAGGAGAATCACGACAAATAGAAGCCGATGGATGAGTCGACAAAAAGAATAATGGAAAAGTTCAGAGAAAATTTTTTTGTTTTTATTATTATTATTTTTTTTTTTTGAGGCCTATGGTCATGGAAGTAAAAGAGAAAGAGCTGCAGGTCTAACAAGGAGATGGCACTCAAAGAGTGAATACCTCCGCCAACGCCTGTATCAGACACCTATATGAATTTAGAAACGGAAAAACAAGGCCCCTAACTGTGACTCCAACTCATATCACCACAAATATTTAACCAACTCTTCCGTGACCAATGGCCCACATATGCAAAACAATTCATTGAATTCCATCAATATCTTATGGACAATCAAACAAACAGTAGGCAATATATAACCTCTTTTTAACTGCGCTGGCAGAGGTAACTACCGCTACTGAACATACACAGCTGCTTGTACAACAAATGGTGGGTGATGGGATCGACACATTCCTATATCTGGGCAAAAAATAAAGCTTCGGTCCTGTATTCCTTTCTCATTTAAAGCCATTTTGCAACACGGAAGGAACAAAGTTGATGGTATTCTTTTTCCAATCAGCATATCGGAATCTGAGGGAGCGAGGAGATGAGAGTGGTAAAGGAAAAGACAGAACGATGGCGTGAATGAGATTTTGACTCATAGAATCAGACCATCCAAGATGATGCAAGGTGTGCATGGAGCGCTGAAAATAGGAATGCAAAATTTCGAGTGAATACACGCTATATATATATATATATATATATATATATATATATATATATATATATATATATATATATATATATATATATATATATATATATATATATATATATATATATATATATATATATGGAGCCTCTTTGGTACAGTGGTAGAGTGTGAGTTTCGCACGCTCGTGGACGAGGGTTCGCCTCCCGCCAGAGTTGTAAAAACTTTGGGAATCGTTCACCGAGCCACTTGCTACTTTAGCGTACATAAGGGGTGTTGTGGTTAAACCAGTGTCGCATACTAGTATGCTTGCACCCAACTGGCTTAATGCGGGCCGATTACACTTGGTCTGTCTGTCTACACACACATCCAAAGCCACTACAACACTACAATTACACTTACAATCTCTACCAGACAGCCTAAGCCACTGGGTAGAGATACATTGGCTTGTATCGTCCCTGCTTCGGTAGGGATAGGCCGGTCCTGCAGTGGACCTCAACGGCTGATGATATATATATATATATATATATATATATATATATATATATATATATATATGGTAAAGTGTGCGTTTTCATACACTGAAGAACGAGGGTTCGCACCTTGCCAGGGTAATAAACTTTGGGAGCGTTCTTCAGTCCACCTACTGCATTGGCGGATATAAGGGGTGCTGTGGTTGAACCAGTATAAAGTATGCTTGCACTGACGCCTTGCACGGACCGATTACACTTGGTTCACAGGCTACACACACATATCCAAAGCCACTACAGTTAACTTACAAGCACTTCTCACCTTACATACAATCTCTTCTAGACAGCCTAAGCCACTTGGTAGAGATACATTGGCTGTATCATCCCCACTTTGGTAGGGATAGGCCGGTCCTGCAGTGGACACTCAAACGGCTGATGAGATATTATATATATATATATATATATATATATATATATATATATATATATATATATATATATATATATATATATATATATATATATATAAGGAATTAAAGAGATCATAATAAATCACAGTCATAGGAACAGAACTGATGTGAATGGTTCTGAAGTGACATGAGCGGACATGGATGGATGTGAACTTGCCTGAATATACCTGAACTGATGTGGTATGACCCTAACTGGGCCTGGTGTAATCTGAATGAGTGACGTTGGATCTAAGTGAACTTCACTGGACCTGAAGTATCCTAAATTGTTCTAATTTAGTTGATGTAGCTGAACCTGAATAGGCTCGAAATAACCTGGGTCCCGTACAGCAGACCAATCACAAACTGATTTCTTGACTAACTTCTGTGAAAACTTTTCAGGCAAAAATTGAAAAAAAAAAAAAAAAAATGTCTATTGTCGTTCTTCTGGCTGCAACATCATCAGGAATTAACAGAAGTGTACAAAACTTTGTCCAAACAACAGAACACAACATATCTATTTATCTATCTCTTGCCAGACGCCTTAATCCCATACAAGGTGGCCACAAACAAATCGCCTCCACGTTACCCTGTCCCCCGCCATTTCACTGCCCTGCTCCCAACTCTATCCTTGGCCTCCCCCTCCCCATCTTCCCTTCCACCTCACTCACATACACTCTTCTCTTCAGCCTCTCACCCTCCATCCTCTCCACATGGCCAAACCACCTCAATGTGTTTATCCTAACGCTTCCTATCACATCCACACCACAACGCTCCTTCATATCCTCATTTGTCAATCTGTCTCTCCATGTGACTCCACATGATCCTCTCAAATAACCCATTTCCTGAGCTCTCACTCTTGACTTGTGACCCTCCAACAAGGTCCAAGCTTCACTTCCATACGTTAGAGTTGGTATCACAGTACTGTCATGTGGTAACTTCTTCACTTCCATACTCACTTCCCTGTTTCTTATCACTGCTTTCAAAGAACCAGCAACCTTTCTTCCTTGCTGTACTCTTTCAAGCACTTCACCCCCCAAACTTCCATCCTTACTCATCACACTACCCAAGAACTTAAACGTACTCACATTTTTCATTTCCTCACCATCCAACCTCACTATACATTCACTGATTTCACCTCTCTCGACGACCATAACTTTACTCTTCCCTACATTCACCTTTAGTTTCAGTTTCTTACACACTCTCCCAAACTCATCCACCAAGCCTTGCAGCTCCCCTTCGTCTTCACTTAACAACACAGTATCATCTGCAAACAACAGTGCAGGGAGTTTCCAAACACTGCCCTCTCTCATTTGGGCCACTCCAACATCGACTGCCCTACCTTGTATCTCATTTATAACCCCATCCATGTACTATTGCGGACAGGAGTTCTTAACCACCCTCGACCAGACAACCTGTGTATGTGGCAGCGTCGCATTCACGAGCACAGAAGTTCCCTTCGATGCATTTCTGTCGAAAAATATTCCTTCAGCTTTGGGCTTGTACTTATGGATAAAGCAATAGTAATAGTTACTTTGAAGGTTTGACTCTGATAACACGAATATATCATACTGATTTTTTAATAACTTGTTTCTCGTATAGAGCCAAGCAAGTGATAAATATGTATATTTGGTTCCACTCCACGACTTCCTGTAGGTCTGAACCAGCGAACATAGAGTGAACAAGTTCGAAGCATTCATTTGTTAACAGGAGAGAGAGAGAGAGAGAGAGAGAGAGAGAGAGAGAGAGAGAGAGTAGCGGGTGCCCGTGAATTTTAGAGGAATGAGGTGGAGAAATGAGGTGCTCAACACAGTTAAACAGGGATTTTTCCTTTCGTTTCGGTTGGCTTTCTATGCTTAAATGGCTAAATGAAGGTAAATTATGAAATATAATAACTGGATGTCGAAGTGGTAATAGGGTCTGGCTAATGGTTGTTTGGTGCAAGGTGTGCACTGTGCAGTGGTAAGCCTAATTCCAGGCAACGATCGCTGTTAAAAGTTGGATGTTTTAGGTCCCATTTATTTTAAATATTTCCATGTATGTTTACAGTACGTGTATGCCGCTATGAACCTATTTTCACCCCATGAATATTTTTATCAATGGACATTTTCACCACTCGGAGCATAATCCCTTATGGACCTATTTTCCTTAATGACTTTTTTTTTTTTTTAAGACACCTACTTCCCTACGTAACCAATTTTCCCCCGAACTAATTTTCCCCATTGATGTATTTTCTCCCAACGGACCAATTTCTCCGTCGACCTTGAATCTCTCTATGAATGCAGGTTTCCTACATGGTCGTATACCCATGGATGTATTTTTCACAATGAACCTATTTTCCCCATAAACCTGTTATCGGACGTGGTTATATCACCCACTGATGCGTGCAGTTGAAACACAGACCTCTTAACCAACAGACGTATTGCACGATGGACCTGTTGTAACCCACTGGATATATATACCTACTTCAGCATGAGTCCAGAATAATATCCCCTGTGCACCGATTTTCCCAACTCGGACATTAACTCAATTCACCTAATCCCATTGGCCTGTTTTCCCACAATCCGTCCATCCACCTACACACCCACCATCAACGCACATAGCCACAACCTTACTCAATACAGTATGTCCCAAAAGTAGGACGACACAAACCCATCTCTTGCCTTGTCCTACAGGTAGCCCCACCACCCACCTCACTTAAACAATGCACGAACCCCACTCCACCCCACTTAACCAGCCCAACAACCCTTTCCCTCCCTCTCGCCCACTCACTCCATCTAGTCCGACTGTGAAGCAACCAGCCTACACTAACCAATCCACCCACCCAGTTACCAACCTACCAATCCGCATATCATGCTCCACAAGTCAGATGATTCTCAATTCAACACACACACACACACACACACACACACACACACACACACACACACACACACACACAGAGGCGGGGTGGATTTCCTTACACGAAAGATGAGTCTCACCGCTTAACTCAGTCTGTCGATAGAAAATAGTACCGGGTACTCTTTACAGGGAGTTTGCCAGGCCATAGATAAGGGGCTTCATTCCGGCTACATACACATGATTTTATGCAATATGAGTAAATATGGTGCTCAAGCTAAACAGGGAATTTTTCATTTCGCTGATGACGAAGAAGTTTATTTATCCCAGGATAACGTCTCGTCGAACAAAATGAAAGATGGGTTTTATTCTGGGTAACGCAAGTTGACTTTGTCAAATTATTTGGCAGGCCGCGTAAGTTCTGTTAGATGCCTTATGTTCGCATTTTTTTGTCTCTCTGGTGGTTGGCACCTGGAGATTTTTGGCGAACTCATAAGCATTTTTCTCATTAACTGGATATTTCTCTCTGGACAGAGAAGCAAATTTCTTTCTTAAGCACAGCTTTTTGTTAAATCAACAGCATTTATCTCCTAATTAATTATTCCAACGAAAGCAATCCTAAATATATATATATATATATATATATATATATATATATATATATATATATATATATATATATATATGTATATATATATGTATATATATATATATATAGATATATATATATATTTATATATATATATATCTATATATATATATATATATATATATTTATATATCTATCTATCTCTCTCTCTCTCTCTCTCTCTCTCTCTCTCTCTCTCTCTCTCTCTCTCTATATATATATATATATATATATGTATCTATCTATCTATCTATCTATCTATCTATCTATCTATCTATCTATATATATATATATATATATATATATATATAGATATATATATATATATATATGTATATATTACAAAGCAAGGCAAGTTTTAGTGACTGATGGAAGAAATACTCACACTGTGGCCTGTTTTCAATGGATCACAGGAATCCAGGGTTTCTCATCCTTTGCATTTCCCTGCGCCAGTCTGCCTCCACCTCATTATTCCAAAATTCACAGGCACCCACCATACACGCTCTCTCTCTCTCTCTCTCTCTCTCTCTCTCTCTCTCTTTCTTTCTCTCCTGTTAACAAATGAATGCTTCGAACTTGTTCACTCTATGTTCGCTGGTTCAGACCTACAGGAAGTCGTGGAGTGGAACCAAATATACATATTTATCACTTGCTTGGCTCTATACGAGAAACAAGTTATTAAAAAATCAGTATGATATATTCGTGTTATCGGAGTCAAACCTTCAAAGTAAATATTGCTATTGCTTTATCCATTAGTACAAGCCCAAAGCTGAAGGAATATTTTTCAACAGAAATGCATCAAAGGGAACTTCTGTGCTCGTGAATGTGACGCTGCCACATACACAGGTTGGCTGGACAAGGGTGGTTAAGAACTCCTGTCTGCAATAGTACAAACTGAACAACCATGGAGACATGACACATCCCTGCTTCAACCCAACCTTCAAATAGAAAAATTCACTCAGTTCACTATCCACATGCACTGCAGCCTTAGCACCATCATACATACTCTTCATAGCATTCAACAACTTCCCAACTACACCACACATTTTTAATACTTTCCACAGTCCTTGTCTATCCACCTTGTCATATGCTTTCTCCAAAACCATGAAGGTCACATACAATTTCTTTCCCTTGTCTAGAAACTTTTCCACTAAAGCTCTAAGAATGAATATCAGATCAACACAACCTCTTCCCTTCTTAAAACCTCTCTGTTCTTCTTCAACTAATTCTTCTGTCATTTCCCTAACTCTGTCAATAATTATCCTACCATATACTTTTCCTATTACACTAAGAAGGCAAATGCCCCTATGATTACCACACACTTCTTTTTCCCCTTTCCCTTTGAACAAGGGAATAATTTATACCTGACTTCCAATCCTCTGGGACTCTACCTTCCTCCCAGGCCAATATGCACATCTTTCACATCCATTCTACTACTATCTCTCCCCGATGCTTCAGCATTTTACCACAGACTCTATCAATTCCTGGAGCTTTCCCCATTTTGACTTTCTTCATTGCTTCCACAACTTTCATGCTACTGATTTCTTCCTGTCTTCTCACCTCCTTCCTTCTCCCAGCCATTTCCCAGCCACTTACATGCATATTACTTTCATTCTCTATATTCAACAATTCCTTTACCCTTGTGTGGTGTTCGGGTCTCTGGGACCCGTTTCCAATGATTAACCAAAAGATAAATGATGCAATTTATTATTATTTCAACTTCAGACTCCTTGGCCTTGGCTCATTTTCTATGAAGACCTATAAAATAACACATTTTCGATGACTTCACACTGTACACCCCTCCTACACGTTTATATTACACATTTGGTGTTCAGGTCCTTTGGACCCGAGGGTAATAAAAGTGTAGAGATGCTGTGTCCCTTCACTCTGTCCTCCTCCTACATGGCCTGCTGTTAGTGTGTGTGTGTGTGTGTGTGTGTGTGTGTGTGTGTGTGTGTGTGTGTGTGTGTGTGTGTGTGTGTGTGTGTGTGTGAGTTTTTCCTCTGCTCCTACTATTCACGCACACAGTTACAACATTGTTACATTTCAAGCACCGAAACCTGTCTGCTTCCACATTCCCGCACATTTTACCCTATGTCTTGCTGTAACCATTCTATATTTTCTTACACTCTCTCCCACCTGCAGAGTGGGGGTGGAACACTATCTATCTATATACCTAGGCTGCTTCCCCCAAGGAAAGGGAGGTACAACACAATAAATAAATAGCTTTGCTTGTGTGGCTCTGCATTTCAGTCGATCAAGATGGTGAAAAGGGTCTCCATGCAGAGGGCTTTAGAGATGATTTTCGAAGAGATAGAAGTTTGGGAAGATGAAGAATAGGAAGATATTTTCAGAATTTGAAGATAGCATTTTTGTCAATTCAGAGTCTGACAGTGAGTTTGAAGAAGAGGCTGAAATTGACCTTGAGCCAGCTCCAAAATGAGCCCATCAGCAGCCAGCTTCAACCCCCCTGCAGCAGTCACCCACAGGACCGGCTTGTCAGCAGCCAGTCACAGGACCAGCTCGTCAGCAGCCAGCCACAGAACCAGCTCGTCAGCAGCCAGCCAGAGGATCAGCCCATCAGCAGCCCACTGCAGGACCAGCCAGAGGACCAGCCAGTCAGCAGACAGCCCACCAGCAGCCAGCAAGTGGAGAAATATGGATGTCAAAAAATGGTGAAATTGAATGGTATCCTTGCCCAAAGAAAGAGCCACCCCGCAGGGCTGCCAATGTGATAAAGATGCATCCAGGGCCAACACGGATGGCAGTTACTCACGTGCAGGATATCGTGTCTTCTTTTGAACTTTTAATCCCGGTAGACATCTAGAAAATCATTCTGGATTGCACCAAAATAGTGGGAAGGCGTGTTTTTGGGGAGGGGTGGAAGGAGATGGACCAAACCCATTTACGAGCATACTTTAGGCTTCTTATCCTTGCTGGAGTTTTCAGATCTAAAGGGGAATCCACAGAATCCCTGTGGGATGCAGAAACTGGCAGAGAACTTTTCCGTGCCAAAATGTCTCTGGAAAACTTTCACATTATTTCCAGGATTATCCGCTCTGATAACCGCGAAATGACAGACTAGCTCGATGGCAGAGAGACAAGCTAGCTGCCATCAAGACAGTGTGGGACAAGTGAGTGCACTGCCTCCCCCTGTTTTACTACCCTGGCACTAATGTCACTGTTGATGAGCAGCTGGTGCCATTTAGGTGCCGCTGCCCCTTCAGGCAGTACATACCATCAAAACCTGCAATATACGGAATAATGATCCGGGCTGCCTGTGATGCTGCATCATCATATGCATGGAACTTGCAAGTGTATACAAGGAGGCCAGATGGAGGAGCCTCTGAGAAGAACCAAGGGATGAAAGTTGTCCTGGACATGACACAAGGACTCAGTGGACACAACATCACATGCAATAACTTTTTTACCTCACACAAGCTGGGACAGGAGCTCCTAAGCATATTATTATTAACCATATATGCTGTCTTTATTATCTGCATTTGGGATAAAGTAAACATCTGGTATTTTTAAAGAAATTGTTATGGCTGTATTGATTTAAAAACCCAATAATACGTTGGGTCCACCAGACCCTCAAACATTGGCTGCGTAACAAAAACATGAACACCACACAAGGGTTAAAATGTTCTCTCCATCTGCTCACTTTTTCTCCCCTTTTCACAAGTAATCTACCATTTTTATCTTTCACTCCCCTACTAACTTCATTGTCACTCTGACCCTCGTTACCTCATTCCAGAAAATTCTCTTACAGTCCCCCCACTTTACACTCAGATTCCTTCCAAATTCCTCATCCACTCTCTTCTTACTCTCTCTCATACTAATCTTTTCACCTCTCTCATCCTTTCTACATATTACTCTCTCTTCCGTCTCTCAACTTCTTCCACGTCCCTATTCCTCATCCATTCATTATATGTTTTCTTCTTTTCTGCCACAGCCTGTCTCACCTCTTCATTCCACCACGCTGTTCCTTGCACCCGCTTTCGTCTTCTCTTCACCCCACACACCATCTCACATGCTGCACATATTTCTTTTGTGAATAACTTGCACACACCTTCCACGTCCCTCATCTCCTCCAGTTCATATTCACCCAGTCCTTTCTCCAATTCTCTCTTATATTCTGCCTTTTTCTCATCCTCTTGTAACCTTTCCACTCTCCTTGTAACGCCTTCTTTCTCCCTTCCTTCCCTTCTTCTATATCTCCATTTTACTTGGACCTTAAATCTGACCACCACCAAGTGGTGGTAAAGTCCACTCCCCCAACCTCTACATGCTCTTGCATCCATTACACACCTACACATCCTTTCATCCACACACACATAATCATTCATTGCCTTCCTTTCATTCAGTTCACCATCCACCCTTCTCATCACTCGCCATGTATACCTGTGGATCATTTTATGCCTGAAGAGCGTATTGACTATCACCAACCCCCTCCCGTCGCAAATGTCCACTAAAGGACTGCCATTCTCCTCTACCTCTGCAGGCACACCCTACTCACCATCTACTCCATTTACCTTCACATTCCCTACTCTACCATTCATATCACCAATCAAAAACACTCTCTTATTCCTTTCAAACTTTTCCATCCACACCTCCACATTTGTCCAGAACTTTTCTCTCACTCTGTTTGCACGATCTTACATTGGCACATACACGTACCCAATCGCCCACATTTGTAGTCCAACTTTCAATCTTACCCACATAATCCTTGAGCCAACTGATCCATACTCTCTTACATTCTCCTTCTATCTGTTACTCACAACAATACACACTCCTTCTTTTGCCCTCTCATTCTCACCTATTCCTGCACATACTGTATACCCAATCCATACTCCCATTCCCTCATACTCTCTCCTTTCCATTTAGTTTCATTTAATCCACATACATCCACTTTCGCACCCTCAAGCATCTGGACATTGTCTCTCTTGCATCTCATCATTTGCACCCCTCATATTCCACGCCGCCATCCGTTTCATGTCCCTTGTTCGGTCCTTAGTCGTCATCTTTTGGTCAGTCCTGGTCTCAGGCTTCTTGTTCGTATATTTAGTTAGTTGTTTTCCGGGAAGAGGCACTAACCCTCAAGCAACCCACTTACTGTCACTAGGGAACACGTGTCGGCTGGTTATAAGGTTACCACCCAGTGTTGTGAAAGCTTTCCTGATATACAGGAAATCATTTGGCTTGCCACTCGATTTAGAGCTACCCTAAATCAGAGTACCACTACATTAAGTGGGTGGATGATGGGCGCCCTCACCTACCACATAGAACACAACCACGGATTCCAAATTTAAAGTTGTTTGGCAAGTCAGCTTATAAGTTAGAGATAATACCAGAGATAATACCGGGTCACAACGGAGGAAATTAATATACTGTCAGAGCGGGATATATATATATATATATATATATATATATATATATATATATATATATATATATATATATATATATATATATATATATATATATATATATATTCCATCACGTCGCCCATACGGATACAGTGTATAGTTAACGCCATAGGATATCCATGTTTGCAGTGTGCTATATCTGGGTTGATATCAAAACTGTCAAAATCTTGCTCTACTGCGCAACTAAAATTCTCTTTCTCAGATGTTATTCTCAAAAATTTTTATCATTCCGTCACCATAATCTATTCCGCTTTGCTGCCATATTGCCTGTAACTTGGGAACTTTCTAATATCCGATTCCTCGAATCTCTGTTTGTTCTTTTCCTTTCTTTTTTACACTTCAGCTTTAAAATTATATCAATTTTCCTCTATACCACGCTGATTCGATTTTGAGTACAAACAGTGAAAGGTCAAGCTTTTCTGGAAAGTTCAAAGGCCAAAGTCAAAAAGTTTTAATCTTATTTGAACGAATATTAGTGAGTGGATTAAGAGTCAGGCAATAACAAACGAATTAAGTTCTAAGATCCATACTCTCTTACATTCTCCTTCTATCTGTTACTCAAACGAATTAAGTTCTAAGAGCAATTAGTCAAATGTCAAGGTCACAGAGCAAGGCCAAATTCAACTTGCGTTTCTGCGAATACAGCTTTGATCTGATCTGGATCAAATTGGGTGGATAAGTATCATACATGAGACTGACTTATTCAACTTGAGAATAATAGATCATAGATGAAAGTCATATGGCTAGGTCAATTTAAGCAGTGTTTTATGCTATGCTGAATATACTCTGTGGAATGATTTAGGTTAGGACAAGGATAAAGAGATCTGATTCTGAGATTTATTAGAGCTTAATGTTATAGGGAAATGTCAAGGTTTAAGATCACTGAGCAAAGTCAACTGAAATTTTATTCTGATTTGAACTAAAATTGTTGAAAGAGATAAGGGTTAGGCAAGAATGAAGTACTCAGATTTTGAGAGTCACAAGTCACAAGACGAAGTCAAATATTCAGCCTTTTAGACCAGTTGCACTCTATGAGTGCACTTGTTTTGTACTTGTTGCTTAATTGCACCTGTTTTGTTGCTTTATTGCTTTTTTGGTGTTCTGTTTTCTGTTTTGTTTTGTTGTTTTGTTACTGTTTTGTCGGTGTTTGCTGTTAATGTTTTGTTGTTACCAGCCGCGGTAGCTAAGCTGGTATTGTATTTAGCTTGTGTGTGTGTGTGTGTGTGTGTGTGTGTGTGTGTGTGTGTGTGTGTGTGTGTGTGTGTGCACAATAACTTCGCAACTACTCAACATATCATCACAAAATTTTACAGGTGTGTAGGAAAAAAAAAAGGTCACGAGTTCGAAACTGGTGAAAATAAGTCAAGGTCAGTGTGTCTGTTACCACGACAACTTCGTGACCGGTGAAGATATCGTCACAAAATTTTATAGGTAAGTAGTAGGGTTGAAAATCTCCTACGAGTTCGAAATTGGTGAGAGTAGGTCAGGGTCTGTGTGTCTGTTAGCACGATAACTTCGCAAAAGTTTAAGATATTATCACAAATTTGACAGTTGTATACTAGGGATGAAAATCTCCTTGGAGTTCGAAATTGGTGAGAGTAGGTCAAGGTCTGTGTTTGTTAGCACGAAAACTTCGGAACTGGTCAAGATATCACAACATTTTGCAGATGTGTAGTAGGAGAGGGAAAAAATCACGAGCCCAAAATTGGTGAAAGGCTGTCAGCATCTGTCTTTCTGTTAGCACTAAAACTTCACAACTGCTAAAGATATCATCAAAAAATTTTACAGGTGAGTAGTAGGGATGAAAATCTACGAGTATTGGTATCAGTTTGCCTGTATGTCTGTTAGCACAATAACTTCACAACTGCTGAAGATATCATCACAAAATTTTACAGGTGTGAAATAGGGATGAAAATCTACAATTTTAAAATTGGTGAAAGTAGGTCAAGGTCAAGGTCATATTCCGGGCAGCGCTAGATATATCTGCTCGCGGCTAATGTGATTCCCCCCTTGGAGGTGCCTTTAGTTTGGTAATTGCTGTGTTTTTTGTCGCTGATTTTGTTGTTTTGTCGATGTTTTGTTGCTGTTGTTTTTTGTTTTGTTTTGTTTTGATTGTTTTTTATCGTTGTTTTCTTGTCTTTTCTTTACGGTTTGCAGTGTTTTTGTTGTTTTTGTTGTATTGTTGGTGTCTTTTGTTTTGTTTATTTTTGTTGTCATTTAGGTTTTCTTGTTCTTTTGTTGTTTTATTGATGTAATTGTTTTGTTATTGTTTTGTGGTTGTTTTGTTGCTGTCGTTGTTTTATTGTTTTGATATTGTGTTTGCTTTGTTGTTATTGTTTCATTGTTGTTGTTTTGTTCTACTGTTGGTCATTTGTTGCTGCTGTTTTGTTGTTTAGCTGTTGTTTTCTTACTGTCGATGCTTTGTTGTTTTGTTATTATTGTCATTATTTTGTTGTTTTTGATTTGTTGTTTTGTTGTTTTGTTATTTTATTGCTTTGTGTTCTTGTCATTATGTTGTTGTTGCTGTTGTTGTTTTGTTGTTGCTTTGTTATTTTATTGTACTGTTATTATTTGTTTTGTTATCTTGTTCTTGTCACGCTGTCATTGTTTTGTTGTTTTCCTGTTGTTTTATTGTTGCTTTGTTTTGTTGTTTTACTGTTTTGCTTATTGTTTTGTTTTGTTTTGTTATTTTGTTACTTTGCACTTGTAACTGTTGCTGTTTTATTGCTGTTTTGTTGATGACGTTGCTTTATTTGTTGTTGTTGTTGTTGTTATGGTTATTGTTTTAAATTATGTTTTCTTTTGTTGTAGTTGCTCTGTATCAGTTGTTGCTTTGTTTTGTTTTGATGTTTTGTTCTGTTGTTTTGTTGATAATTTGTGTTGTCATTGCTTTGTTTTGTTTTGATTGGCTATTTTGATTTTGTTGTTTCTTTGTTATTCTTGTATGTTTAGTTGTTTTTTTGTTTTATTTTTGTTGTTCTGTTGTTTTTTCGTTTTGTTGTTTTGCTTTGTTGTATTGTTTTCTATTGTTGATGTAATGTTGCTGATGTTTACCCGATATTTTGTTGCTGTCATTTTGTTGTTCTTGTTTTGTTGTTATTGCCTTTCTGCCGTGGTTTTGTTTTTGTTGATGTTTTTGTTGTTATTTTGTTATTTGTTGTTTTGTTTTTTGCTGTTGTTTTGTTTTGTTGTGGTTTGTTTTGTTTTCTTGTTCTGTTTTGTTGGTGTTTTGTTTTTTGTTGTCATTCTTGTTTGTTATTTATTGTTTTATTTTTGTTGTTTGTTTTTGTTTTTTGCTGTTGTTCGTTGTTGTTTTGTTGCACTGTATTTTGATGTTGTTGTGCTGTATTGTTTTTGTTGTTGCTGTTTTGTTGTGTTGTGTGGGTATTTTGTTGTTGTTGTGTGTTGGTTTGCTGTTATTTTTTGTTATTTTGTTATTTATTTTGCTGTTTTGTGATTGTTGTTTTGTGATCTTTTCATGTTTTCTCGTTTTGGCGATGTTTTGTTTTTGTTTATTTTTATTGTTCCTATTTTGTTTTGTTTTTTCTTGCTTTATTATTGATGTTCGTTTGTTGTCAATGTTTTCTTTTTTTGTCATTTTTGTGTTTTTTGTTTTTATTGTTATGCTCTTGATGTTTGGTTGTTGATGTTTTGCTGTGTTGTTATTGTCTGCTGTTTTGTTTTTGGTTTTTATTTGTTTCCTGGTTTATTGCTTTTTGTTCATTTGTATTTTTGTTGCATTTGTTTTGTTATGTTACTGGTGTTTTGTTGTTACTGTGGGTTTGCTGTTTTTATTTTGTTGCTGTTTTGTTGTTTTATTGTTTAGCTGTTTTTGTTGTTTTGAATCATCCCTTGTCTTTCTGTCTATCACTTCATGGATAAAGAGACAGAATGGAAGAATGACAGATACACTTTTCAATATCACTGATGTACTGGATAGTATTCTTACGATATATTTGCTTTAATGCATCACCTTCTGATGACGGCCCTTAATTCATTTCATACATTCTCCAACCTGTCTTACAATTCAGTACACTTGTCATAAAAAATGGAACTGTCTGTCTCTGTTTATCTTTCCATATTATTTGACCAACCACTTTTCTAGCAAATAGTGTCTGGGCCTAATGATATTGAACCTCTCTGTGTGCGACAAACATTGAATGCTGTCGGGTGTTGCTTCTGTTTAGTCGTATTTGCGTATAGATGCGCAGACCATAGGCATGGCTTATATCAGATGCTGGGCTACAACTGAAAACCTGCCTCAATAAAGTTGCCCTCTCTCGAATTCCAATATGGTGGCCACAGAGCCACAGTCATAAACCCGCCCTCCGTGTTTTCACCCAGATATACATCACATGTGAGAGTGCACACACACACACACACAGTTACCTTGTCACGCAAAACTGCACACCAGTCAATCAACATTCCAAATGATACACACACTTCTGACTTCATTTTCCGGTAGAACTATACAGTGCTATATTTTTCACCTGACCTATTAGAGAAGTTCTCGTCACGTTTTCTATGCGTCATTTAATTGTAGGAGAAAATTTAAAAACTGGTGTTGGATACAGATATCCATTTATTCAAGAATCTTTATTTCATTAGCACGGTGACGTCTTACCAACGGATGATTTTTATTCAGTTTCATAGGGATGTCTGATAGTTACGGAGCTGGAAATCAGCTTTATGTACTTGTGTGCCACGATTTTTTTTTTTTCCTTTGAGTCCTGTCCTCCGTAGGGAGCAGGGATGCAGTAAAACAGACGTCAGCTTAGTGAAGGAGTTACGAACCATTAACTAAGAGAGCGGTTTTAAAGATCAGAGAACATGAGTACTGGAAAATTGCTAGAAACTATGGATATCGAACGGAAAATAAAGAAAAACTGATGATCTTAAACGTGAAAATTTGAAATTCCAAACCAACTTCCAGAGTCATGGAAGCTAATGAAACTTGGAACTAAAAGCCTAAGACTGTTTAAGGAGTCGTCTATCTATCTATCTAGTGCCAGACGCCTCAATCCCGTTTGGGGTGGCCACAAACAAATCGCCTCCACGTCGCCCTGTCCCCCGCCATTTCACTGCCCTGCTCCCAACTCACACCCCCCTCTCTCATATACCTCTCCACCCCATCCCTCCATCTCATCCTCGGCCTCCCCCTCACTCTTCCCCCCTCTATCTCACTCACATACACTCTCTTCGTCAGTCTCTCACCCTCCATCCTCTCCACATGGCCAAACCACCTCAGTGTGTTCCTCATAACGCTTCCTATCACATCCACATCCACACAACAACGCTTCTTTATATCCTCATTCATCAGCCTGTCTTTCCATGTGACTCCCCAGGCTCCTCTTAAATAACTCATTTCCACTGCTCTCCCTCTTGACTTGTGTCCTTCCAACATTGTCCAAGCTTCACTTCCATACGTAAGAGTTGGTATCACAATACTGTCATGTAGTAACTTTTTCACTTCCATGCTCACTTCCCTGTTTTTTATCACTGCTTTCAAAGAACCAGCAACCTTTCTTTCCTGCTGTACCCTTTCAGGCATTCACCCTCCAAACCTCCATCCTTACTCATCACACTACCCAAGTACTTAAACGTACCCACATATTCCAATTCCTCACCATCCAACCTCGTTGTACATATAAGCGGAAAAAACTTATTATACTAGGATAGTTTTTCTTCAGCAAATAAATGAGACAGCTTAGTTATTGGTGTTACAAAAACCAAACCTGGGACCTAACCTATTTGAAAAAGTGACATTCTCAGATTTCACCCTGGCATCTCTCACATCTAACTAGAACATAGGCCTTCTTCAGTCCTAACCTGGACCTCCATCCCTCCTAACCTGGAAAATCTTTAGTCGTAACATGGACGTTCTTCTGCCTTAATCTTAAAATTATTATTAACAAAGACATTTAAGGTCAGTACACAAACTAAACCTAAACGGATGTAAAGCATTCGAGAAAGTCACATTCTTTGGTCCTAACTTAAGGCATTTTGGGGGACCCATCCATATAATTCTTCATATTCGGAATCTTTGGACCTAATCTTGATACTTTTCGGTATTTTTTCTACATTCTTCAGTCTTGCATTTTTTGGTCCTATCGATAGTAATTTTGAAGGATGAGTTATTGGAAGTACAGAAACCAAATTTAAAGGATCAAGTCTATCCGCAAGAACCATATTCTTCTGTCCTATCCTTGATTTTCTTTGGCACTAACGTTGAAGATAGTTATCGGAGCTAGTTATCGGAGCCAAAATTAATTTTAACGCGAGGTTTTTTCTTTATTCACATATTTATTTGTTAATTTTTTATTTTACATCAGCTTGAATTTCTAGCTCTTGAGAATTCTATCCTGCTTTATCGTCGTCAATCATCATGTTTTGTTGTTCTTAAATCCATTTGCGAGGACTTAATTTCATGGTAACAGTGCAATTTTCTATATATCCCAAACCATCTATAGATTTTCAGCAGAAAAAGCAATGCAGAGAGAGAGAGAGAGAGAGAGAGAGAGAGAGAGAGAGAGAGAGGGAGAGAGAGAGAGAGAGAGAGGGGGGGGGGCTATAGATGTGAATCTTGAAACAAAATGTTTAAAATGGAGGGATACTTACAGTAGCTGGTGACTTCCCTCTGTTCCTCGCCCTATGGCATCACAGCCTAGTATTTGCTGTGATGCTAACCTCTTTTTCTACAAACAGGACACTTCACAGTTTGTGGTACAAGATCGCTGTAAAAAAATGCCAGAGCAAGCCTCGGTCGTCAAAAAGGCGGTGAAATTTCTTCAGTCGGTAAACAGATAGCACTTGTGACTGCCATGGCGGTTTACCGAATACAAACTATAAAAAAAATTAGTCTAATTCGTCGAAGTGCTTTTCAGTATTTAATGTAAATATTAACTGTGTGATCTCATCAGGTAGTGGGGTGTTCATAGGGAACCTTAAGGCCAGAGATGGCAGAAAATACATCAAATGAAGAACTTTTAATGTCAGCCATGCGGAAGAGGGAGGAAGTGATGGATGAACAACATTGGAATCATATAAGGTGAACTGAAGGAGAAAGTCTGAGCAAAGAGTTCTTCTTTATCAGTAGAACAAAGAGCTACAGAGCCATCAGAGTAGAAAAGAGGAGGGAAGATGATAAGGTAAAGTTGCTTGAAAGGTATTTCACAGTGTGGCAGAAGGAGCAGGAAGAATTCTAGTTCGAGAGTGCAGGGCATTAAGTCTGAATGAATTTACTTTCAGGAGAGCGAAAAACATACTCAGTGTGATTCCAGGGAGAAATATAAAATAGATGAGATTCAGGAGTGGGTTGGCTCTGGTACCTTTTGTATGCCTTTTCCTTGTTGTGGGCAGTATTAGAACAAACGTCATTAAATCGAGTTTTTTTTTTAACATTAGTCAAAGGATTTGAGAGAAGAATTTATGCTTCCATGCTCGAAAGAATAACCTCCGTTACGTGCAAGGCACTCTCGGATTTCTCTTAGCCATGGAAACAATAATTATTCCACAGAAAATCAAAGTGGTACTGCCTGATAGCCTCCCAATCAGCAGCTCCAAAGTGCCACAACCGATGCTTCTTTGGAGGGTCCTCAAGCCTTACTGGAATGATAGAACATGTGAAGGTGATAAGGTTATGAATGGAGGAGCCCAACAGAGAGGAAAGATTAACAGCATAAGCAGAAGGATTAGTTGTAAGGAAGAGGTCAAGTACCCTGGAACTCTCTCCAAGGCGGTCAAGGATACGGGCAGGGTGCTGTACAAGCTGCTCTAGATTATTAGGGATAGAAAAGATGTAGGCTTGTTCACCAGGTGAATCAGTGAAAGGAGAGGAGAGCCAAAGGTGGTGGTGAACATTGAAGTCACTTAGAATGGAGATTTCAGAGAAAGGAGAAATGGATGTGTTACACCTTAGAAGTAAGATACTCGAAGAATTTTTCATAGTCATTAGAGTTAGATGATAAGTAAACGGCACAGATACATTTAGTTAGAGAATGACAGGAAAGCCGAAGCCAGAGAGTAGAGAATTCAGATGATTCAAGATCAGGAACACGAGAGCAAAATATGTTTTTACATACATATAGACAACAGCCACCTTTGGCTTTGAAATGAGTATAAACAACATAGTAGGATACATAAAAGTGTTGTGTATCAGTCACCTCAGACAGCTGAATCTCAGGTAGGAAGAGATGGCGAGGTTT
>NC_137053.1:25925586-26245586 GCF_032717465.1 Coenobita brevimanus | reverse complement strand
TTCTCGCATATCTACAGGTATATGTATATCTATCCATCTGTCTATTTATATTTATATAATATATATGCACAACACACACACACACACACAAATATATATATATATATATATATATATATATATATATATATATATATATATATATATATATATATATATATATATATATATATTGTTACATAGCCTATGATTTCATCATCCTTTGTGTAATTTTAAAGCACAGTATGCTGCATGTTTGATCACGAGCGTGTTCTGCCTCAGTCCCCCCTTCTACCGTTATAGTAGAGTAAGTCGTCCTTTCTGTTGTTCAGAGCAGGATTGTCAACTCTTTGTCCCCATGGCTTCATTTGCGCGTCCTTCTTACAACTTGTATCAAGCTCTGCTGGCCCCTATATAATGAGCTCAGTCTCTTCATCATTGCCACTTAGATCTGCTCCTCATTTTGTTCACATCTCTGTCCTCCCCTGTACAGTTATTATTATTGTGAATGCTCAGGAAGTCTCCAACCATCTAGCAGCTGTGTGTAATTTGAGTATAACTGTTGTTGCATTTTTTCTTGTATTGTGTAGCATAAGGTTAATTCTTAGGCCTAGTAAGTTTTTTGTGATTTATGTAAGGTTCTTATTGTTAGCCATCATTAATAATATTTTGTATCTGTAATAATATATCTGGCATTCACTGAGTATTATCTGGTATCTCATTTTAACAGGGCTGACTTAGATAAATTTACTCATGCTAATAACGTGTTAATAGAGGCTATTGCAGTTAAACATATATTTAACCTGTTTTTGCCATTACATTATCCTTATGAGTCCTGAATGTTTTGTTGTTAGTTTGAGCATTAAACTTTAACTTGTAATTTTACCTAACTCTTTTGTTTTGAACCTGGAACTTTACGGGACAGTAGTGATTTTTAGTATTCTCACTTAAAGTGTACATTATCTTTCTCTGTTCCGTAACAATATAAATAAATAAATATATATATATATATATATATATATATATATATATATATATATATATATATATCGTTTTCGTTTTCGTTTTTAAAGGCTCCAACATGCTTGCATGTGTCGGCCTTGGTCACCTAATGGCGGCTCTCCACGCTGCACGATCCATTGCAGCCTCCCTGTTCAGTCCCTTAACCCTAAGGTCACACTTAATGACCTCATCCCATGTCTTTCTCGGTCTACCCCTCATAACCCCACCCCCAATATTAACACTTCTCACCTTCCTCACCCAATTATCATCCCCCATCCTCTCCACATGTCCAAACCACCTCACTCTACCTCTCCTCATCACAACACCAATACACTCCAGTCCCATCCTACCTCTCAACTCTTCCATTGTAAACCCAGCCCCTCCAGGCCTTGGACGCAGGGACGCACTGCACATCCACCTAATCATTGTCATTTCTGTACGTCTGAGCCGGCGAATATCTTCCTCCTTCACTGCCCAGGTCTCACTGCCATACAGCATTACACTCCTAACACATGCTGCATACAAAGACCCCTTAGCACGTAGGGAGAGCCCTCTCAATGTCAGGAGAGGCAAGAGCTCCCTGAACTTCTTCCAACCACTTCTCACCCTAGCCACAGAGCTAGCTCCAGCCCCACCTCCAGCACACAACATGTCTCCCAAATAACAAAACTCTTCCACACACTCAAGAGATTCACCAGCAAAGTTCAATCCTTTCACGCCTGACAATCTCCACCTGCTCACCCCGGCACGCCGTACACATAAAATCAGCATTATCTCGCAGTCTACCTCTGATACCACTACATCTCTTATGCACCCATTTATCACACACACCGCACAAGATGGAATTACTTCCCACGCCCTTGTGGCAAACAGCACATGGCCACTCTCCCTCGTCTTTGACAGTACCGCCACCAACCCTAGACATCATCACTTTTGTTTTATCTGCATTTACCCTTAAACCCTTTTGCCCCATACCATCTCTCCACTTCCTAAACCTTTCCTCCGCCTCCCTTTCATTCTCTGCAATCAACACCAAATCATCAGCATACAACAACTCCCACGGGAGTCCGTTTCTAAAGTCACGTGAAAGGGCTTCAAGTACCATGATAAACAACATGGGACTCAAGACTGACCCCTGATGCACACCAACATTCACAGAAAACTCATCACTCAAATCTCCATTCACTGTCACCTGGGTGTGAGCACCCACATACATGGCCATAACCACCCTAACCAGCCACTTCTCCAAGCCAGGCTTTCTCATTGCCCACTTCACCACCTCTCTAGGGACTCTGTCAAAGGCCTTTTCCAAATCAACAAAAACAAAATAAAGATCCCTTCTCCTACCAATATATTTTTCCTGAAGCTGTCGAACAATGAATATGGCATCAGTGGTCCCCCTACCTGGCATAAACCCAAACTGCATCTCATCAATATTCATCAATATATATATATATATATATATATATATATATATTTATATATATATATATATATATATATATATATATATATATATATATATATATTGTTTTGAGAGAGAGAGAGAGAGAGAGAGAGAGAGAGAGAGAGAGAGAGAGAGAGAGAGAGAGAGAGATTGATAAATAGATAGACAGATAGATATTGATAAAGATACAGATACAGATATAAATATAGACACACACACACACACACACACACACACACACACACACACACTTAATAGAAGAAATTTATAAAGTTATATGGCACTAAATATCCATACAACATCTATGAACTTTCTTAACGTTATTCTTTAATAAATTCATCAGTATTTCATCCATGTTACATAAACCATCATTCAAATTCATGCAGTTATTTTTCTGATTTAAAGTTGCTTCTTCATTTAACCTTTCAGCACAAGACGACGATTTGTATATATATATATATATATATATATATATATATATATATATATATATATATATATATATATATATATTATCTATTCCGTTCAATAGTGTTTTTCTTTTTATTATTCTACATGTTTAAAAACACCACTAGTCTTGTACTGTACTTACCGAATACTTGTGGTGTTTAATTCTTTTATCTAAAGTCTTCCCCATTTGGCCTATATACACATCTTTACATCCTTTACATGGAATGCAATGCAAACCACCCGACTCTTTTTCAGGATTCTTCTCAATTAAAGATGATTTACCGTGTTCTCATGAGGGAAAACTACATTAATGTTCAAATTCCTTAAAACTTTATTTACGGGTCCGAATTCTTTTTTATATGGCAGTGAGAAAATGTTTTCCTTCGAAAAAGGTTCTTTGGCCTTGTTTACGTAGAATGTACGATTGGCTTGGGTTAGACACTGATCAGTTCTTTCATTCGAATATCCCAGCTTCTTTACCAACCCTTGAATGTGGTGAAATTCATTACTGATGAATTCAGGATCGCAGGTTCTTAAAGCCCTAAGAAACATGCCCATAAATGTAGCCTCTTTAACTATAATGCAGTGGTTTGAAAAGTTATGAGTATATTCATCAACTACAGTGGGTTTTCTGTATATTATAAATATAACTCCAGTGTCTTCAGAATCATCGTATCAAGATATGGTAGCATGTTATCGCATTCTTCTTCAACTTTGAATGAAACAGCAGCAACCAAATTGTTAAATTTATCCAAAAACATACGATCATCTTTATCTCTCGGCCATGGACATATCATCAACCTATCTTGCCCATGGAAGTGTGAAGTTGCATATTTTGGGGAGAAAACGAGATTCAAATTTTTCCATTTACAGGTCGGATAAGACAGATGACAGAGGGCTACCCATTGCCAAGCCAGAAATTTGTCTAATAATTCATTCCCTACAGTGAACACATTATTTAATACACACAGTTCAATAAGTTTTACAAAAACACTACTTGCAAGTGGCAAACTGAGGTTACTCACATCATCGTTTAGATACTCAAGTACATGAATCACTGGAAGTTTGGTAAATAATGAGTTTACATCTAAACTTATAAATTTAAAATCACCATGATGTCATCTGAGATTGCCGAACAATTCTTCACAGTTCTTGACACTGGATTTTGAAATAGGGCCTACTAGAGGAGACACTGCCAACCAGTTTGGTAGTTTGTTTCCTAGAGAACTAATAAAGGTAATGATAAGATGTAAAGTTTTTTTTTTCCTGTCTGTGTGTCTTTACCAAGCCGTACACGTATCAGGGAGTTTGATTTACCACTGTATAATTTTTAATAATCCTGGAGTGTCCTTGACAAGACGGCCTTCGTACTAAAATATTTTTTCGTGTTAAGAGTGGGATCTTTGTTAAGCTTCTCATATGTTCGTTCATCATCTGGTTCATTAAGTTTCTGTGTATATATTTTTTTGTCCAATATGACGATCACATGTGATCTGTCTGCCTTGGTCATGCGAATCTCTCTGTTCATTCGTAAATTCTTTAATGCTGTTGTAAAACACGACATTAGCATAGGTATCGTTAAGACAAAAACTGTGAACACATCCTCTAGTAAACTGTATGTCACTTGCATTTAAGTTATATTTCCTAACTGACAAATCCGTTTTTTAATGCCAAGATATTAATTATCAGTAAGGGAAAAATTAATCCCATATCCAAGTATCAACTTTTCGTATTTTGTGAAACACTATGGAGACAAAATCACATAGAGGTCATGATTGCTGTTTTTTGTCCATATACTTCTCTTAAATAGATTTTACAATTTCTTTCTCGCCGCCTTGCATTGTGCCATTTAACCATAGATAAAATCGCATAATGTTTTCCACCACTCACTTGTAACTCTGCTGTGATAAATGGTTTTATCCTGGCACATATTAAGAAAAGTTTAAGAACTTCAGTTTTCTTTTTGATCATGTGGTCCAGTAACCTTCGTTCATCACCAAGTAAAACTTTTGACAGGGTTCCACACGAAAAGCTAGGTAAGAAGGTTCGAGCACATAGGACACACGACAATATCTTAAAATGCAAAGAATCCTGTCTGAAGGAATGAACACATACTGTAGAGTTTTAATAAGTGGAACAAATCAGAATAGGGATTAGCAAAACACACACACACACACACACACACACACACACACACACACACATATATACATCTATCTGTCTATCTACCTATCCATCTCCCTGTATCTATATCTATCTAACTATCCATCTCTCTCTTTCTCTCTCTCTCTCTCTCTCTCTCTCTCTCTCTCTATATATATATATATATATATATATATATATATATATATATATATATATATATATATATATGGGTGCCAACATGGTTGCATGCGTCTGTCTTGTCAGCTAAGGGCTGTTCTCCACGCTGCTGGATCTCTGGCGGCCTCTCGATTCAGTTTCTTATCCCTGAAGTCACACTCTATGACTTCGTCCCAAGTCTTTTTCTGTCTGCCTCTCGCAATCCTATCCCCGACGTTCACACTTATATATAATATATTCTACTCTGCAAGATAAGTTTTACCTCTTTTTGAAGACATCATTTCACTTCTACAGTACTTTCATCGAGTTCTGTTTTAAAGATTCTCAGCCTATTACTGTTGTTTTCTTAGCTTTCTTCTACACTGTTCATATGAATGATGTTGGTCTCTTTCATTAAACTTTTACCTCATTATTTCCTGTTTTTCACAGTTATTGCTTATCTACTCTTCCACCGAAATCTACTGTATATTCCCTGTCTCTCCCACACTCATCTACTCATCCTTTACAGTAACTCTCATTTCCATCTAATTAACCAGTTATATATATATATATATATATATATATATATATATATATATATAATTCTTTGGGGGGTACATGTCTTTTCTTTAGGCCTGCAGCCATTTATAGGTATGAATATATCTTGGGATAGTGAAATGCCTCAGGATGTAGTTTTTTTTTTTTTTTTCTCATATTGTGAATCTCTTGAAATAATCTATCAGCATTGTTTTACCCCCCCCAAAAAAAAAAAAAAAAAATGCACGTCTGAGTGCTTGACTGAAATAGGTAAATTTTAGCCATCGTTCTACCCAACAGGTTCACTCTCATCCCTAAAATACCTTTGCCTATTTTAATTGATTCAGGTCATTGCATATATTTGCTGGTATTGATGAAAAATTGATGTACTATTTTCTTTTCACCCCTAACTGTAGCTTACAGTACATGTGCACACTAAAACTATTGAAAATACAAACCTAACTACCCATTTACCAACACTGACATTGGTTTAATATATGCACTTTGTGCCATGTAATATAATATTGAAATTATGTACTGGTTAATTTATTTAGTTTCAGATATGGGGGAAAAATAGTACTGTACCCAGCAAAGTACTAGCTGACTTGCACTATGTTGGCTACTACTGCTGCTGCTGCTGCATGAATCAACTATACACTTGAACTGCAAGTGACAAACTTCAAGAAGCATCTCATCAAAAAATGCCAATTTATTTTATAATTTTTCAATGCCAAGAATGTCATATAATTTTATTGTTGGACTGGAGGTTTGCCCTCAAATATGATTGATAACTATTGCACTGAGCTGGCTAACACACAAACTTTAAGAGTGTTACCATTAAAAAAAATCTATCGAGAAATTACAAAGGTAATCCGAAATTAACTTTCAAGCACAATTTACTATCATAACTCCAAATATTGTTTGCCACGTCTCCACCACCTTGGAGGGTTTGTTTACTTGCATTCATTTACAGAAAATGTAGTCCTATGAAATATTCTAAATAGACCTATATTTCTCATATATTTTAGCCTCCCAAGGAAAAAAAATCCTGAATTATTCAGTGCTTACAAATAGATAAATACGGCAATCTTATTTATGAATATTTAAGACCGTTACACGAAAACAGGGGTCTCTGGTGGCGTTTATCTACCTGTCACATTCCAGTACTTTTTTACACCATAACCAGGTGACGAACGTCTGGCGTGAATTGCAAGTTTATTTATGGTACTAAAAACAGGAACGTCAGACGTTCATGTTCGTCAGTAATGACGTTTAGTTTTTATAGTATGGCCCTAAGTGTTAAGCATGTGGAATAGTTGCCCATTCTAGTTTAAAAGTCCAGCGTGCCCGTTTGTTCAATAGATTCTATGCCTCGCTAAGAGGGATACAACTGCATAACTCTCTTTGGGCAGGCAAATATTACAGCACTTTCTGCACAGCTGTTGCTTCTTTGAAAGATTTTTTAAACTACATGTTTTTGTCCAATTACCATTAAGTCTGGTCGGTAAAGCTGCGATTATTTCGATTTCCGCAGTAGGCTATTCTGTTTTACTGTGCTCTTACTATTTTTTAATATCATTTTTGGGAAAGACGATGATAGTCTAATTTTTCAAGCCTACTGTTAGGTTAATAGTGCCCTAAAGTCATTTCCTGGATAATGTGAATTTTAATGCGCCGTGTTCAAGTTCTGAGTTTCTTTTTCTTTTAATGTCCCTTTAATGATTCCAACTTCTAGGTCCTTCTCTGAGATAACTGAGCATCATTTCCTTTTTTTTTTTCACTGGGACGATGGCGGGGACCTAAAGCGGAGTATCACAAAGTAGGGTAAGGAGGTGAGGAAAAAGGAAAGGTGGCTTAGCAAATTTTAAGAACAGATTCCGCGAAATTTAATTTATTCCTCCACAGTACCTGAATTTCTGGCCTTGTCTTCTTGGCCCTTCTTTGATTAATGTAAGTGTGTAAAGGGAGTTATTTGTTTAGACACGGAGGTCCAGAGGGGACGAGGAGGGAGGGAGGAATGAGGAATGAGGAGAATGAAGAATATGGGAATTAGGAAGGGATGGGAAGAATAGAGAATATTAGGAAAGAGAAAATTTGTGAGAAGGAAATTAGAATGCATGAGCCGGAGAAAATGATGAAAATCAAATAATATGAGAAAATTGAGAAGGAAAGCGAACGCAGGAAGAAGAATGGGGAAGGAAGAACGGTAGAGTGGAAACTAAAGTGCGATAGGGGGAGCATGGAAAATGGCATAGAAGTAGTAGAGAAGAGTGAAGAATTAAGAATGATGGGAAGGATGAAATTTTACAACAGGATGGCAAAGATGAGAGGATATGAGAGGATGCAATCAGAGAAAAAACTCAAGGAAAAAGAAGGAGGTACAGAACGGATAGCAGTAGGATGGGTAAAGAAGAAATAGAAGAGAACGAGAAGCATCATCCTGAGGAAGATAGAGTGGAAAGATTGAGAAGATCAGGCAAACGAGCAAGTGCAAGAGAACTAGGAATGAAAGAAAACATGAGAAATATGGAAACAGAAAGAATATGGAGGTCGTGGAAAATGAAATGAGCAAAATAAGAGACCAGAAAGAAGACAAAAAGATAGTGGATGAGTGGTTATATATGGAGTTCAAAGAGAAGGGAAAAGCAGGAAGAGTAAGGAATACAGACTGTCACCATTTCCACCAGAATACAAGCTGGTCAGCACACAACTATGATATAATGACATATTTTTGTGTAAATTACCATGGTGAACATACAGGAACAGAGGATCACAAAAGTTGTTTGTCTGTACGGTGTAATTTTTGACCCTACAAAACGTTAAAACACCAAAGGAAAGTGTGTGAAGGTATTTGGCTAAGGAATGACTGTCGAGTTTGAAGCGAACTGAAAAATAAAGGAATGGAGCCAGGTAAAAATGAGAAAAGAACTGCTTGGAAGTAAGAAAGTAGAAATAAACTGAGAAAACACAGCAAATTACAAAAATACCGTGTGATGACATAAAAACATGTGTGAGCAGATGAGGAAAGATGATAAAGAATAAGAAGGGATGGCGAGAGTGAGATCATATAAGGGAATAAGGGTGAAGAATGAAAATAGTAAGAACAAGTTGTGGAGGAATGAGTATAAGACTGAACGAGAAATTACGAAAAATGATGGGGAAAGGCAAGAGAAAATTTCTGAATTGGGAAGGATGAGGAGGAAGAGTGTGTATCTTGGCTGATAGACTAAAAGAAATGAGTGAGAGGATGATGAAGGAGGTATGGGTGTGAAAATATGATGAGAGATGAAAGGATGTAAATGTAAATAGAGAGAAACAATATGATTGAGGAAGGAAGATGAAGGGAGACTTATGAGGATACGAAGGTAAGGGAGGTCAAGAAGGGCAAAAGTTAAGGGGAAAATGAGGAAAACATGGCGAGATTACGATCGTGATAGAAGTGTGAGCATCCAGTATAATAATCTGGCTGTAAATAAATGGATGCACTGAGGTGCTTAAGAGAGAGAAAGAAAAGACGGGAAGTAGATGAATGAGAAGGATGAAACGAAAGATGAATAGCTGTAACGAGAAGAAAAGGAAGAGAAAGGCGCGAGGAGCGCTAGTGACTGAAGTTTAGCACTGTGTGTGTTAAGTATTTATTTGGGAAGAGGATTAGAACATGGTGAAGCTGGAGAAGGAGGATTAGGGTAATTAAACTTGAACGAGATTGAGAAGGGAAAAAATATACAGTATATATGAGTGAGAAAACAGCACGATAGTAATAGAAGGATTGACAGGACTGAGCAGGGATAAAGGGAATGATGTGAAAAACTGGAGATAATTGACACAGAAAGGTAGATTATGGGTGTTACTGAGTAGAAATGTTGTTTTATACAGGTGGAAAGTAGCCAAATAAGAAGAGAATTTTCTGACCGAAGTTGCGAACGGGAGTCTTATGTTGACAGGTTGAAAGAAATGTCTGACAGAAAGAACGTAGAGTATGAGGAGAGTTTAACAAATATTCTGGAAGGCAGGGAACTTTGGGATGGTCAAAGAATTCTGACCGAGAACAACTGGTAGGTATGAAAAATCTAACTGGGGCACAAGAAGAACAGGTTGCCTTTGAAAAGAGGAAGGGAAAGTAAGAACGTATTGCCGGGACTAGGGGATTTTTAATTGGGGCATATAAAGGAGAGAACTTTATGTTTGGCCAACCTGGAGGGGTGGGGATAATTTAGAAAAGTATAAGGAGCCTTTGATGGACAGATAAGTATAGTAAACGTCATTCACCCGGACACTGAAATGTAAGGAGTTGGTGAACACGATGCTGTGGCGTTGTACCGACAGTTTTGACAATTTTAGAGGAAGGGGAAGTAAAGATAAAACGAATATTCTGTAGGGGCTTGTAATGGATAGGAAGCCTTATAGATGAGAAAGTGTAAGAACGTTTCTTTTCTTAACAGTGATGGGTGCAGCCTTTGGCAGAATTACATAATGTACTGGGAACTGCCACTAAAATGAGAAAAGCCCAAGTGCATGACTGAAAAGGGTTGAAATGGTCTGGGCTGAACGGGGTGATGGATTAGCAGCGGACCTCCTACTTCCCCTCCCTCCACAGGTTAAAGCACTCATCCAGAGTTACCTAGAAAAAAAAAAGTTCCTGTGTGTGTGTGTGTGTGTGTGTGTGTGTGTGTGTGTGTGTGTGTGTGTGTGTGTGTGTGTGTGTGTGTGTGTGTGTGTGTCGGGAACAGGTTAGTAAGTGTTACAAGCCTCTACCCGACATCATTTTCTGTTTTCTATGACCATTCTCGTAGGTTATATATTTTGCATCGAATGATTGCACAAGTAGCTTCTAATTTCAAAAGGCAGCAAAAATGACTTGGCTACTCATTCATGGAGGCTAAACCATCCCAGCAACACACAAGATCAGAGAGAGCAATATACCAACCATCCTGTATGCAGCAACGTATGTGTTGTTATGCAGGTTGGATTAGGTTAGTGTTTTGTATGAGTTATTGCGAAACGTCACCATTAAAGATGTTCCTATAAGCCCTGGTGTTGATATTCCTTATTCGCCTGCGCTTTCCAAGCAATCAGTCAGTCGCCAGTGTAATTAACCACCGCTATGGACGACCAGTGCTTACCCTGTTCAGAGAAGTTGAGCGCCTGGACTTCAAGCATCGGAAACGACAGTGTGATCTCTATTTTCTGAAATGTTTTGAAGAACAAAATCTAGTGCCGAATTTTCTTAAATTTAACCTCTCCAACCATCACTTACAACACTCAAGATCATACAGAAAATGTTAGAAGTTCTTTTTGCGTACCGAAATTAAGACCAAAGAGAAACAATAGAAACAGACCGGCAGAAAAGTTAATGATTTATATAAGCTTAAATCAAAGGTTTCATGGATTGACTTTAACCATCTGGAGTGTCTAGCTACCAAACGAAATTACACAACGATATCAAGGGTGGAGTTCGTTCAGATATCTATGTTAACTAAATTAGATTATAATTTTCGTGCCAGTCTGCCTCTAGACAATGTAATCTCTAATTTCTCAACTAGAGTTCTTTCCCCAGTTGAAAAATCTGCTCTGTCTAATGGACTTAAATATTGTATTACGCCAAGTAAACCAAAATTTGTGAACCATTTCCTTGAGTTTGAAAAATTACAAAAGAAACTTTCATACCATGAATATTACGACCCAGAGAAGAGGGAGACGGACTATTTTAAAAACTCCATCCGCCACTTAGCATTTGAATCATTTTATTCATAAGGTTCACATCCCAAATTTGATTGCCTCAGTAAAGATGAATACTTAGTCTAAAAAAATCTTAGTCTTGATTCTTCATTAATAATTGTCAAACCGGATAAAAGGAATGGTGAAGTTATACTAGATAGGAAAGATTATGTTCACAAAATGCTGAATATTCTGCAAGATGCAACTAAATTTACTAGAATAAATGATGACATATTTAAATTAATACTAAAGTCAGAGGACAAGGCTAACAGATTACTCACAAAGATGGTAGAGGAAGGGATTTTATGTAACGAAGTTTACTCACACCTACGACCAAGTGGTTCACAGCCAGGTATAATGTATGGGCTCCCCAACGTCCACAAGGTAGGATGTCCTCTAAGACCAGTTTTATCTGCCATAGGAATCTATAATTACAACATCGCTAAATATCTGGTACCAGTTCTGAGCCCCATTTCCACTAACCAGTACACTTGCAGGGACACCTTTTCTTTCGTTAAGGAAATAACAGCCATAAACATAGACGGTTGTGTTATGGCCAGTTTTGATATTAAATCTCTATTTACCAATATCCCGCTAAATGAGACTATTGATATTTGCATCAGTGAACTTTTAAAGGAGAATGACGTAGTTTCCGGGTTCAGTAGTGAAAAAATTCGTAAATTACTGAATTTAGCTGTAAAAGACTGCATATTTTTATTCAATGAGCAAGCCTACAGACAAGTTGATGGGGTAGCATTGGGAAACCCCCTTGCCCCAACACTAAGTAACATTTTCTTGAGCTTTCATGAGAACTGGATTAAAGATTCCCCAGAGGATTTTAAGCCATTGTTTTATCGGAGGTATGTAGATGACACCTTTTTACTTTTTAAATCTCCAGATCATATACCACGATTTTTAAACTACCTTAATTCGAGACATCCAAACATAGAATTCAACTCTGAGACAGAAAAGGATAAGAAGCTTCCATTTTTATATATAGATATCACCAGAACAGGCACCACTTTCGCTGCCAATGTCTAACGGAAACCAACATTCACAGGATTATGTACGAAATTCAGCTCATTCATTCCAATAAAATATCAACGTAATTTGGTAACAACTCTGACTAACCAAGCCTACCATATTTGTCCCGATTATTTTGAGCTTCATAAGGAATTAAAGTACATAAGAAATATGCTTTATAATAACGGGTTCCCTAAATTTTCCACAGACCTCTACATTGGCAAAGCTATTAACAAGTTATTAACCCCTGTGTCTCAAAAAGTTCAAACTATCCTGAAACACACTATCTACTTTAATCTCGATTACAGAGGTAAACATAGTTTTCACCTGAGAAACAAGCTACACAAACTAATCAGCAACACATTTCCACAAATAGAGTTCAGGAACATTTTTAGTACGAGAAAAATAGGTACCCTCTTCAGAATCAAAGACAAGGTACCCATAGACCTACAGTCCTCTGTTGTTTACAGATATGTGTGATATCTGCCAGGCGTCATATACCGGAACAAACAGAGAGACATCTAAAAACACGGATACACGAACACTTAGGTACATTGGGTCACTAAAGTATCGGTGCACCGGAGATGCGATGCCTAACGAAAACATTCAGTCAACTACTGATGGTTACCAACGTTTCATTGTGTATGAACAGTGTCGGTTTATATAAACATAACATCTGCTGTATGTTTGCAAGAGGATATTGCTAGTTGGCGATATATAACACCTCCCGACATCAGGGCTACCAACGTGTGGTAGGTTGGACACTAATATTTCAGTGACCTTCATTCTGTGTTCCAAAATGTTTCACGCATATTGTGCACCGATACTTTGTGACCCATTGTACATCAGCTCTAACAGGCAGACCAGTCACTAAACCACCCTTTAGTGACCGTGTGTATGTGAATGAGTTTTGGGCTGTTGCTCTGGCACAGTTGCCATCAAACCATTTTGGAGAATTCGATCTTTCTGTGAACTGTCGACTTGGTATGAATAAATCCATACCAGCTAGTATTAAGTCGCAGATGTGGGACTGGGTAGAATTGGGATCACTAGAGAAGAAAGACTGCCATGGAATGCCAGCAAGATAATTTCTAAATCCATCCCAGTTTGCCCTATCAAAGTGCCATTGGGTCACCCTGACAGGTTCAGAATGGAGAGGTTTGGGGGGATTAACTAATGAGGCTTTTATGAGATTGTGGTCAGAGGATCCAAGTTGTGACAGTACCTCTATCCTGTATTAATCTCTATTATTTGTCAAGAATAAATCCAAGAGATGGGCATTATGATCAGGATTATCAGGTATTCTGGTTGGTTGCTTTACCAGCTGGGTGAGATTAAACAATTCTGCAAACAGCTCGCTCTCTAGACCAGCGTCGTCAGTCCTGGCAGAATGCAATAACTATTCAACACTATGTACGTTAAAATCACCCAAAATGGTAATTTCGGTGCTAAGGGTAAGGTTAAAGTTACTCAACTGTATGGATATGGAATAAAATACAGTGGGTTCCAAAGAAGTACTGGGGGAGTGATAGACTACACCGATATATTTGGTAATATTTTGACAATTTATACAATGAGAAATCAAAACTGGATGAAGTGAAGTTTAAAATAGTGTCAACTGCATATTGGGATTTGATATAACAACAGGTCCCGCCCTTGTTACAGAAGTTTGTGAGGAGATGGTAACCGGGAAAACAAAATGGGGATATATCGGTAGAGGGTGAGGTTTGTGGTTCTTTGAGGAAAAGGGCCAAAGGGGATATGGACTGAAGGAAAATATGACCTAAGTTTAAATCTGTGCAAAGGCCGCGGATGTTGGTGAAGAATAAGGCCACACTTTCACTTCTCCGCTGACGAGCATCATTGGAAATCGCAATAGTCGCTGCCGGTACAGTCGCTTGATGGCGACTGGGAGGACCCTGTGCCGCCAACCCTACCCTGCCGATGGTGGCAATCCGAGGTACCACCTCATTTGCTATTAACATTGCAGCAGCCATTGCTAAAGAGAGTGAATAGAATGTGTGATATGTTATACGCATGTAGTGTGGTGTAGACAGTTGAAGGTAGAGATATTAGGAGAGCATGCTGGCCTACTCTATGTGTAAATGAATGCACTGAAAATGTTCAGGAAAGGGAGATGGTCTGATCAAGTCCTGAGGGCTGGTGAAACGGGACCTCCAGCTCTCCCTATCACCAACTTGCCATCCACCTCGAGAGTACTGTCCTGTTCGACTGGTGCTACAGTCTACTCCTCACACACACAGACATACAAACACACACACACACACACACACACACACACACACACACAGACATACACACACACACACACACACACACACACACACACATATATATATATATATATATATATATATATATATATATAAAAGCTGCATTGTTTGTTTGTTTGTCCTTCAATCACACCCAAACCAAGGGCCAGAGTCCCTCAGACCCATATATATTATGAATGATGATTCAAGGATGGTATTAAAGGGGTCAAAATTTAGATCTGGGTCATATGAGGTCACCGGCAGTTGTATTTGGCTTTTTGGCCTGGGCAACGCCGGGTACCCTTGCAGCCCAATTCTTAGCATGGAGACTCACATGACCTCCAGTTCGGACGCTGGCTATATGAAGTTGACCTCAGAGGTCATTTGAGGTCACCAGTCGGATGTCGTTTGAGATCACTGGCAATACATGCTCGAATGACTGGACCCAGCAGCCCAATTTTGAGTATGGAGACTCGACCTCCATTTCGGACATAGGCTATGTGAGATTGACCTCCGAGCACATTTGAGAGCAACGGTATTAGTAAACAAGGGCGCACAAATACTGCATGTTAGTCTGCGAGACTGAAATAGAAAGTTCCTGGACCTCTTATGATCCCTCTTCAAAAGCAAAAGAGGTACATGGTCTTTCTGGAGTAGAAAGAAAGACTGAACTAGAACAACAGAATTAAAGTGTTTATCTTTATGGCTCGGCAACGTCGGATACCCCTGCTAGTGTGCGTGTGTGAGTATATATATATATATATATATATATATATATATATACAGAGAGAGAGAGAGAGAGAGAGAGAGAGAGACTCTGTGATACAGTGGTAACGTGTGCGTTTTCGTATACTGAAGAACTAGGGTTCGCGCCCCGCCAGGGTAAAAAACTTTAGGGAGCGTTCTTCTGCCCACAACTGCTTGGCAGACATCAGGGGTGCTTTGGTTGATCCAGTGTCTCATACTAAAAAGTATCCTTGCACCCAGTCAGCTTGCGCGGGCCGATTACACTTGGTTCAGACTACACACACATCCAAAGCCACTACAACACTACAGTTACACTTACAAGCACTTCTCACCCTACATACAATCTCTACCAGACAGCCTAAGCCACTTGGTAGAGATACATTGGCTATTTCGTCCCCACTTCGGTAGGGATAGGCTGGTCCTGCAGTGGACACGTCAAACGGCTAATGAGATGAGATTATATATATATATATATATATCCATCATCCAATCCTACGTTGCCCCATGAGGACCGTAGGAGCCCGGGGCCAGGCAAGTTGCTCCCGACATCCAAAATGAGTGACCAGCCTCACTCATCCCTGAGTGACATTACGTGAGCATTAAACCCCAGCCACCCCATGGATATAAACCTGCACCGGCTCAATCCGATTGGAGCCCCTGAATTACCCACTAAACCACCAGGCGCCATAATTTGGTTATATGGTTACCACCCAGTGTAGTAAATGGTTTCCTGGTGTACAGGAAACCATTTGGCTTGTCACTCCGTGTGGAGTCACCCACAGGCAGAAGGAAGGGGAAAGAATGAAGAAAAGAAAGACAGAAGAGAGAGTGTAAAGTCACCTGTAGGCAAAAGGAAGTGTAAAGAATGAAGGCATATATATATATATATATATATATATATATATATATTGTTACATAGCCTATGATTTCATCATCCTTTGTGTAATTTTAACGCACAGTTGCTGCATGTTTGATCACGAGCGTGTTCTGCCTCAGTTCCCCCCTTCTACCGTTATAGTAGAGTAAGTCGTTCTCTCTGTTATTCAGAGCGGGATTTTCAGCTCTTTGTCCCCATGGCTTCATTTGCGCATCCTTCTTACAAGTTGTATCAAGCTCTCCTGGCCCCTATATAATGAGCTCAGTCTCTGCATCATTGCCACTTAGATCTGCTCCTCATTTTGTTCACATCTCTGTCCTCCCCTGTACAGATATTATTATTGTGAGTGCTCAAGAAATCTCCAAACATCTAGCAGCTGTGTGTAATTTGAGTATAACTGTTGTTGCATTTTTTCTTGTACTGTGTAGCATAGGGTTGATTCTTGGGCCTAGTGAGGTCTTTGTGATTAATGTGGGGTTTTATATCAGTCATTTTAAATAATATTTTGTATCTGTAATAATTTATCTTGCATTACCTGAGCATTACCCGGTGTATTTCATTTATCAGGGCTGACTTAGATAAATTTACTCATGCTAATTTCGTGTTAATAGAGGCTATTGCAGTTAACCATATATTTAACCTGTTTTTGCCATTACATTATCCTTATGAGTCCTGAATGTTTTGTTGTTAGTTTAAGCATTAAACTTTAACTTGTAATTTTACCTAACTCTTTTGTTTTGAACCTGGAACTTTACGAGACAGTAGTGATTCTTAGTATTCTCACTTAAAGTGTACATTATCTTTCTCTGTTCCGTAACATAAATTTGGCGACCTCGCCAGGATATTCAGGATATTATCATAAGGATATTGCTTGATATTTTGTGACTGTTACTTATTAATTATGTCTACTATTACTACACTTGATGAAGCCAAAGATTTTTTGTCAAATGTGCAAACAGTGTGTGATGTAGAAAACAGAACAAAGAATGAACTTAAGCTTGTTGCTCAACAATTGGGAATTGCTGTTCGCTCTCATCATTCTAAAGATCAAATTGTTGACATGATTAATGAAAGCTTGTTTAATGTAACTCCCCCAAATGAGCAAACGCAGATTGAATTAGCTAAGTTACAGCTAGCCCTGCAGGAGGCTAAGGCTAAGGAGGCGGAGGCTCGTGTTAATGAGGCAAATGCTCGTATTCAAGAGGAACAGGTACAGGCTCAGGCACAAATTGAACTTGCCAGGATTCAGGCAGACCATGAGTATCGCATGAAACAAGGTGGAACTGGATCATCTAGCTCTGATGATTTTGATGTGGCTAAAAATGTTAAACTTGTCCCTCCTTTTAATGAATCTGAGTTAACAAAGTATTTTCAGTTGTTTGAGAGGGTAGCTACAGGTTTTAGTTGGCCCAAGGAGTATTGGCCAGTACTCCTTCAAACTGTTCTCACCGGAAAAGCTCAAGTAACTTATGCATCTTTGCCTCAGGATCAATCTGATAATTATGATGTAGTTAAGAGCTTGATTCTTAAGGCCTATGAGCTTGTTCCTGAAGCCTATAGAGTAAAATTTAGGACAACTTACAAGCAAGATAAGCAATCCCATGTTGTGTATGCAAAAATCAAAGAAGATCTGTTAGAGCAGTGGTTAAATTCTAAGAATGTGGATTCTGATTTTGGTAAATTTAAGCAGATGATTTTGCTGGAGGATTTCAAAAGGTGTATTTATAAAGATGTAAGCCTATATCTTGATGAGAGAAGAATAGATAATTTGTCTGATGCTGCAGTTTTAGCTGATGAATATGTTCTCACTCACAAGAGATATTCTAAAGACAAAGGGAAAGCTGAGAGTAAGTACGTTGCCTCTACTCAGAGTACAGGTAACAGGAAAGAGAATAAGGATGATGTTTCTCAGGAAGTAAATAACAGCTTCACCTCTAGATTTCAGAAAAGTAAATGTACTTATTGTAGTAAGCTTGGTCATACTACGGAGAAATGTTTCAGGAGACAGCGTGATGTGAACAAAAAGGAGTCTTTAAATATTCAGTCAATTGGTCTAGTGTCCACTCTTGAGAGTTCCCAGAATTCTTTAACTGAGTTAACTGAACCTGCTTTGAGGGGTAACTTAAATTCTCATGATGAAGCTCCTCTTTTGAGCAGTAACGTGGGTGACACTCTCAAGAGTTCATGTGCTAATTTCCTGTCTGATGGTTTTGTCAGTCCTCTGGACAGTAATGACAGGAAATCAGTTCAAATATATCGTGATACAGGTGCTTGCCAATCCCTTATGCTGACCAGTGTTCTAGGCTCTAATGTTAATTCCTCTGATGAAACTGTAATCTTACAAGGTGTAGGGAATAATTATTTCTCTGTCCCTCTGTGCAGAGTGAATTTAGAGTCTGGTTTTGTTAATGGTTCCGTTATGGTTGGGTTGGTTGAGACATTCCCAATGTCAGGTGTAACTTTCTTACTTGGAAATGATATTGGTGGAAGTCAAGTGTGTCCAGCTCCTCAGTTGTCTCGTGAGCCGGTGGCTGCGGCCCAGGATTGTGATGTCCCTGATGTGTTCCCTGCATGTGCTGTCACTAGGGCTAAGTCTAAAGTTACTGGTGATTTAGAGGATAATGATGATGATGATGTTATCCTAGCTGACACTTTTCTTGCTAATTTGGACCACTCACCAGATGAGGCAGTACCCCGTAGTGTTGATAATTTGTCTCGTCAAGAGTTGGTTGAGTTGCAGGTTGCTGACCCTGAGTTGAAAGGTCTAGCTAACTCTGCTTACAGTGAAGAAGAGTCAGCCGGTGCTTCTACTTGTTATTATGTAAAGTCAGGAGTACTTATGAGGAAGTGGAGACCCCCAACAGCATCAGCCGACTGTGAATGGGAGGTTGTACATCAAGTTGTCATCCCTCGTGTTTGTAGGCAGGACATCATTCGAGTGGCTCATGATACCAGTTTGCCAGGACACCTTGGAGTGAGGAAGACTGTGGCACGCATTTTGAAACACTTCTACTGGCCAGGTATCTTCAGGGATGTTTCCTGGTATTGTAAGTCTTGTCACACCTGTCAAGTTGTGGGGAAGTGTAATCAGACCGAAAAGGTTGCACCTCTAGTTCCCATTCCTCCTTTTGAGGCGCCTTTCACCCGTGTGTTGGTGGATATTGTGGGCCCTCTTCCTAAGACTTCTTCAGGATTTTTTTATGTGTTGACCATGATTGATATGGCTACTCGTTATCCTGAAGCCATTCCACTTAGAAACATCTCAGCAAAGAACGTGGTTAAGGAAATGCTAGGGTTCTTCACAAAGTTTGGTCTGCCCAAGGAGGTACAGTCAGACTGGGGAAGTAATTTCATGTCAAACTTTTTCAAGCAGTCTCTGAAAGAGTTGGGCATCACCCAGATCACGTCTTCAGCTTACCATCCCCAGACCCAAGGAGCGTTGGAGAGATATCATCAAACACTCAAATCGATGCTCAAGAAATACTGTTTGGAACATCAGAAAGACTGGGATAAAGGTCTTCCATTCGTTGTGTTTGCCGCAAGAGAATCTCCAAATGAATCACTGGGCTTCTCACCTTTTGAACTACTGTTTGGCCATGAAGTAAGAGGACCCCTTAAGTTACTCAAGGAATCTGGCTGTCAGAGGAAGATGACGTCAACCTGCTGGAGTATGTGATGAAGTTCAAAGAACGGCTGTCCACTGCTTTACAGCTGGCGAGAGAGAATTTAGGAGCTGCTCAGGAGAAGATGAAGACTTGGTATGATAAGAAGTCCAGGTTACGCCACTTTCAGCCAGGAGATCAGGTTTTGATTCTGCTACCAGTTCATGGGCAACCTCTTGAAGCCAAGTTTAGTGGCCCTTATTTCGTGGAGAAGAAACTCAGTGATGTCAACTATGTCATCGCCACACCAGATCGTAGAAAGAGGAAGCAACTATGTCACATCAACATGCTAAAGTTATATCACAGGCGGGACGAAAATAATCCAGTCTGCACTGTAGCTGTTCCACCCGAGTCTGCAAGTGAAGCTCTCCCATGCAGCATGAGCCTGAGTGATAGTTTGGGGAAGAATCCTGATATCATGAATGATCTCCAGACTAAGCTTTCTCATCTACCTCCCAAGGAAAGGCAGGAGTTTTCGGCATTACTGCAGGAGTAGCCGCAAGTGTTCCGTGCCACTCCAGGAAGAACCACTGTGTTGATGCATGATGTCGATGTTGGAGACGCAAAGCCAATTAAATTGCCTCCTTACCGTGTGAACCCAGTGAAAGTTCCTCTCATCCAGAAGGAGCTTGGCTACCTGTTGGACCACAAGATGATTGAGCCCTGTCAGAGCGAGTGGAGTTCTCCTGTCACTTTAGTCCCTAAGCCAGGTGGGTCACAGCGGCTTTGCATTGACTACAGACGTGTTAATCAGATAACCAAAACAGACACTTACCCTCTCCCTCGCGTGGAAGATTGCATAGACAAGATCGGAAAGGCTAGGTACATAAGTAAGTTTGATTTGTTAAAGGGATACTGGCAAGTACCTATGACTGAACGTGCTAGGGAGATCTCATGTTTTGTAACATTAGGAAAGACTTTTGCATGTTCTGTAATGCCATATACAGATTGTTTTAGAGTAATAAGAAATTTCCTTTGTAAATTTCTTTTTTCTTTGTGGGGAGGTGTTACATAGCCTATGATTTCATCATCCTTTGTGTAATTTTACCGCACAGTTGCTGCATGTTTGATCACGAGCGTGTTCTGCCTCAGTTCCCCCCTTCTACCGTTATAGTAGAGTAAGTCGTTCTCTCTGTTATTCAGAGCAGGATTTTCAGCTCTTTGTCCCCATGGCTTCATTTGCGCGTCCTTCTTACAAGTTGTATCAAGCTCTCCTGGCCCCTATATAATGAGCTCAGTCTCTGCATCATTGCCACTTAGATCTGCTCCTCATTTTGTTCACATCTCTGTCCTCCCCTGTACAGATATTATTATTGTGAGTGCTCAAGAAATCTCCAAACATCTAGCAGCTGTGTGTAACTTGAGTATAACTGTTGTTGCATTTTTTCTTGTACTGTGTAGCATAGGGTTGATTCTTGGGCCTAGTGAGGTCTTTGTGATTAATGTGGGGTTTTATATCAGTCATTTTAAATAATATTTTGTATCTGTAATAATTTATCTTGCATTAACTGAGCATTACCCGGTGTATTTTCATTTATCAGGGCTGACTTAGATAAATTTACTCATGCTAATTTCGTGTTAATAGAGGCTATTGCAGTTAACCATATATTTAACCTGTTTTTGCCATTACATTATCCTTATGAGTCCTGAATGTTTTGTTGTTAGTTTAAGCATTAAACTTTAACTTGTAATTTTACCTAACTCTTTTTGTTTTGAACCTGGAACTTTACGGGACAGTAGTGATTCTTAGTATTCTCACTTAAAGTGTACATTATCTTTCTCTGTTCCGTAACAATATATATATATATATATATATATATATATATATATATATATATGTGTGTGTGTGTGTGTGTGTGTGTGTGTGTGTGTGTGTGTGTGTGTGTAATTACTCGCATACTAGATTATTATGCTATTTCTCTATGTAACATTGTCAATAACTAAATAACTAGTTAACTGACAATAAGTAAATAAACAGATAAAGATGTAAATACATTTAGTTAGTATACTGGCAAAAAATTCACATGCAGAAATAATATAATTAAAAAAATATTCAGTACATTTTTCCATCATTACACATAAATTCGTAATGAAAACATGTAGGGAAAGGTCAGTACTTTATGAGTACGTGTTTTAGACATCGTAAATGTAGTTCTATAATTCCAGTACACAAATTTGAGTGATTATTAATATTTCTAAAATGAAACACCTAATATTTATTACGTTGATAATCTGTTACTGAACACTCAAGCGAGGCATGTCCTTCTGCTTGTACGATTTTCATCACACTGGCACTCTCTCAGGTTTAGTAAGCAAGCCACTGCACCTGCCTCTTTCTCTCCTCAGATTATTTGACAGCCTTAGTCTAGTGAACTACTCGCGTTGATAATCAAGAATATACTTCATATTTGAGGATACTTCACGCTCTCTCGTAGTTGGGTTGAGGGCTCTCGCAAATTATATATCATTATCTGATTTCTCAACGACTAAGTTTGTTACCTTCTATAGTGGATCTACATTACGTATGAATTCCATCTTCGTCATTAGAAATCAGAATCCAGGGGTATTTTCAACCCAACTCAATTCATAAACAAAGTGAAAATGTTGTCCTATACCCACACTTCTGAACTCTGATTATGGAGAGCAACACTAACTTTTCGCTACAACGTCTCATCTGGAGGGATACCCAACTCTGTCATGCACAACTTTTTTCTTGTGTTTTTCCGTACTCTAAGCAGCCATTTTATCATCTTATTACATTGTCTTTCTATATTTTTTCAAGTTACTGGTCGGCCATGACTCGGAGCTATATAACAACACCGAAATTACAGTTGCATCAGAATCCTTCCTCCTATATAGGGCATTTGCGTGTTAACTTAAAAAAAAAAAAAAAAAGTTTACGATTGCCTCGCTCCATGTCTTATGCAAATACAGTACGCTCTCCATCTTGCTTGTGTCCATGAATCAGGCTCCCAGGTGTATTAAAGGGCCGTAGTTCTTGGCAACTTCCTCAACCATCAGATTTGCTTTATCTCCTTAATCCCTATTAATGACAAAAATTTATATTTTCTTCTCACTGATAATTCCATTTTACGATCATTACAGTATTTCAGCACTATACTCATCTCTCTATCACACATCTCCCTACTAGTTGTCAATATAACAGCATCATCCGTTAACACTACGATATGAAGTTCACCCCCAAAAACGTCTGTAACAGTTTCATTTTATATCATTCTAACCATGTGACCTACATACATAATAAACAGTAAGGAGCTGGTCGGAGCCTCTCTGTGGACGTCAGTAGACGAATCAGTTACTACTGACATTAATATATTTTCAGTACAAGTGTAAAATAACCTTGTTGCTTTTATTATCATTTTACCACATCCCATACTCTGTAGATGACGCATTAATTTCCTCCCAGGACCTCAATATATATATACAGAGAGAGAGAGAGAGAATACTACTTACGAAAAGCGACGTCATGCACAAGATATAGCATGTTGAAGTAAATGTCAGTTTAGTGAGGATCTGGCAGGAGAAAGTCCCGCTCATATAATTGATGGTTTCCCACCAAGTGGCAAATTTTTACTCACAATATCTCTGTAACTACGATGAGCAACAATATTTCGTGGATAAGTGTGTTATACCTCTTCTCTTTTTACACAGAGCCTGTTTTGCAACCGAAAGAAAAATCTTGGTTAAAAATAGCCTTGACATAATATCAAGTACTTACTAAGCACTGATATGCTTCGGCTTAACCGTAACAACGAAGTTATAGTATCGAAAACCATCCATCTTCTCACAGAGCTTGAGGAATTGCTTATTGTTATCCTTATTTACGGCTAAATCGAAACATAACCTTGTTCAGAAAGTACAGTACTTGATATTATGCCAAGCATGATTTATGCTGACACCATGGAAACTATCAATGTAAACATTTTTAACTTCATTGTATCCCGAGACTTTAAATGGCCAATTAATGAAAGAGGAGTAGGCTACAGAGATGGCGGGTAGATTAATGAATGGGCAAGTGGAGTAATGAGAAGGTAAGTGATATAATGAAAAGGGAAGTGGAGTAAAGGGAGGGCAAGGGAAGTGGAGTAAAGGGAGGGCAAGCAGATTAATTCTTCTTCTTGCCACAATTAAACGACCTTAATAAGCTCTGGTGAGACTTTTTGCAAGGAAGGATTTAATGAAGGCTATAATTATCTAACATCTTCAGTTCAGAATGTCTTTTTAAGGTGAATAAAATCGCCTGCACATGGGAAGAGATAAACGAAAAATGCGTCTGTAGATCCAAGAAGTTAAAGAAGAGAGAAGTGGTATAAAAGGAGGAAAGTAAATGAACAGCAGATCAAGTGAAATAGAAAAAAGGACAGAGATTAAAAGACAACACGCAGATTAAAATGACGCCAAGTGGGTTAAAGAGACGACATCCTGTTTAAAGACAGGATAAGTAGATCGAGGAACGTGGATTAAAGATTAAATATATATATATATATATATATATATATATATATATATATATATATATATATATATATATATATATGTACTAAACAAACGGTAAACGGATATAAGGGCGTAGACGTGATTAAGGTAAGAACTGGAACTGCTGTTTCAATAAGATGACTTTTTGAAGTATTATAGCATTCCTACTTTGTTCAGCATAAAAAGTATCCTTCATGTTGAAAATGTTGAGCATCTTCATCAACCCTTTTCTATGTAGTTTGTTCTTACTAACTCTTGATGATTACATCTGATTTGGGGGATGTTCCTCTCGTTTCGCAGGGCATGAAAATGGAGGCCCACCCAAAATTTAGAATGAAATTACCCTGAGAAATAAAAGGATAATTTTTCTGGCTTCACGACTCTGGGATGTTTATCGAAAGATGAATGAAAACAGAAATCTGAAACAAAAAAAAGGAAAAAAAACCGTATTGTTGCAAAGAAGTCAAAGAGAAGAAACCCGTTACAGGGTTGATCGAATATATTGCTCCCATGACCCCGCCCACGAGAAAGCGACTGCTCACTCTCACCCTTTTAATGCCTGAACTGGTGAGTTTAACTTTGGGCCCCTAGGCTCATTACGGGGCAATACAGGACTGGATGATGGATGGATGGATGCACAAAAGGGCGATAATGGAAGTGGGTTGAATACCAGTATGTAAGTAAAGATAACGCCTGGAACAACAGACTGACAGGACCCTATGAAATGATAAATGTGGTAAGAAAAGGTCAAACAGGAGGTGGAGAGCTCGGTACATACACCTCAGAAGGCCTTACAATGCAAGTACTCATGGAAAAGGTTGTGAAAGTTTTTTCTTCTACGGACTTCAGATGGCTGGTAATGATAATGATAATCAGGATGTGGATGATGACAATGCTGATGATAATGCTGGTGATGATGAGGAAAGATAAATGATGAAGATGACAATATTGTGAGAGAAATTTAGATGAAGGCCACCAATGAACACAGCATAATAATATGTAACGGAATATTTTACATTTGGTAGAAATGAATGGATTTGGTAGAAAGCGTTGCCAGATAGTTCAATGGGGCGACCAGCCGAAGCAGTTTTGCTCTCTCTCTCTCTCTCTCTCTCTGAACACTTCTATAATCAGTGTACCCAGACATTTCGAAATGACTGCACATGTATTTTGATACAGCTTTTCTTGAGGTTACTGTGGCAGGGCATTATTTGGAGATTTTTATTTTTTTTTTTTTTACACGAAATGTGAGACCGTTTGTAAACTTTGAAGTCTATCTATCCATCTATAGCCCGACGCCCTAATCCCACAAAGGGTGGCCGCAGACAAAACGCTTCCAAGTTACTCTTCACCCACCATTTGACTACCCTCCCCCCAACTCACCCCCCCCTCCCTCATATACCTCTCAACTCCATCCCTCCACCTCATCCTCGGTCTACCCCTTCCTCTCCCTCCCTCCACCTCACCTACATACACCCTCTCAGTCAGTCTTTCATTCTCCATTCTCTCCACATGTCCAAACCACCTCAGTGTATTTCTCCTAATCTTCTCAACCACATCCACATCTACCCCACAACGTTCCTTCACTTCTTCATTCGTCAACCTGTCCCTCCACGCCACTCAACATGATCCTCTCAAGTAACTCATTTCCACTGCTCTCACTCTTGACTTGTTCCCCTCTTGCAAGGTCCACGCCTCGCTTCCACACGTCAGGGTAGGGATCACAATACCGTCATGCAGTGACTTCTTAACTTCCATACTCACCTCCCTATTTCTCATCACTGCTTTCAGTGTACCAACAACCTTCCTTCGCTGCTGTACCCTTTCACGTACTTCATCCCCCAAAGTTCCATCCTTACTCATCACACTACCCATGTACTTGAATGCACTCACATTCTCCATATCCTCACCATCCAACCTCACTGCACACTCTGTGACTTCATTCCTTTCAAACACCATAACTTTACTTTTGAAGTACATTGCATTAATAGACAGACAAGCTGACACGTGGGTGAGGGAAGTAACCTTTCCCCAGTTCCAGTAACTGAGGTCATTGGGTGTAACCCTTCCCGTCGGGCAGATGTGATCTCTCCCCACAGCCGGGCATTCCGGACAGAAATCGGCAAAATCGTCAATCTTTAAACCTTCACATCTCTGTCAATACTTAACCAATTATAACAAACAAGGTCACATATTACTCATCAATCCTTTGACTTCAAGCTGATGGCCTCAGATGGTCCGTGAGGTGCAGATAGGGAAAGTGAGTGAGTGGGGAATGAGGGCAATTATTTTTTTATTTATTATTTTTTTTTTTTCGCGGGTGTCCACATGCGTGTTGCAGTTTCGGTGACACTAAAGGCTTACTCTAGCCCACCACACTGGTATCACTTTGATGACACTTCCAGGAGACCAAAACCCACTACAAACACTGTTTCCATGAAAATTTTTTCCATAATCGTTCGTACTGGGTGAATGAGGACCGGTCACAGTAGCAACGACCTTGAACTAAGGCTGCTCGTCTCTTTCCGCTTTACAGACAGACAGACAGATAGACACACACACTCTCTCTCTCTCTCTCTCTCTCTCTCTCTCACACACACACACACACACACACACACACACACACACACACAAATGTATATTTGGCTAGGACTGTTGCTCGATTCTGGCATTGGTGAGCGAGTAGAAGTCTGGGTATTGCACCTAGCCTACTAGAAATAATACTGTTACTACTAGAAATACAAGTACAACTACCACTATGACTGACTAATACTAATACTACAACTTCCACTACTACAAGTACTACTACCACTACCACAACTACTACTATTACAACTACCACAAATACTACTATTACTACCACACCTACAACACATACTACCACTACTACTACCACTACAAGTACTAAAAAAAAAGAAAAAAAGAACAAAGTACCGGTAGTCATTTACGTACCGCCCACACTCAGAAATACTTACCACTATGACTTTCTATTTCTTTTGAGTTATACTTTTTCATCATAAGAAATATGTATAAACAAATGTTTTCAAAATAAAATGAGGCTGTGCTCTTTATCATGAAACATACTTTCTGCCTCCATTATTCACACAAATATACGCAGAGCAGTGAAATCATATTTTCTGTTTTCGTCAAAACATACTGGTATGTACAAAACTAACTTATTCATAATACCCAGACTCCTACCGCTCGGTCTTTGAGTGGAAATCAAAGAAACAGTCAGTACACAGTGCAACCTCACATTCAGCACACCACCATCTCGTCATACGGCATTGCTGTGGTCGGCGCAATGAATTGACACAAGCATAGCAACGCCAGAAGGCTTCCTTGCCTGCAGGTGTGCGAGGTAGTATTTCCATAATATACCTGCTGAGGTAGTCCGTGCACTGCAGACGGTCAGGCAGTTGCTGTACACTGAAGGATTTACCTGTCCATACCTCTCCAGAAGGCCGAAAATTACATCCTTCTCGAACTGTCTGAGGAATGTGCTGGTCTGTGTAACATCCTTGTACAGAATGAAGGCATTCAGTACACAGATGTCCAGTACATGTAGGAATGCCTTCTTATACCATTTACAACACCTCCTCAGACAGTCAATGGTGCCAATCTGCATATCTTATTTATCGACAAGTCGCATGTTCATGTTTTAGTTGATAACATCAGGCTTGAAGACTGGCTGCCTCTTTCTCCTATCAACCTTGCCTGTGTCAATGAACTTACCTTCGTGGACCGTGGAGAGGATATTCACCATTCTCTTATAGTGCCAGTGAATTGCCAGGAGTTTACCTGATTTCAAGGTCCTGCACTCCCCCTTCATGGTGCCTTCGGGAAAGGATGGCCAATGCTTCCTCTTTGCACGGACAGTGCCACACGATCCAATTTGGTGTTCTTTTGCAGGTACTTTGCAAGACCTGGTGCTGTGTAATAATTGTCAGTGTAAAGGATATGGCTGCCACCGAAGTACCTGTCCATTAGCTTCTTGACAACTGAGCCAGAGAAACCATGGGGATCGTCCTTCAACAACACCTCATCATTCGCTGTATACACAGTGAAATCCAGCACGTACTCAGTCTTACAATTATACAATACAAAGAACTTTATTCCGAAACGATGTCTCTTTGATGGAATGTACTGAATGAAGGCAAGACTTCCCCTGAACAAAACAAGCGACTCGTCGATAACAACCTTCTGAAATGGCCTGAAAAAAGATCGAAATTTATTCTTCACCATCTCCAGAATCGAAAGAATTATCCACAGCCTCTCACTCGGATGTGGGCCCATATTTGCGGAAAAATGTAAGTACCTCAGGATATCTAGATATCAGTCATGTGGCATATACTTACTGAATACTGGTGTTGCAGCAATATCGTCCACGAGCCAATAATCATGTATATTATGTTTTCTAACATGAGGCATTAACATTGTCAATGCTAGCCAAACATACATTTCACTTACACTTGTCGCAGTCCATTCTTTCATTTTCACACTCTCTCTCAGGTGCGAGGTCTCAGCCCAGTTGCAGCAGAAATCCCTGAAACTTTTCACTTCTTTCACAGTGAACTTCATCACTGCTGTTGTGAAAAAAGCAAGGAAGAAGTCCACTGCACAAGAAGCTCTGTTGCAGGGAAATTCTGGCTGCACACCTGCGTTTGTGTCATCAAACACAGGGACTTCAGGCTGAAACCCCATCCCTTCCTCCCACACAAAAGTTTATAACCTACCTGTCCTCGGCTCCTGTCATGTCTGCCGTGCACGTGGCCTGCCCCGTGCCCTGCCACAGCACCTAGCATGGAGGCGTGGTGGCGATTCTGGCGACTCACCACTAGATGAGGCAGGTGATAATGCTGGTGACGGTGATTGTGGTGGTGATGGCGATGGTGAAAGGCACCAGCGGACATGTGCCTGCAAGCGTGCGCCTTCACCAACATAACCTGATGGGCCAGGTTATGGTGATATGGCATGTGGTGAGGCAGGCCAGCTTGGCACGCCATGTGGTGATGCAAGCTGGCGTGGTGAGGCACGTGGTGAGGCCTGAAGTGATGCAGGCCGGTATGGTGAGGCACAAGGTGAGGCAGGTCATCATGGTGAGGCACGTGGTGAGGCAGGTTGGCATGATGAGGCACGTGGTGAGGCAGGTTGGCATGATGAGGCACGTGGTGAGGTCTGTAGTGATGCAGGCTGGCGTGATGAGGCATGTGGTGAGGCAGGTCGGTGTGGTGAAGCACGTGATGAGGTAGGTCGGCATGGTGAGGCAAGTGGTGAGGTCTGTAGTGATACAGGCTGGCGTGATGAGGTACATCGTGATGAATGTAGTGATGCAGGCCATGTGAGTGAAGGTGGTGATGAGGGTCTATTGGTGGAAATTTCCACCCTAGGCCGCTCTCGTGCCCGCCGGCGCAGCCTGCCGCATTTTCTCCTCCCACCAGCCTCGTCCCTTCCTTCACTCTCTACCTCTCCCGTCACTTTCTCCACTGTGCGTATATCACCCTCTGCAGGATCATCAACCATATCTGACCCCTCATCATCAGAAAAGGCTGATGATCGTGCAGACACGAAATATCGGCACACAGTGGAGAATTCACGGTCAATCTCCTCCTCTGATGCGTATTTTTCCATAGTCAGCATTGCTGTATCTGTTTCCTCAGAGGATGAGTCACTTTCCTCACTCACAATCGCGATAATAGTATATCTAACTCCCTCTCTTCGCACTATCACTAAGGCCTTGCTTCCGAGGGCCTTTGGACTTCATTAGTGTTGAAGTCGGTGGGTGCGGGCAGTCACCTGAGGGTCCGGCCACATGAATACGGATTTGCCTAGGTCTATCTATCACGGAGGTATGCAGGCAACTGGAGCTTGACTGAGATATGTGTGGGAGGGTTGCCAGTGGGTGTGGGTGGTGAAAATAATCAGCTGCATATTCAAACAATGGCATGAATTACTAGATTGTGTATACATGACCTCCAGACGGCCCCGGGAGGACCAGTATACAGTACATGTCACCTGGATGGGATGTGTTAAACAAGCTGATCTGGAGAACAATATAGACAAGAAGCAGTTTTCAGGATTGTATATTATTTAAAGATTTTTAGAAATGCAGAAATTCATTCATGGCTACACACACACACACACACACACACACACACACACACACAAGGATATGAAATTCCAGAATGCATGAACACAAATCAACAAGTTGTGTGGAATGTATGTTTGATGTGTGTTGATGTGATGTGATGGCCATCTTGATTCTTGTGAAAGTCAGCGAGATGAGTCTAATGACTGCAGTTAAAGCAGGTATGGTTACTTGTGTTGTACAAGAGTGGCGATGGTTTAGGAGGTATCTATGGGTGGTCATGTTTATCGTGGTACAGGATAGTTTAGGAGGTATCTGTGGGTGGTCATGTTTGACGTGTTACAGGATAACGATAGTTATGGACAGTCATTTTTGAAAGTGAAGTAATGCACATAATATCAAAACTACTACTGTACCTACCTAACTTCTCCAACGCTTAGTCCAGTCCAGTGGTTCTCAACTCGTTACAGCCAAACCAAAATGAAATCGTAGACCATCTATTTTGTATTATATTTTTACAAGAACTATCTGGATTATATTATCACTGACAATTTGTTTTCCTCTTTTATTTCTTAGGAATTGTAGAAAGTGGACAAATAAGAACATTAAAATTTATTATTTACAAACTTTTAATAATCCCTTCTCGCTAGTAAAATTTTTCATATCCTTCATTTTTCAGCACTAATAAAAGTTTTTACATCCTCTTTTTTTCAGCACAAACAATATTTTTCACACCTTTTATTTTTCAGAAACTTCAGAAATGAAATTAGTAGATAGCTAACATTTGATTTTGGAAATAAATTTTGTTAGAAAACATAAAATCTGTTCTCACAAACATACTTTGCCTCATTTTTGTGATGTAAAAAAGAAGGAAATTGACATTTTTGTGTAAATTTTATTTCCAACAACCAGTAGATTTTTAGACTTTCTTATCATTCACAAGCTTTTCAATATTTAGAGTGCTACTTGACAATGTACAACGAATATCATTTTCTGCAGGAAGATGATTCCTCTGTTTGGATTTAATGTGCAACAAGCATGAAAATCCACTCTCACACATTTCAGTTGATGCAAATGGTAGAAGAACTCTGGTTGCATGTGCTGACAGATCTGGGTAACTCCCAGCGATATTGGCCCCAAATTTCTCCTTGGTGACTAACTGGTACATGTTTTTCAGCCACCACATCATTTTTCAGATCCAAGAATTCCTCCTGTAGATCCTATGGAACACTATGTACATCTGTTGTGAATGGATTCCTGATGAAAGATAGCCCTTCCCTTATCTTGCCCGCCTCCAGGAAGTAGTGCTGGAATTCTTTCTATAGTTTTTGCAGATGATGAAACATTTCTGTCTGAATAGTTTCCTTTTTTCCCAACAGGGCATCTAGAAGTGGAAATTGAGCCAAATCATTGTTTTCGACTCTTGCAGTCCAGATTTCTAGTTTTTCAAGAAATGCCTTGATGATGCCTTGGTAAGAAGATAGATTTGTACTTTATCCTTGCAACTAAAGATTCAGTTTGTTCAAAATCCCAAAGATATCTACTAGATGCTGTATTAGCACATTTCGTTATTCTTCTTTTGCTTTTTCATGTAGAAATGATTCTTATTCTTCTCTCAGTTCAAAAAATTCTGTTGACCAATTTCCCTGCTGACAACCACCATACAGAAATGTAAAACAGCAACACATTAAAGTCAGAACCCATAAGCTGGCTAAATCTTTTGAATAGCCTAGTAATCACAGCATATGATTTGATGTAATTAACCACCTTCACCAACCCTTTAAAAACTGTTATCAGTTTATCAGGTAATGTTTTTGATGCCAGTGCTTCCCTATGAATGATGCAGTGAACTCCAGTTACCATTAGAGCACATTCTTTCACCAAGGTTTGGAAGCCCAGTCTTGAGCCCAGCATGACGGGTGCACCGTCAGTGGTGACACCCACAAGATTTTTTCAACCCAGAACACACATTTCAGAGAAATTAACAATTTCAAAAAAATCTCAAGCCTTTATGGTCGTATAATGAGTCTTACAAAAATGATATTCATGTCTGAAGTCTCCCCCACCATGTATCATGTGAGCATCAATAGGTGACAGCACAATGAGACATCAGTCATTTCATCGAACTGAATGACAAACACTGGCGACCACTTTATTTCATCCACAACTTTCTCACATAATTATGTTCGGTGACATCTCAGTTATCCGTCTTGATACTGTGTCACTGGAGATAGATATATAATTCAACCTCCATGGTGCCTCCTCGCCACCAACAAGGTGCACTTTTGCACAGGGCAATATAAGTTGCTCTACAATCGTACGAGGCTTTTTGGCCTGTTCAACTTTGCATGCAACAATGTAGGAGCGTGCACTGCATTACTTGTCTTTTCATGGAACGAACCTCTTGGGCTGAAATGCTGCTGCTTAAGAGATTATAACTGCTGCTCTAAACAATCTTGATCCTATTGCAACAAGCTGCGGTGACACTTTTCGAGATGGAGTTTGAGTTAAGCTGGCTTCATTGAGTCAATACCCAATACCTTAAAACAAATTACACGTTGTGGAAGACCCACAATCTGTATGTGGATGGGATTATAAAAGAGATACAAAGTAGGGCAGTGGATGTGGGAGCGACCCTAGTGAGGGAGGGCAGTGTTTGGAAACTCCTTGTACTGTTATTTGCAGATGATACTGTGTTGTTAAGTGAAGACGAAGGGGAACTGCAAGGCTTAGTGGATCAGTCTGGGAGAGTATGTAAGAAACGGAATCTAAAGGTGAATGTAAGGATGAGTAAAGTTATGGTCTTCGAGAGAAATGAAGTCAGTGAATGTACAGTGAGGTTGGATGAAGAGGAAATGGAAAATGTAAGTGCATTTAGGTACTTGGGTAGTGTGATGAGTAAGGATGGAAGTTTAGAGGGTGAAGTGCATGAAGGGGCACAACAAGGAAGAAAGGTTGCTGGTTCCTTGACAGCAGTGATAAGAGACAGGGAAGTGAACATGGAAGTGAAAAAGTTACTACACGACAGTATTGTGATACCAACTCTAACATGTGGAAGTGAATCTTGGACCTTGTTGAAGGGACAGAAGTCAAGAGTGAGAGCAGTGGAAATGACTTATTTGAGAGGAGCATGTGGAATCACATGGAGAGACAGACTGACAAATGAGGAAGTGAAGGAGCGTTGTGGTGTGGATGTAGATGTGATAGGAAGCGCTAGGAAAAACACACTGAGGAGGTTTCGCCCTGTGGAGAGGATGGAGAGTGAGAGACTGACGATGAGAGTGTATGTGAGCGAGGTGGAGGGGGGGGAGAGGGAAGAGGAGGCCAAGGATGAGATGGAGGGATGGAGTGGAGAAGTATATGAGGGAGGAGGGTGTGAGTTAGGAGCAGGACAGTGAAATGGCGGGGGACAGGACGACATGGAGGCGATTTGTTTGTGGCCACCTCTTACGTGATTAAGGAGTCTGGCAATAGATAGACAGACAGATAGGAAGAGCCAAGCCTTCCTTTCCTTGACATGTGAAGCCAAATTTTATGTAGTCCCCTGAGTATTTGCATTTTAACATTCCTCCCTGTATTTGCCATGATTTTAGATTTGTAGATAAGCATAATATATATATTTTTTTGGGGGGAGAAACAAATTAAATCTATTGAAACAAAATATAGCATGCACAAAACAGTATAAAGCAACATTAAACATTGTTGTCAGACCCATGTAAATCTATAATTTTCTAAACTGGCATCTAACCTTCTTTGCAGGTGACACAGCAGTACACAAAGGGTTGTGGCGGTCTGCAAAATAGTTTTTAAAAACTGCAGCACTCTGCACCTGCCCACACCCACAGAAATTTTGTTGCCTCTGGATCTGAACTATGGACCACTCAAAAGTGTCATTAAACCACCAGTTGAGAACCACTGGCTTAGTCACATCATTTCAATGACGTCTCTTACCCTTATTTTGAACTTGGAAGAGATTCTCGAAGGAAGAGGGGCACACTATCTTCCATTAATGCTTGAAAATGGAACAAATGATATTAATTTTTACGAATCTTTTCCAAGCCTACTTGATTGAGCTTTAGCCTTGAGAAGCTTATATTCCAGAGCTTCATAGTAATAAGGGACTCATGTTAGGTGCATCCATGATGTGTAAGAAGTAAAAGAATACTTCTCTTATTACAAATATATATATTTTTTCTATGTCAGTATAGACTGTGTGTGTGTGTGTGTGTGTGTGTGTGTGTGTGTGTGTGTGTGTGTGTGTGTGTGTGTGTGTGTGTTCTTACCTAATTGTTCTTACCTAATTGTATCTTTACAGGAATGAGTCAAGTTCGTACTGTCCCGTGTCTTAAACCATATTTATCGTACATATCCTTAAATTTGTGAATTGTTTTGGCACACACTATTTCATTCGGTAGTGCATTCCATTGGTCAATTGCTCTGTTTGGGAAACTGAATTTCCTTACGTCTTTATCACCTCTCTTCTTATGCAGTTTTTTGCAGTGTCCCCTTGCTGATGCTTCTCCATGTGTTAAGTAATCATTTATGTCTATTTTCTCCTTCCCTGATATGCACTCATATAGCATTATCATGTCACCTCTTTTCCTTCGCTCCTAGAGTGTTGGTAGATTCAGTTTATTTAGTCTTTCTTCGTAGCTTAGGTCCCTTAAGCTTGGTATCCATCTTGTAGCGGCCCTTTGAACTTTTTCAATCTTGTCTATGTGCTTTTTGAGATGAGGACTCCAGACTACTGATGCATATTCCAGAGTTGGTCTAATGAATGATGTTATTATCCTTCTTAGCATGTCTTCATTTATGTATGTGAATGCTATTCTCATATTTGCAAGCAGTGTATACATGTCCCGTACCTTCTCGCTGATGTGGTCAGCCGGAGATAGTCTGTTATTGATGATCACACCTAGGTCTTTCTCTCTTTCTGATGTGTATAGGGTTTTATTTCCTAACTTATAATCCCAATCAGGTCTTTTTCCACTTTTACCAAACTTGATTACATGACACTTGTCCACATTGAATTCCATTTGCCATGTACTACTCCATTCATGAAATTTATTTAATTCTTCTTGTAGCTCTTTACAAGAGTCTGTGTTAGTAATTCTCCTTTGTATTTTTGCATCATCTGCAAACATATTCAGATAGCTCTCATTTCCAGTGTGTGTGTGTGTGTGTGTGTGTGCTTACCTTACCTAATTGTTCATACCTAACTGTATCTTTACCGGAATGAATCAACCTCGTAGGCTACTGTCCCGTGTTTTGAATAATTTTCATCGTACATATATTTGAATTTATGAATAGTTTTAGCACACAGTGTTTCAGTCAGTAGTGGATTCCACTGATCGTCTTTGGGAAACTGAATTTCTTTACATCTTTATCACCACTCCTTTTGTACAGTTTTTTGCAGTGTCCTCTTAACCCGAGGCGTCCCGTTGACGTATGGATATGTCACCACGTTTTGTCACAGTGACACCCAATGACGTAGCCATACATTTTGCAATTGCAAGGTCCGTCATTCGCACATTTTTCAAGTTTCACGGGTGATTTTTGGCAGGTAGATGTGGGAGACCTTCCTCTACCCAATGCCCGGTAGGGATACTGCCTGGCCCCACCTGACCCCCCTTCCCCCCTGCATGCCATTTACTCGACAACTCACCTGTTGGCAGTGACCTGGCCAGTAAAGACATGTCGTGCCATGGTCTCTCCAATGACAAAACTCAGGGCGAAAGTTTTCCCGAGGTGGAGGACAAAGGAAGAAACAAGCCAGAGGAAGAAACAAGCAGAAGTGATGAGGCGGTAACATCGTAAAGGAAGATGAGGTTATGGTGATGTGTTTGGTGAGTGAAACAACACTTATATTGCCTATATTATTATCTAAAAACCAATATACTCTTGTATAGTCAGCCAAAAAAGTCGTGTCTTCATTCCGAACCCCGCAAATATTCGAAGAGATAAGTCGAAGCAGAAGGGATAGCTTCACAAGTCTGGCAACTGTGTCAGACCAGACTGTGGTGGGGGTGAGTTGTTTGGGGGTGGAGGTGGGGTAATGAAGTATGTGGTGCTGTAGTTGTTGTTGGCAGTGTAGTCCAGCATTACACCTCAGAGTAAAGGTGCTAAATGTGATATTACACCTGATTTCATACCTGCAAATGATTAAATGTATCGTCAACCTGAAATAATGCCTGGATCGTGTAGCCAATCAAACAAATGAAACGACGAGGTGCAACTCCGCCCCCTCCCCACTTTCCTCCCACACCCCCTCTGTGGGTATCAACTAGCCATATGACATCGTAATAAAGGACAGAAAGCTGTGTTTTTACTGTATGTTTACCTTCTGAAAATGCAGGATATATTGTATATATACCATGTTTGGTGTGGCAGGGGCATGCGGTGCCTTCACAGAAATAACGAGAAAAGCATTCCACAGGTGGTTAGTGTTTTGGTAATGGGGTAAGGGAAACCCATAGATATAAATAAGCCTAGATGCCGCATGACACTAGATGCGTCTGCCAGGCCACCATCTTGCAACGGTCGAGGCAGACAGTATCGTGTTCCTGACGATGGTCAAAGTTGACCACCATTTACCTAGCAATGCAGCAACACTGTGCTGCTTTTGGGTGTAAAAAGCGTCGGAATATATCTATAGTGACACCAATAGCATGAGCGGCTCAACTCTCTGATTATGCAAACGTCCCTCAGCTGCTTCCCTATCCCCCGAAAGGAGGATGGTGGGTTCCAGAAAGGAACTTTAAACCTGCAGTAAACCGAGTTCACTTTTTCAGATGAACCAGGAACCACAACCATTACCACCACCACAACAGCCACCACCATAACCACCACCACCACAACAACCTTCACCATCACAACAACAACCACCACCATCACCACAACCACTACTCCCTGAAGCACCACCATCACAAGAATAATCACCCACAACAACCACCACCACAACAAAAATCACCACAACCATCACAACAACCACCACCATAGTAACAACCACCACCACCAAAACAACAACCACAACTGCATCAACCGTCAACACAACAGCCACCACCACCACCATCACAACCACCGCCACAACAGTCACCACCACCACCACAACCACCACCACCACAACAACAACCACTACCTCCACCACCACCATAACAATCACCACCACCACCACCACACCACCACCACCACAACAACAACAACCATAACAACCACCACCACCACCACCATAACAACAACCACCACCACCACCACCATCACAACAACAACCACCATCACCACAACAACAACAACCACTACCATAACAACCACCACCACCACCACCACGACAACAACAGTAACAACAGCCACCGCCACCATAACAACAACCACCACCACCACCATAACAACAACAACAACAACAACCATAACAACAGCAACCACCACCACAACAACAACAACAACAACCATAACAACAGCAACCACCACCACAACAACAACAACCATAACAACAGTAACCACCACCACATCAACAACAACATCCACCACCACCACCACAACAACAACAACAACAACCATAACAACACCACCACCACCACAACAACAACAACAACCATAACAACACCACCACCACCACCATAACAACAACCACCACCACCACCACAACCACCACCACCACATCCACCACCACAACCACCACCACCACATCCACCACCACCACATCCACCACCACAACCACCACCACCACATCCACCACCACAACCACCACCACCACATCCACCACCACAACCACCACCACCACCACATCCACCACCACAACCACCACCACCACCACCACATCCACCACCACAACCACCACCACTACCACAACAACAATTACCACGACAACAACAACCACCGCCATCACCACAATCACCATCACATCAACCACTACCGTCACAATAAGCACCACAACAACCACCACCACAACAACCACCACCACAACAACCACCATCACATCAACCACTACCATCACAATAACCACCACAACAACCACCACCACAACAACCACCACCACAACAGCCACCATTATAACCATCATCACAACAACCACCACAATAACCACCACCACCACAACAACAACAATAATCACCATCAACACAACAACGACCACTACCAACAAAATAACCACCACCACCACCACCACCATCACACCAAAAACCACCATCATCAACACCACCACAATAACACCAAAAACCACCATCATCACCGCCACCACAACAACAAAAACTACCATCACCACCACCACCACAGCAGCAACAACCGCCACCACCACAACAAAATCACCATCACCACCACCACAACAAAACCACCATCACCACCACCACAACAAAAACCACCATCACCACCACCACCACAGCAGCAACAACCGCCACCACCACAACAAAATCACCATCACCACCACCACAACAAAACCACCATCACCACCACCACAACAAAAACCACCATCACCACCACCACCACAGCAGCAACAAGCGCCACCACCACAACAAAAATCACCATCACCACCACCACAACAAACCACCATCACCACCACCACAACAATAACCACTATCACCACTACCACAACAATAACCACTATCACCACTACCACAACAATAACCACTATCACCACTACCACAACAATAACCACTATCACCACCTCCTCCACAAAAACATTCATTTTCATAGTCTGAATTCACTCTAAAACAAGCCCCACTATGACATGCTTGACCGCTCCAAGATCATGGCCGCACAGACGAACCGCTGCTGTACTGAAGAATGGGCGATGCGGCATCTAGTCTTACTTATATCTATGGGGAAACCCAGCCACAGGTGTTACGCAAGGTGATGAAACCAAGATATACACCCACCAGCATATAGTCATATCTTCAGTGTCATTCAGTTATCTATACTGGACGACGGGAAATAGAAAGGAGATTCTAGGTATCATTAATAAACGCTGTATTATGTTATCACAATCGTGACATTTCATTAAATTCCAAACACTCGTTATGAAACGTATTCCACCGTTATTCCGTCCTCTGTAGTATTCCAAATATCAAAGATGAATTAGACGTGACAACCCATGTATATGAAAGTGCAGTATATTCTGATTACATGTAAACTCATTATGATGGATATGTAGACATTTAGTGACATAATTGATAAAAGTTGACTATAACCCTATTACCCAGTATGTTATTCCCAACAATTTCCACCCGACAGCAATACATGGCACCCCAAACCACTCACCCCCACCACCGTCTGGTCTGACACAGTTGCCAGACTGTGAAGCTATCCCTGCTGCGTTGACTTATCTGTTCGAATATTTACGGGGTTCGGAACGATGACACGACTTTTTTGGCTGACTATACTACATACTCGTATAAATTCGTACCAAATAAATAAATATCTAACCTTTTATGAGTGGTCTGGAATAATTACTCCTCCCATAGAAAACTTTTTCTCTGGAGTAGGGCCCACAGAAGACGGTACCAGCTATTCAGAGGGACACGTGTATAACGCAATTATGAGCTCAGTTGAGCACTTTTATGGGCATTTTCCAATGTTTCTCATAAAAAGCAGAGGTTTTAGAAAAAAAAAAACTTTTTTAAAATCTGCCAGGATATTTTGGGGGGGCAGTGGTGGAAAATCGGTCGGGACGCGGCGGGTTAATGTTGCTTGCCCATAAGTTATATACTCATCTTTTCTCTTTTCCTGTGATGCATTATATATCATCATCATGCCTCCTCATTTCCTTCTCCCTTGTAATGTTAATAGATTTAATCTTTCCAGTCTTACTTCATAGCTTAAATCCCTTCGCTTGATGCACATCTTGCAGTGGCCCTTTGTACGTTTTAAATCTTATTATTATTATTATTTTTTTGAGATGAGGATTCCAGACAACAGATGCATACTCCAGAGTTGGTCTGATGAATGACGTGATTATCTTCCTCGGCATGTCTTCATTTATATATGTGAATGCTACTTTCACTTTAGCGAGCAATGTGCACATGTCCCATACTTTCTCACTTGTGTGATCAGCCAGAGATTGTCTGATACTGATAATCACTCCTAAGTCCTTCTCCTTTTCTCATATGTGTAGGATTAAACTTCCTAGCTTATAACCCCAGTCTGATCTTTTTTCACTTTTACCAAACTTGGAAAAAATGGCTTGCAGGCTGCTGGCCTTTGGTTCCTTCTTCTTTGCATTAAAAAGAAAATAAAAATGATTACAAAGCATTTGTTCGCACTGAATTCCATTTGCCATCAATTGCTCCATTCATGAAGCTTATTTATTTTTTCCTGTAGTTGTCTACAAGAGTTAATGTTTGTAATTTTCCTTTGAATGTTTGCATCATCAGCAAACATATTTAGATAGCTTCTATTTCCAATGTTGCTGTCTATGTCATTTACATATACTAATAACATAACTGGTCCCAGCACTGAACCCTGTGGGACTCCACTAGTCACATCTCACCATAATGAATAATTTCCCTTTAGTACTGTTCTCATTTCCCCTTTTTGCAACAATATCATAGTAGCTTAACAGTTTAGTAACACATGATTTACCCTTTCTAAAACTGAACTGTCTTTCTGTTATCATATTGTGTTTTCTCGGATGAATGACCTAAATTTTTAGTGGTAGGTGGGGGTTTTCACCATCCACTCACTCGATGTAGTGCTGCTTTGGGTATCTGCCCTTTCATCTTTTCCATCCTTCATCTTCTGTTTTTCTTTCCTTCACTCTTTCCTGTTTCTTCTGGCTATGGGTGACTGCCCTTATTCTTTCTTCTTCTATCTGCCAATGGGTAACTCTACACTGAGTGACAAGCCAAATGGTTTCCTGAACTGTCCCCAGGAAACCATTTACTACGTTGGGTGGTAACCATATAACCAAATTATGGCGCCTGGTGGTTTAGTGGGTTATTAAGCTGCTCCAATCGGATTGAGCCTGTGTAAGTTTATATCCAAGGGGTGGTTGGGGTTTATTGCTCACATAATGCCACTCAGGGATGAGTGACGTTGGTCACTCTCATCTTAAATGTCAGGACCAACTTGCCTAGCCCCGGGTTCCTACACTCCTCATGGGGCAACATAAGATTGGATGATGGATGGATTTACCTAAATTTTCCTTATCAGCTTTTCTATATCTTACGATGCTGGTCAGTGAAACTGGTCAGTAATTGAGTGGATTTTGTCTACTTCCTTCCTTGAAGAGGGGAACAGTGTTTGCTTTCTTCCACATATCAGGTAGTTTCCCTTGCCTTAAGGATTCCTTGAATATTAAATGTATTGGTCTGCTTAACCCTTCTGCACAATCATGTAATATCCAACTTGAAACTTCATCACGACTAATTGCTTTTCCTTTGTCTGATTACTCAACTTTTCCTGGACTTCTTGTTCTGATATACATATTTTTATTAATATATGTGGACAAGCTTGTTCACCTTCATCTCTCTCATATTTACTTTCTTCCATAAAAAATGATTGGAGTTTTTTTGTTTAGTACTTCACAAATATCTTCTTCACTGATATAGCCTAGATCTTTCCCTCATCCATGACGGACTGTATTTTATCTTTGACTTTAATTTTACTTTGTATGTAGCTGTAAAACAGCTTCGGTTGATCAATACTTTTATTTATTTTGCTTGCCTCAAACTGCCTCTGAGCTTCTCTCCTCTTCCATGTATAATCATTTCTTGCCTGCTTGTAGTTGTTATATACCCTCTCGCTATTGTGTCACCTGTATGCCAATCTAATCCACAGCAGATCTCTTTTCTCTTTTGCTTTTTTGTATTCAGTATTAAACCATTTCTTTTTCTGTATTTCTGTTTCTTTGTGCTGTGGGATATACATTTGTATTCCCGTTTCGAAAATTCACTGAATTTTTTATATATAACATTTATATCTTGTCCTCTTAGCTCCTTTTCCTAATCTGTTTCTATAAATTATTTTCTTTAGGTCATGACTATTGCCCTTTTTATAGTTTAGCCCCTTGATGTAATTTTCATTATCGCTAACAGTATCATGTGCTATCCTGGAATTACACTTTAATACTGCATTGTCGCTTTTGCCGAAAGGAGGGTGATGAGTTATGTTGTCAACTTCATTTTTGTTATCAAGTAAATTTGAGATCTAATAAAGATGGTTCTTCTGGTCCTTTTTTTCTGGTGTTTTTCTTTGCATGTTAAGTTGGGAAAACTCCTGTATAAGATCTAGGAATTTTTTATCTCAGAAGCTTTCATAGCTTCTTAAATCTTGAGTATTTCAAATGATATATAATTGTGCTGAAATATCGTTAGTATAATTCTTTCGGATTTTTCTTCCAGTCTATATAGTAGGGGTCTTCAACTTTGTATTGTACTTTCTGCCAGGTCTTTGTATTCCCCTCCATCCTATGTGTTAGTCTTGGGTGGCATATATAAATTTGCGGCAAATATTTTCCCTTCATATGTGTTAATCTCAAGTGCAATTAATACTACTTATAAAACTATACTCAGTTCAGTCTCTTTGGCTTTGTGTTATTTCTTTGTTAGTATCATAACTCCTTTTTTTTTTTTTTTTAAATTACTGTCTCCTCTTCATACAGTGCCCTTGCACAGTAAACGTATTCAGAGTAAACAATTCGCCTAGTAACCAAGCAGGGGTAATCAGGTCCACAAAACCGTAATGAACGAATTGAACCCCGAGTGAACGAAATCGGGGGAAAGAGTAGGACATAACCGCCATCTCCCATATTGAACGCCCCCCCCCCCAGTAGATGCTGCACAAGAGGCCAGATCTGAGCAATCTTTTGAGCAGAATCCAATGGAGGACGATTTGCCTGTGTCTAGTTGCCTAAGATCAGTAAAATTCTAGCGGCAGTGTATGTTCTGAGAGACGTCAAGGCAATTGAAACCAGCTACCTTAGGACACAGGAAGTGCTCAGTGGAGTAGAAACCACTTTTCGTCATTACAATGACAGGCACAATATGGAAGTCAACAGAAGAAAACAAACACTCATCACACGCTACTACCAAACTCAAGAACAACAGGAACCAGTTGCCTCTACATCGTCTGCTACACTACTGGGAAGACGATGATTAAGTGATGTCAGTGGTGTCATCTTTGGACGTTGAAGGTTTTATGGGAGAGATTATTGAGGTAGAGGCACGGGGAGAAGAGGTTCAGTCAAGTGATTAGGGCGAGACTGGAGACGGGAATGAGGGAGTGGAGGGTGACGTGACAAGGACAAACTAAGTGTATCTCCCTGCCTCGGAACCATCTGTATTCAAACCAATCAGGGTTACCATCTGTTTCATTCATGGTAAAAAACAAATGTGTTTTATATTTTATATATCTGAACTGTATGTGTTTGAAATGTGCCCTTTACAACATCTTTCTGGCTCAAAAAGTGGACTTTGAGGGAGTGGTGTTGCCCATATGCTATTTTTTCCATAAGATATGTTGTTCACAGTGAACGAATTCACTTTGAGTGAGCTTGTCTGCCGCCCATAAACTCGTTCACTGCGTGAGGGCACTGTTTATTGTATTCATCAAAATTCAAGGAGTAATTGTAGTAGTTGTTCCCTAAGCGGTCTGGCCGAGCAGCCTCGAGTCCCTAAGCAACACCACGACCGAGACTGGGCTTCCCCACAGAGCTCTCAAGGAGTGTATGTTGTGTTGCTGGCGTAGGCAGTTGTGAGCAGTGTGGTCTCCCACAATGTGTTGAACAGTATGGGGTGCTGTGTTGCATCCTGAACAGGCATCAGCGACAGGGTCATCCAGCCTCTTCTGATTAACTTAAGACACCGGTTACCATCATGTAGTTATATAGAGAAGGAAATGTGTTATTTTAGCAGAGAGAGAGAGAGAGAGAGAGAGAGAGCAGCAGCTGTACAGTTCTCGTGCCTGCAGTACAAAACTGAAATTGTAAAAAGGGATAGTTTGATTGCCTGAGATATTTATGTATTTATTCATTTATTTTGCGTGTGTGTTCTAGATGATGCCCATATCTCAGCCTAGTAAAGTGGACACTGTCCTCACGAGGGAGGTAGGATTCAGAAGGGTGGATATCAGGAGGCCATGCATGCAGCTGTGTGTTGTCCCTAAGTGACTGAATGGAGCAGCAAGTGATCTGAATATGGATATGCTTCTGGAAGCTGGTTTAAGGCAGGTGAGGGGGAGAGATGACAGTATTTGTGTAAGGTATCGTGTGCTGGGTGTTGTTTTGATGTTCCTTGGTGTGTGTGGATGTGCTGCCATGTAGTGTAGTGGATGGTGTGGGTTTGTGGAGGCTGCAGCAAGAATTTGTGTGCCTCACATGTCCAGATGATCCTTGCTTTGAGGACTTTGATTTCTTGGTGTAGGTGGTCTGTGGGTGTAGTAGTTGTGCAGCCTGTGATTATTTTTAAGGCTTTGTTCTGTGTGGTCTATAGAGTGTTGTAGTGTGTTTTAGTGAGGTTAGAAGCCCAAGCAGGGCTTGCATAATTCATCATTGAACGTATATATTGTTTGTAGTCTGTGGTGGCGGTTTCATTGTTGTGTCCAAATGTTGTATGGGCAAGTGACCTTAAGTGAGTCTTGGTGTTGATTTATCTTTAACCTTTGTGATGTGTCGTTTAAATGACACTGATATATTGTATATTACACCAAGGATTGTGTGTGTGTGTGTGGGGGGGGGAGTGTTGTTTATGGTGAGGTGTGGAATGTGACTGTGTTCTGCTTTCCAGTTTGTGAAAGAGGTCACTGTAGATTCGGCTGGGACTATTGTGATTCTGTTTGTGGTGAAACATTCGTGTTGTGTGTTAAGGTAAGGATGGAAGATGTGTGTAGCTGTGTTTGCATTTTGGTGTGTACATGTAAGTGTTATGTCGTCTGCATTGAAAGCTACTGTATGTGTATTTGTGGTGTGTGGGCTGTGGGTATGTCATTCATGTATAGGTTAACCCGTGGCGTCCCGTCGACGTACTTCCACGTCCTCACATTTTGTCACTGCCAATCCCGTTGACGTACTTCAACGTCCTGCATTTGCAAGGTTCATAATTTCCACAATTATCAAAATTTACGCGAGATTCTCGATTCGCCCACCTACCCAAGCCTTCCCTACCTGCCGCCAGGTGGGCAGCGTCCCAGACCCCACGTGACCCACGCTCGCCCTTGTCTCGGTCACTCACCTGTTAGCAGTGACCCAGGTCATACATGGCGTGTAAAGGTCCCTCAGATGACGAAATACAATCCGCCCTGGATGCCTTCACTGGAGATAGTGATTCTCCACTTGATGATGATGTGGTGGATCGAGATTATGTGCAGCCTGAGGAGGAAATAACAAGCAGTGATGAGGAGGTCCCTTCGCCCAGGAAAAAGCGGTATGTCACGTATCGTAAGGCAAGGGAAGGCCAGCCTGCACCCAAAACACCTGCATGGACCTCTCTCCATCCCCTAGAGAGAGATTCTGATGAGGATGAGGATGAGGACGATGACGATGACGGCGGCTTAGGATGTGATGTTGCCTTGTGGTTGGGGAAGGAAAAAATCTCACCCCGAGGATCAGAAGGTGGGGCGAGAAGGCAAATAAAGTATGGCCTAGTGTTTTGTCTGGGGAAGGCGAAAGTGGTGTGGTGGGAATGCAGGGTGAAAGGGAAAGTGGTGTGGCGGGAGCGAGGGGTGAAAGGGAAAGTGGTGTGGCGGGAGTGCGGGGTGAAAGGGAAAGTGGTGTGAGGGAGGCAGCACGAGCACGTGGTGCACGTAGGCCTAGGGTAGAGGAGGTGGAGCCACTCCCCAGCACGTCTTTCGCCATACAATATTCCCAAACTTCCTCCCCACAGCCCCAGGATGTGGGGAAAGGAAGGAAAGGGAAGGGAATGGGTAAAGGAAAAGGGAGAGGGAAGAGAAGTGCGAGTGATGAAAAGCGCCGCTCTCCACCTCCCCCACCACCACCAATGTTGCATTGTGCCTTCAGCCATGTTTCAGAAAGTACCATAACTTCCTACACTACTGAAACTGTGCAGGATGGCGATATGATGCTCAGTATACTGGTAAGGCCAGTCAGTATGTGCTAAGTCTTATATAAACTTGAAACGGGTGTAATGTTTGCAGGAAAGTAATGTATAAGTTGAGAAATAGTGTAAGTTGAACAAAGTGATATCAAAACTACACCCACTGTATATATCTGCGAAAATATGACGCTCAGTATAACACTCTGGTCAGTAAATATGTGATAGCAAGAATATAAAGTGGAAACGGGTGTAATGTTAGCAGGAAAGTAATGTATAAGTTGAAAAATAGTGTAAGTTGTAACAATTCATGTCACGAGTACACCCACTGTGTAAATCTGCGAAAATATTACGCTCAGTAGAACATTCTGGTCTGTAAGTATGTGATAGGAATGATATAAAGTGGAAAAGGGTGTAATGTTAGTAGGAAAGTAATTTATAAGTTGATTGCTAGTGTCAGATGAAACAAATGATATCGCAATAACACTCACTGTGTAAATATGCGATATGACGCTCAGTAGAATAGTAAGGTCTCCAATTATGTGATAGCAATTATATCAAGTGGAAACATGTGTAATGTTAGTGGAAAAGTATTATATAATTACAAAAATAGGTTGTAAGTTGAAATAACAGTCATAGCGGCTTCACCCTCTGTGTTATTATGCACTATTATTACGCTAAAGATTATCGTAAGGCCTGAAACTATCTTAAAACAGTTCTCTAAAGTGGAAAAGTGTATAATGTTATTAGGAAAGTATTATGTAAGTTGAAAAAAAAACAATATGAGTTGAAACAACGGTCACAGCGAGTTCACACACTACGTAAATAAGCGCCAACATTACGCTAAATGTTATCGAAAGGCCTGTGAATACGTAAAAACAGTTCAATAAAATGTAAAATGGTATAATGTTATTGGAGATTATTATATAAGTAGAAAAAATGATATGTATCATGATTCAGGAATGTTAGCGATTCATCGTGACCAGTCTGCCCGATTTTGCTCGGTTCGCACGATGGTACAATGCTTATTTCAGCTCTATTTTTGTATAAAATCCAATTTACTCTTGTATCACATGTTTTTATGTTTGTAATAAATACATATCTACTTACTTTCATTGGTTTCCCAGACTTATAATACCATAGAAAACGTGAGAGCCTCAGACCACCTACAGAGAACACGGTACCAGGTGTGACAAAGGTATACCTGTTTAGGCAACTTATGGACCCTGGTGAACACTTTCTTCATGATTGACCATTGTTTCTGACCAAAAGCAAAAGTTTTAGCAAAAAAAATTTGGGTCCAAAAATGGTCGGGATTGGGGGATACCAGTGGTGAAAAAGTGGTCGGGACGGGGTGGGTTAAAGAGAGTAGAGGACAAAACATAACCTTGGTGGACGCCATTTGTGAAGTTTCTGATGTTTAATGACTGACCGGCAAATGTTACATAAGCACATCTGCCTGCTAAATAGTTTGCCAGCCATCTTTTTGTGTTATTGTACATGTTTGTGTTGAATATTTTGTTTGCAAGGTTGTGGCGGGGAATGGCATCAAAAGCTTTGCTAATGTCTAGTGTGACTAGGAGTGTTCTGTGTGGTGGCCAAGCTGAACTGATGCCATCAAAAACTCTGTATAAAGTCAGTAAGAAGAGTGTTCGTGGAGTGTAGCAGCCTAAAACCATGTTGTGATGGGGATGGTGGATGTGAGGTGTAACTAGTTGTAATATCAGTCATTCAGTGACCTTGGAGGGGGTGTAGAGGAGTGTGATGGGTCGGTGTGAGGAAGGTAACATGGGGTCTTTGCTGGGTAAGGGGATAGTGATGATAGTGCCATTCTTCCAGATCTTGGGTATTATGTTGTGTGAGTAACTGTAGTTTGATATGTCAGTGAGTGCTTGTATGCCTTGTGGTCCAAGATGTTTAAGGTGTATGTTGCTTATGATGTCTGGTCCTCAGGCAGGTAAGTGCTTAACCCCTTAACCGCGGGGCATCACTTTCGTGATGCTCGGGCGCAATGGATCATACTGCGGGGCATCACTTTTACAATTCTGTGTTATTTTGAATTATCCCGGGCTTTCAAGTGGTGGCTTGTATCATCTATCAGTACTGCCAATGTCCAACACTAGTCAGCACTCCAAATCTCATCTGTACTCTCATCCATTGTTGACATTTTAGCGATTTTCCTACCTTCCTGACTCCCCTCCCTACCTCCCCTCCATTACCCTGTCCTCTCACCTCCCCGGCCGAGCTGCGCTAAGCAAATCTCCCCCGGATTTTTCCACAGATTTCATCCATTGAAATAAGCCCTACGCTCTATACTTATACAAAATAATATATATAAAAAAAAATAAGGTAAGTGATAGTGGTATACACAAGGAATTGGCTAATTATCACCTGACAACACCTCACATGCATTCATTTGCTACATTACCACGGTAATTTCCCCTTTGAATTATGCCTTGTAATCTATTTCTGTAATAAAAATATATATCAGAAAGGAAGGGAGAAGTCTAAGTGACATTTACATTCACCTGGAACTACATATTTCTTTATGCATTGCCGAGATTTTATGCCAATAATTTATTAGCATGTAAGTTAGCAGCTGTCAGCCCCATTGTCACTGTCAACCCTTGCCTTCTCAGATAAGCCACGGCATTTAGTTCCTTGTCCTCCTCTGTGGTCAAAGCATATCACACTTGCGCCCCACCATTTCTGCCGCTTCTGTGCCCATTGCAAAGGGCCCCGTGACCTCTACACCCAGAAAAACTCGTGGGGGAAGCAGGAAAGGACTAAGTGACTCTGCAGTGGAACGTGAACTAGCCGAATTATCAATGGTGATGATGGATAGTAATTTTGACCCTTCAGGGGATTCGTGTGATGAGCCAGGTGAGGAAATCGTGCCAGAAACTACTAATACGCTTCAGTGTCCCAAGTTATCCTTAGCTCCAAGGGAAAGGAGCCGTTAGTGCAGCAAGGGAAGGAATTTGGGAAAGGAGATAAATGGTGGTGGGTTAGCCCTGGAACAATGGCCCCGCGTGACCCAGCCTGCCATAAGTCCCGAGTTGATTCACCTCCCCATTCCCCAAGCCCCACTTCACTCATTTCTTCCTCTTCTTCTGCTGAATTATCTCCGGAGTCTTCGTCGTCGGAGTAACCACCAGCATCAACAGTGAAGGCAGGCCGTAGAGGAAGAGGTAAATCCCTGACCCGTAAAAGTAGAGTTGCTAGTAAAGTAAGGGCTGCTAGTGCTGTACGGCAACCCAGGGTCAGTGCGAGTGACCTTGAACGTTATAAATCTGCCTCACAGCCACCCTCCACCCTCACCCACCCTACACCGCCACGACACGGAATCCTGGACGCCTTTGCATGGACGGAAGGGTCCAATTTTGTCCCTGAACATCTCGATTTTGACGAGAGTTCCTCAGGAGTACAGCCTGCCTTCACTCTTGATGAGGATGCTGAGTGTGTGGACTTCCTTTTGGCCTTCCTCGATGACGAAGTCATGCAGCACGTATGTGATAAGACCAACAGGTATGAATCACAACCTGCTGCAAGTGGTACAGGTGCAGCCAAGATGCAACAGTGGTCAATGCTGGGAGTGCGGGAGCTGTATGTGTTCTTCGCCCTCATGCTTCTCATGCCACACTCAAAGAAGCATGAGTTGGAAGAATACTGGTCCAAGGACCCCTTACTACCCTCACCCACCTTCAATAAGTACATGGCCAGAGATCGCTTCCAAAACATCAGGGGAAACCTGCACTTTCCCGACAACGATGTACCCTCCCAAACCAACCCACTCTGGAAGATTCGGGAGATTCTGAGCAGAATGAAGGATAAGTTTATGACATTCTTCCACCCCTTTCAGAAGGTTGTCATTGACGAATCCTTGGTTTTGTTCAGAGAACGTCTTAGGTTTGTGCATTACATTCCTAGCAAACGCCATCGCTTTGGAATCAAGTTCTTTGTACTGTGCGACTGTAAGACGGGGTACATCCTTGACTTCATCATTTATTCAGCCAGCACTGTCGATCTTGATAAAACACACCCCCTTGGTTCTCAGGCTGTGTAGTGAAAGTGCTCCTTGAAAGGTATTTTGGTGGGAATCATGTGCTGTATACAGACAACTATTATACAGCACCAAAACTTGCCAAATACCTTTCAGAGCACGGCATCTGCTCCTGCGGCACTGTGAAGAGTAATCGTGCCCACTTCCCTAAATTCCCAGAGGCAGGAACCTTGCAGCCAGGAGACGTGCACCTATGCAAGTCTGAGAAGATGCTGGCAATACGGTGGCATGACAAGAGGGTCGTGCACATGCTCACCACCATACATAAGGGGGAAATGACAGACAGTGGGAAGGTCGACCATAGGACAGGCGAACCTGTGAGGAAACCTGATGCTGTCTTAGACTACAATATCAACATGCGGCTGGTGGACAAGTCCGACATGATGACTGGAGAGATCGACTGCCTCAGGAAGAATACTAGGTGGTACAGGAAAATTTTTCTGCATCTTATAGACATGACGATGCTGAACGCCTTCATCCTGTACTAGATGAAGGTCAAGCCACCCAAGTCCTTCTCCCTGAGGTTCTTCGCCAGGACTTGTGTTCAGCAGCTGCTTGAAAGATATGGTAGGGTGACAACAGCAACTCCAAAGAGCCATCCAGTAACACTTCTCGACAGACTTGAGCAGAGGGCGTACATGGATCGACACAGACTGGTGCAAATTCCTGCCACAAGCAAGAAGGCTGCGATCTGCAGGTGCCAGGTGTGTGCACATACCACCAGACGCACACCTGAGCACAAACACACCTCTTGGCAGTGTGCTGAGTGCCAGGTTCCCCTCTGTGTTACCTGCTTCTTTGATTACCACAGCCAGAAGCAGTTCTAAAAGTGCAAGTGGGAAAGGAAAGTAATGTGAAAATAATGTGTAAATAGCAAGTGAAAGCAATGGACGTACAGTACATATGACTGAAGAGTGTAATATAGTTTTATGTTACTGAAAGTGACAGTGAATAACATAGTGTAAGTATAATAGAAGTGTAAATATTGAAAATACAATAGAAAATGTAAACAGAATTGTAAGTAATTAGTAATATAGGAATATGAGTACAAATACTTGATGCCATAACAGTGAAAATGAATCCGTGGCTCTCTACTTATTTTACTGAATGAAAAATTGAATGACTTCAGTGACAATAAACTAATACTACTGAAGGAAACTTATGGATAAAGACTCCAGACATATATAAGTGTTATATAGTAATAGAAATATAAAGTGTGAGGGGTTTTATGAATAATAAATAACAGAATACCAACAGCGAAGTAGCGCAAGTGTGAAGGTCATATGCGCTCGTAATTTTCATTGCTTTCACAGTGTTTTTTTTTTTTTTGGAGTATGGATCCCAAACTACTTGATAATCATAGAGTAGTGTTCATAGTGTTAATATCTGGCTGTGGTAATCATATTACGGGTTGTCGGGAAGTGTAAATTGGAGACTTCGTTACCGAACTTCAGAGGTCTCCACAAGTCCTACGGTAATAGAAGAAGGCTCAACAAACATCCCAGGAGAAAGCTGAAGGTATGTGCCATATGCATATGTAATTTTAATATTCTAGGACTAATAACTGATTTTTGGCAAATATTTTTTGAGAGTGTTGGAGCCCGAATAACCCCGCAGGACACGCAAAACATTGGGAAACATGTCCGCGGTGTAAGGGTTAATGTTATTAATGTTGTGTTTTGTCTGGTTGAAAGTGAAAGGTGCGAAGTCTGGGTCTGTGGGGAACACTCTATTGTGCTGAATGACACGTCGGTGGTCACATTGGGGGTTTAGATGGCTGACATGTGAAAAGTGATTGATGAGAGTGTTTGTTGTTTGTTTGAGGGTATGGTGTCTGTTGGTGTGATGGCAGCATGTGATTGTGTAGTGTTGCTGTTGGAAAGTGTGATGCTGTTTAGTGTTTTGTGGAGTTTGCTGGTGTTTGTTTTGTGATCAAGTGTTGGGAGATAATTATTCCAATTCAGTGCTTGCTGTTCTGATATTTTGTTTATTTAGGTGTTGAGTTCTTGTATTTGTTGTATGGTGTCTTGTGTTTGGGGAGTTGGGGAGTGTTGTACTGTGTCGCGTTGACTGATAAGACCTTCAATTTCTGGTGTGAAGTTGGGTTTATGTCTCTTTCTGTTGCCTCTAGGGGTCTTTTGTCTGCATTTTGAATAACTGTATGGAAAGTGTGCACGGCGGTGTTAATGTTTGTGATGGATGTACTGTTTAATTTTTCAAAATGTTGTCTGTTTCAGTTGTGAAGGCCTCCCATTGGCTCTCATATAATTAGTGTATATGTGTCTGTGGCCAGCTGGAGTGATTCTGGTTTTAGTAACTGGATAACCTAGGGATTAATTTTGTTTTTGTTAGGCAAATAATATGAGGTTCCTTTTCTTTATCCTGCACTGTCCCAGCTGAATTCTCACCAGTGACACCCCTCAATCCTGGCAGATTTTCGATTTTTTTTGGGGGGGCTCAAACCTCCACTTTTTATGAGAAACACTGGAAAATACCAAAAATAAGTGCTTACCTGAGCTTATAAGTGTGCTATACAGGTCTCCCTCCGAACACCTGGTACTGTCTTCTCTGGGTGCACGCTGCTGCTGTCATGTTTTCTATGGTAAGGGTAACTATTGCAAACAAATCAAAAGAGGTAGATATCTGTTCATTTGGTACGAATTTATATGTAGTACAAGAATATATTGGTTTTCACACAATAATACAGGCGAAGTAAGCGTTGTTTCACTCACCGGACACATCAAAATTGCCAAATTTTTGAGCAATTGACTCACACTGACCGTTGTTTCAATGTACATTAATTTTCAACTTACATAATACTTTTCCACAAACATTATACCATTTTCCACCTTATATAACCATTATCACTTATTTACAGCCCTTACTATAGAGTGCGTCATATATCACAAGCACACAGAGCCGTGACGGGGCGGGATTTCACTGTGGGGACCCTTCGGGTCCCCTTGGTGAAATTCTCTCCCTCCCCAACCATGAAGGAACACCATGACCTACAGCTTCGTCCTCATCCTTGTCAGACTCTTCATCCACACCTGGAGAGCGGTGCGTGCACATGGTTTGGGTCCAGGCGGTTCTTCCTTGGCCATACAGCACCCAACATACCGCACCTTCCTTGGCGATGGTACCTCCTCATCACTGTTGCTTGTTCCTTCCTATGGCACCAGGTAATCTTTGTCCTCCATATCGTCATTGATTGGAGAATCACTCTTGCCTGTGAAGGTATCAAGAGTGCTTGAATTTTGTCGTCAGAGAGACCACGGTGCAACATGTCTTACTGGGTCACTGCTAATAGGTGAGTTGCTAAGACAATGGCGTGGGGGAGTCACGGGGTCAGGCAGTGTCGCCGCCTGATGGCTGGTAGAGGAAGGTCTCCCACATATGCCTACCAGAATTCACCCATGAAACTTGAAAAACGTGCAAATGACAGACCTTGCAATTGCAGAATGTACCAGAACGTCGTCGGGATTGAGCGCGAGAAAAAGTTGTGATGTACCTATACGTCGTTGGGACACCGTGGGTTAATGTAGTCTTTTATCTCTAGTAATTTGGATACCATTCCATGTACATTTGAATACATCAACTTAAGCATGTTTTTAGCTTTATATTTGACATTTGTTGAATCTACTACCCTAATTTTTTTTAGTCCCTACTGTTTATGTGCCATATTCTTACTTGCAATCCTACTGCTTTGTAAAAAATATTTACTTTGCTTCTTCCCATTTTTCCTTTAGTAATCCCCATTCTTCCTGAGTTAGGCATTTTTTTACTAATACTTCTCTGAATTCCTCTGATTCCTTAAGTTTACTAGCATTTTTTAACACTTCTTCCACAGTGTTCACACTTTGGAAAGATATTTTCAGGGGCCTTGACCTATTTCTCTCATCTGACACTTTAATATATTCATCATATTTACCATCTCCTTCTTGTCTCTGGAGATTTGATTTCTTATTTCTACTCCATCTGTGCCAATGATTACTCTAAATTTATTTACCTCAGCCGATTCTTTTGATCAGTCTTTGGCTGTTTCTTATGATTTCTTTCACTTCTCTTCTTATACTTTTTGCTTAAACCTTGATATTTTTCTCTTGCTTGACTTTTGTAACTGCTGCATGTGTACTTTGTACTTTCTTTTTGCAGAGTCTCATCATTTCATTTGACCTGGTGTAATACCATGAATGTTGTCCCACCGGTATTCACCAGTGTGATGCTAGTGGTAAGACCTTTTATGCCACTGGCTGACACCAGTGTAAAACCTGAAACTTTATCCCACCAGTTGACACCAGTGTAATGATGATAGGGGTATGTATTTTCTTACCTGTTGTGGGTATTGATCAACTCACCTATGGATATACAAGTGGTACTCGACTTAATATAGTGGATGATAAATATTTATGAAAAGAATGAATTGTGGTAGCGTTTGTAGTTTTTGGCCGAGTTTGGATTTAGTCGGTACCTCAGGTGGTTGTCGTTCCCTCAGCGAAGGACTCTTGAATTGGAAGGGGAGTGAATTTGGCTTGAGGACCTAATTTCCTTGATTAGGTATACTAATAAAGAAAAGAAAATGCTATGTACTTTACTCTACTTTAATAATTCTGTCAATTTCCACAAAAACATTTTTTATTACATGACCCTTTTTAGTATGAGGGAAGATTGTAAAGGTTACTAAGGCTTTTGGGTGGTCATTCCTCTAACATTGGTACCAGACGAAACAATTTGATTCACGCGAGGTATGGAGTTGTTGTACTTTACTTTCTTTTGGCCGTTACTCTTGGGCTCAACAATGGCCTCAAGACAGGGACACTTTTACGGGTATGAATTGTCTGTTCGGGCTGGCATAGCCTCGAGTCAATAAGAATGATTATTTGTATTCATCTTTCACCCATATAAGGTATTCTCCTCATATAGTTTTCTCGGTTCTCACATCAAATCAGTATTTTTTTACAGTTCACCATCAACAATGTTATATAATCACTAGAAATACATAATCTCTCGGGCCTGTCTAGCCTCGAGGAATAATTCAAAAAAAATAAAAAAAGAAATACAATCACCAGGAACACCTCAATCACTCGGGCTTGTTTAGCCTCGAGGTACAACTTAAATATCACATTATTACTCACAATCAGTAAGTTCCCTTCCACGCTCCTGATTATAATTTTTTTCTAATAAACTAATTTTAAAGAAAGAGGACAGTTGATGAATTTGAATTTTCCTTTCCGTTACCGAACATATCACTTTTATACTTCTATTCCTTATCTACAATAAAAAGTTCACTTGATAGAATCATTAATAACACATCAACTACCTTCGGTTTGTAATAATAACTCGTGAGTGGTGCAAGTGTAAGTGTAAAAGTCTATGGGCAATACTTGGGAATAATGGTGTGCTCACACGGTCGTCGCCGCCGGTGTCTGGGGACTAAACGAACGTCTGTTACACACGATGTCTGGGCAGCAAGTCACTACGTTAAACTCTCAACAATGTTACTTCTCATAGTTCATAATAAGTAAGGATTAAACAAAGAAAAAGAGGGGGAGGAAGAAGAAATGTGGACGACTCACCTAAACGAACGTCTGTTACACACGATGTCTGGGCAGCAAGTGGGGCATGTCGGGCACTAAAGGACGCCACTGCTCAAGTCAAATGAGGTGGTGTTTTTGAAATATGGGGGGTTTCAATTCTCTTTACAATTTATTTAGCAGTGTACCCATGACGACAAGACTTTTGATTGAATTGGGGAAAATTTGGGATTTATTCCTTACTTAATTTAGATACTGATTCTATCACTATTTCAATTTGAATCTGAAAGCAGCTCATGCCATCTAGTGACGGCCAAGATAAACGGAACTTTAAATCCTCACAAATGACATTATTTAGCCCTTTTGGACTGCTAATCTTACATACTTGTGTTCTAGCAGCTTCATTAGCAAGCATTTCACAACTAGTTTACGGAAAGAATTGTATATTCATCATTACTCTGTTTAAGGTTTAAACTCGGCGCCCGGCAACGACACACAAAGGGAGGGGATAAGCTGCTCGCATGTGTCTTTCATTACTCGGCTTGACTAAGGAACTCCCATAGCTCAACATCCACAATTACATCACCCACTGCATAGATACAGAGATACATACATGTAAAAAATAGAGTTAGCCCTACAGTAATTATTAATATGTGAATTACTACTTAGGGTAGGAACTTATAAACTCATATTCAGGTTACACCCTAACTTAAAATTACAGTATTACTAAATACATACATGAATATTAAATGTGTGGCACTACACTGGGTTATCTTCTCCGGATTATCAAGCTTTGATCTATCAGACTACCTGCTTGCCTAAATATATCTGCATGATTTCTGAACTCCAAAACTCTTTCATGGCTGACTATTGTACTCCTCATTTTGCATGACTTCATTTTCAGAGAGTGCACCTCAGCTGTCAGGTCATGTATTGTTGTGTCTTTTCTCTTTTGTTCCTTTATTAATTTCTAATTTTTCCCCTTCTCTAGGTGTAGTTCTTTACTAATTTCCTCTATTTCCTGTTGAAAGTTTTTCCAAGTTATTTACTTTATCCACTGTTTTATGTTTCCATAGCCATCACTTTTGGATAGAAGTCGTCCTTTTGATTTCTACTTCTATCATTTTCTTTTACCTATTAAAGACACTTCTGGTAAGTATGCCATATTACGGAAAGATGCTTTCTATTTACAGTCTGCTGGCATCTCTTTGTTACCTGTCCGTGGTGAGCAACACCTCTGATATTTTGCCTAGCTAAGTGAATTCCTTTGGAAGTTCTGATTTTTCGATATATACTTCCTTTGCACTTCATTTTTTTGCTTGTATATTATTGTTCTATGATATTAAATCATCTCTTACTGATATCTAGTATGGAGCTTGACCCACTATACTGTAGATATGCTGTACTTACATACGTATGCCAGGTTGCAGAGTGCAGCTCCTACACATCTGCTTCCTGCTGTGTCTCCCGTGTGTGTGTTTGTGGTTACCATCCTTAGAGATGCCAATTACTGTTCAGAGAAAAATGAATCACTTTGACATTCAAGCATATTTTTAATATTCCTGTTGTTTTGGGTGAGATAATTTTATTGAACCATCTGCAAATCCATACAGGCAAACCAATAACTCCCATTTCAACATGGTGTATTAACATCAATCTTGCACCATCCCATTCCACCACGCTGCTGGTACCCACCCTACCTTTATTTTTTTTTATTTTTTATTTTTATTTTTTTTCCCCCTCATTTCGAAGTTCTAGGAGAAATTTGTAACTTAAATCATTATCTTCCCTCACAACTTGCCATCATCTCAGTTAATTCCCACCCGGTCCTTTTTATCCACTCTATCCACTGTTTGCTCCCTCACCTTTGACTTGTGTATCTAACTGTATTCATAGCATCTATTTCACCCTCCCAGCCCCACTACCCATTACCATCCTAAACCATCCTGCCCACTCTTCTGTACTCCCCCCATCCAGTCCTGGAAGGCAACCTATCTTTAGGATCACTTACACCAACATGCCGATTATCGGCCACATGACTCATAACTGACTGCAGTATGCATAAATTATCAGATTTAATAAGAACAGGTTGAAAGTGAATTTCAATTACATAACTGAATCTACGCTAATATAACTGTATGTTAATAAACTAAGTGTATTGTCACAAATGATTGATTAAGCTTCCATGCCAGTTATGGCATCGTAAAGCATTACATGAATAAATTATTATACGAGATAGATATCAATATGATGCATACAACTGAAAGAAATTAGGTGAGATATTCTCTCACTTTCGCATAGGACTGAGAAACGTTTGTAAATATACTTTTGACAGGGGAATGTCGTTGAACTTCTGTTTATGATGGCAACTGAAGAAGCTTGAATGGACCTAATTAGACCCAGGCTGATATAACTAGACCTGCCAATAACATAAATGGACACAATGAACACAAACTGATATGAGTGGCTCAAACTCCCTAAATGAACCTAAGTAGCCCTGAAAGGTCTAAATTGTAACAGAGTAGCCTAGTCCTGAACTGACATTACGTGATGTGACACATCCTGATTGAATGAACCTAAATGCTCTGAGTGAACCTAAGTGAAATAAATAACTGTATGCTGACCTTAACCCCTAAATGGCCACCAGCGTCCAACGACGCTTTACTCTAATGTGGCCGGTAGTGTTGATGCTGCATGATCTGTAAAAAACTGTGAACAATTTTGGGAAGGGTACGAAGCTATGAGAGATACTGACACTGACCCACTCTACCCTCCAAACCACTTAGGCTGTCAGTACAGCACGTGACACAGTCATGAATGGATGTCAGTCTTTTGTTCCCTTCAAGTCCAGCACCCCATCGCACTGCTACCCTCTGTGCTCGCGTCAGGGACTTACAAGCCCTGAAATCAGGGCTGAACTCTTCCCCAAGGATGGGGAGAGCAATGACGACCACACTGGGTCTGAAGACCAGTGAAGAAGATGCACCTATGACCCCTCAGATGATGATACTGATAAGTGTAACCAGATGCCAACTGAGGAGGACGATGATGGCGATGACTCTGATGACATGGACGATTCTCCAAGGTGCTAAAGCAATTATTTGAGGAAAAAGAGGCTGAGGGGGAGGTGTGCACGTCACACAAACCTTTGCAGCAGGAGCACAGAGTGAGTTCCTCCTCCCTTGCCTCACCGTTATCACCATTTACCTCCACCTCACATGGCCTCTCACCATCCCGTGCAGTTTTACCAACTGAGCCCTTACAAGGGCCATCCTTCTGAGCACTGGAAACCTTGTCTGCTCCTCGGCTTTCATGGAAGACTAAAAAATATGTCATGAAACGTGACTGCCTGCAAAAGGTCAAGAGGCACTCCTGGCAGTAGTTGCAGGTTCAGGCATCACTTTCCCGAGTATCCTGCTCATGGACACCGACTACTGACTTAGTACTGAGGACCTTTATGTTCAACGACAGTGACTCTAGTGTATTGCACACAAGGACTGAAGGCTAACTGTTCAGTACTGAGTTTCTTTCTTTTGTTCTTTGACGAGTACCTGATGACACTCACTGTGACGGAGACAAGTTTTTTGTTTTTTTGACGAATACCTGATGTGTGAGATTTAGTCCCGTAGTTACTATCAAGATTTCAGGTAATATTACAAAATCTCTGTCTTCCCCACTGGATAGTTTCTTGAAAGAGCCCAGATGTTGCAACTACAGAGTGTAGCTATTTCCTGACTTCTTATACAGTCTTCTAGGGTATATGTAGAGAGTTTCCTTTGTGTGGTGCTCAGTGTTATCCCTAGCCTGTTTACAAAAGGTTTTGCTGTTCTTAGTCCCGAGTCAAAGATGGGTCAGCGTGAAACATCTGGTTGTTTACTCTTACATAGGTAGGTAGGTAGGTAAGTAGGTGAGTAGTTAGGTGGGTAGGTAAGTAAGTAGGTGGATAAGCAGATAAGCAGGTATGTGTGTAGGAAAGTTGCTTACTCTTACATTTTCTCTATCCCTTCTGATGAAGCAAATGTCTCCCGATATTTTCTTTTACTGCTATAGAGATTAATACAAGCTAATTTAAATAGCAGAACAACATTTATAAAGGTTAATGATAAGAAAAATATATGATAATCCACTGTGTTAATAATAAGAGTATACTAGTTAACAGGGAAATATATCTAGTGAATTCATGGTACACACAAAGAAATAATAATGATATTACAAGTGAATGATAAGAAAATTTATGATAATACATCATACTAATAATAAAAGTACAATGGTTAACAAGGAAATATCTACCTAACTTAATATACACACATAAGAGAATGATACACTGGCATAAGTTACTGTGATGAATAATGAGCTTAAATAACAGCTGGATCTAAGGGAATCACAATAGAATCGCAAGAGAATATGATCTCATAATAACTAAATAATGTTCTCACAATTAGTTGGGTGTCCATAAGTCTTCACACGAACCTAAATAATGTTCTCACAATTAGTTGGGTGTCCATAAGTCTTCACACGAATCTATCTATCTGCCTATTGTCAGACGCCTTAATTCCGTAAGGGGTGGCCACATACAAATCGCCTCCGTGTCGCCCTGTCCCCTGCCATTTCATTGCCCTTGTCCCAGCTCACACCCCACTCTCTAATATACCTCTCCACTCCAACCCTCCATCTCATCCTTGGCCTCCCCTTCCCTCTCCCCACCTCCACATCACTAACATACACTCTCCTTGTCAGTCTCTCGCTCTCCATCCTCTCCACATGCCCAAACCACCTCAGTGTGTTTCTCCAAACTCTTCCTATCACATCCACATCCACATCCACACTACAATGCTCCTTCACTTGCTCATTTGTCAGTCTGTCTCTCCATGTGACTCCACATGCCCCTCTCAAATAACTCATTTCCACTGCTCTCACTCTTGACTTTTGTCCCTCCATCAAGGTCCAAGCTTCACTTCCATACGTTAGAGTTGGACTCACAATACTGTCATGTAGTAGCTTTTTCACTTCCATGCTCACGTCCCTATTTCTTATCACTGCTTTCAAGGAACCAGGAACCTTCCTTCCCTGTTGCACCCTTTCAAGCATTTCATCCTCTAAACTTCATCCTTACTCATCACACTACCCAAGTACTTTATTGCACTCACATTTTCTATTTCCTCATCATCCGGCCTCACTGTACATTCACTGACTTCACCTCTCTCGACGACCATAACTTTAAACTTCCCTACATTCACCTTTAGATCCCGTTTCTTACACACTCTCCGAAACTCATTCACCAAGCCTTGCAGCTCCCCTTCGTCTTCACTTAACAACACAGTATCATCCGCAAATAACAGTACAGGTAGTTTCCAAACCCTCCCCTTCCTCACTAGGGTCGCTCCCACGTCCACTGCCCTACCTTGTATCTCTTTTATAACCCCTACCATATACAGATTGAACAACCATGGAGACATGACACATCCCTGTTTCAATCCAACCTTCAAATAGAAAAATTCACTCAGTTCACTGTCCACACACACTGCAGCCTTAGCACCCTCATACATAGTCTTCACGGCCTTAAACAACTTCCCATCTACTCCATATATTCTTAATACTTTCCACAATCCTTGTCTATCCACCCTGTCATGTGGTTTCTCCAAATCCATGAAGGCCGCAACAACTTCTTTCCCTTCTCTAGAAAGTTTTCCACTCAAGATCTAAGAATGAATATCTGATCTACACAACCTCTTCCTTCTTAAAACCTCCCTGTTCTTCTCCAACTAATTCCTCTGTTATTTCCCTAACTCTGTCAATAAACGTCCTACCATATACTTTTCCTATTACACTAAGAAGACAAATGCCACTATGATTACCACATACTACTTTTTCCCGTTTTCCTTTTTACCGGGGAATGATAATACTGACTTCCGATCCTCCGGGACTCTACCTTCCTCCCATGCCAGTCTGCCCATCTTCCACATCGATTCTACTACTATCTCCCTCCCATGCTTCAGCATTTCACCACACACTTCATCAATTCCTGGGACTTTCCCCATTTTAACATTCTTTATTGCTTGTACAACTTCCATCCTACTGGTTTCTTGCTCTCTTCTCACATCCCTCCTTCTCCCAGCCATTCCCCAGCCACTTATACTTGCATTTCTTTCATTCTATATGTTCAACAATTCCTTAAAGTGTTCTTTCCATCTGCTCACCTTTTATCCCTTCTCCACTAGTAATATACCATTTTTATCTTTCACTCCCAAACTAACTTCTTTGGTACCCTGTCTAACTTTCTTTACCTCTTTCCAGAACAATTTCTTACATTCCCTCCACTTTACACTCAAGTTTCTTCCAAAGTCCTCATCCATTCTTTTCTTACTCTCTGTTACTAATCTTTTCACCTCTCTCTTCCTCTCTACATATAACTCTCTCTTCCGTCTCACCACTTCTTCCACACCTCTGTTTCTCACCCACTCACTATATGCTTTCTTCTTTTGTGCCAGAGCCTCTCTCACATCTTCATGCCACCATGCTGTTCCCTGCACCCCCTTTTGTCTTCTCTTTACCCCACACATCACCTCGCATGCTGCACATATTTCTTCTGTGAATATCTTGAACACTCCTTCCACGTCCCCCATCTGCTCCAATCTATATTTACGCAATCGCTCCTCCACTTCCCTCTTATTTTTTGCCTTTTTTCCATCCTCTTGTAACTTTTCCACTCTCCTTGTATGTCCTACCTCCTCCTGTTCTTCCCTTCTATTTCTCCATTTTATTTGGACTTTAATTCTTACCACCACCAAGTGGTGGTCAGAAAGTCCACTCCCCCAACCTCTATATACTCTTGCATCCATTACACACCTTCCCATCCTTTCATCCACACACACATAATTGGTAATTGTCTTCTGTTCATTCAGTTCCCCACCCACCCTTCTCATCACTCGCCATGTATACCTGTGGATCATTTTGTGCCTGAAGAAGGTATTAGCTATCACCAACCCCTTCCCGGCACAAATGTCCACTAAAACACTGCCATCTCTGCAGGCACATCCCACTCACCAACTACTCCACCCACCTTCACATTCCCTACTTTTCCATTCATATCTCCAATCAAAAACACTCTCTCATTCATTTCAAACTTCTTCATGCATCCAGACCTCTTCTCTCACTTTGCTTGCATGATCTTGCGTTGGTGCATACACGCACACAATCGCCCACATTTGTAGTCCAACTTTCAATCTTACTCACACAATCCTCGAGCCAACTGATCATACAAATCAACACTGTATAATATGAGTGGAGTGTGCTGTGGTTCCTTCCTTTTATCATAATCTCGCTCAATTTTCTCCACCTTCGGTGTCAAGTTGCAAGTTGTTGTCACCTTCACATTGATCCAGTTTCACCGTTTTCCTTGTTCCATGTTGTAACCTGGTCTCATGGAGTATCTTTTCCATACGTTCAACACAGCAATGAACAAAGACCACTATGAGCAAAAATCAGAGCAGAGTAAGTACAATACGAGGATATAGAAAATGGAGGGCTCAAAAAGTGATCAAGGATGTGAGAATTGTGGACTATGGTATTCTTAAAATAAACATTTGTCAGCGGGAAAATAATAGAAGAAAACACAGAACAGAGATGAAGGTTAGATCTGCGGATGAACACGAATGTAAGAGATCAGCCGGAACATATGGCAGTGAGACAGAAGAAAGCATTTAGAGTACAAGAATGCAGTATAGTGTTATTGCGAGGTAGAGAGAAAGAAATTAGTTGGAAGAGATGACAATGACTTCAGAAGGAACAGGAATAGGTTAGTCTTGGAAAAGGGGGTAGTTTCTAGTACAGAATGGTACAAACTTGAGGGAAACGAAACAGAATTAAATTTAAAGTTCGAGCGAGCTCTTTAAGTGAAGATCTGACATTGGGACAAGGTCTATGGTACTGTAATATGACCATTGATAAATTCTCTGCTTGCAACATAAGTAGTCGGAAAGTGATATACAATATTCCTGTAATAACAATGTTCTTATCAATTCATTGAGACATTCAAAACTTTGTATAACTGCATACCTATTTCAATCCTAGATGTAACAATACAATCTAGTAACAAAGATGTAATAATGTATCTGTAACAGAGATGTAATAATATATGTATTAATACCAACTAGTAACAGACATGTAATATTATATGGAATAATACTACCTGTCATCCAGAGATGAGCCATGGACAGCCAGTGGTAATCAAGGTTGTCTACTATATACACAGCATCTTACTTTTAAAAGGAATTTGAATTAATATGCAAATCAGTTAAGTGGATCTTACAAGCAGAGACACAAGTAACAGTGGGGCGATTTGCTGAGCGAAGCTTTTGTCTTTACCCATTGACATGCTGATTCGGTGGTGATGAAGGGGTAGCAAGGGAGGAGGAGTAGACTGTAGCACCAGTCGAGCAGGGCAGTACTCCCAAGGTGGATGGAAAGCTAAGCTAATGACAGGGAGAGCTGGAGCTTCCATTTCATCAGCTCTCGGGACTAGGTCCCGACAATCCCCCTTGCTGAACTTTTTCAGTGTTTCAGTAATACAGAGAGTAGGCCATCATGCTCTCCAATTTAAGTTTCTCTATCAACACCAAACTACATGCACAGTACACACTTCACTTCCATTCCCAAAATTAAAAATTCATGGCAGCACTACACGTAGCCTCGGAGTCCCCAGGGGGGAGGATCATAAATGCCCCCACCTTCCGCCCCTCTCCCAGTGACGACTCGAACCGCCTGGAACCACTGTCTGACTCTCTTCTTCATCATTCCTGCAACATTCGCGGCCTTTCCTCTAACTGTAGCTCTGTTGAGCACCACCTCTCCTTCTCTAAACCTCACCTTCTTTTTCTAACTGAGACTCAGCTGTCTGAGGCAACTGACAGCAAACCCTTTTCTGTATCCTCCTACTTTCTCTATACTCATTTCAAAGCGAAAGATGGATGTTGTGTATATGTACGCAACGACCTATCTTGTTCTCATCTTCTTGAACTCTATTCTTCTCAATTCTTTATACTCTGGCTTCGGCTTTCCTGTCATTCTCTGACAAAATATATCTGCGCTGTTTACTTATCTCCTAATTCTACTGGCTATCAAAAATTTTTGACTGACTTACTTCTACGATGGAACACATTCTATCCATTTTTCCTTTCTCTGAAATATCCATTCTAGGAGATTTCAATGTTCACCAACACCTTTGGATCTCCTCTCCTTTCACTGATCCACCTGGTGAACTAGCCTATGCTTTTTCTATCCTTAATGACCTATTGCAGCTTGTACAGCACCCTACTCGTATCCCTGACCGCCTTGGAGAGAGTTCCAACATACTTGACCTCTTCCTTACCACTAATCCTTCTGCTTACACTGTTAATCTTTTCTCTCTGTTGGGCTCCTCCGATCAGAACCTTATCACCTTAACTTGTCCTATCGCTCCGGTACAGCCTGTGGATCCTCCAGAGAAACGTCTTCTGTGGCACTTTGGAGCTGTGGATCGGGTGGCCCTCAGGCAGTACTTCTTTGATTTTCCCTGGAATGATTATTGTTTCCATTGCTGGGAGCCATCTGAGTGTGCCTTGCGCATTACGGAGATTATTCTCTCAAGCATGGAAGCTACATTCCTTTCTCAAATCCTCTGACTAATGCAAGAAAGCCTTGGTTTAATCACTCTAGTTCTATTGCTGTCCGCAACAAGGAGAGGGCCTATAAAAGCTACCGGAGCCAACCCTCCCCTGAATCACATCTTTTATACGTTTCTCCCTGGAATCATGCTAAGTCTCTTCTTCGCTCTGCTAAAAATAATTTCATCCGTACTAAATGCTCTCAGCTCTCCAACTCAAATTCTTCCTGCTCCTTCTGGCACCTTGCTAAAAACCTTTCTAACAACTTTACCTCATCATCCTTCCTCTTTTCTACTCTGATGGCTCTGCAGCTATTTCTTCTACTGATAAAGCAGATATCTTCGCTCAGACTTTCTCCTCCAATTCCACTGTAGACGATTCTGGTGCTGTTCCTCCATCACTTCTCCTCTCTGACTTCCTCATGGCTGACATTAAAATTTCTTCAGCTGATGTATTTTCTGCCATTGCTGGCCTCAATACTAATAAGTCATATGGGCCTGATGGAGTCCCTCCTGTTGTTCTCAAGAACTGTCCTTACACCCTGCCTAGGCAAGCTCTTTCACCTTAGTCTATCAACTTGTACCGTTCCTTCTTGCTGGACGTTTGCTCTCATTCAGCCAGTCCCAAAGAAGGATGACCATTCCCAACCCTCTAACTATTGTCCAATTGCTTTAACATCCTGTATCTCAAAAGTTTTCGAGTCAATTCTCAATAGAAAAATTTAAAAGCATCTTTCCTATCACAACCTTCTTTCTGATCATCAGAATGTGTTCCGTTATGGATGCTCCACTGGCGATCTTCTCACCTACCTTTCAGACTCCTGGTCATCCTCCTTTCGGGTCTTTGGCAAAAGCTTTGCCATTGCACTTGACATCTCTAAGGCTTTCGATCAAGTCTGGCATAAATCTTTAATTTCCAAACTGCCCTCGCACGGTTTCTATCCTTCTATCTGTGCCAGCATCTCTAGCTTCCTTTCTGATCGTTCTGTAGCCGCTGTTGTAGACGGCCATCGTTCTTCTCCTAGATCTGTCAACAGTGGTGTTCCTCAGGGCTCTGTTTTATCACCAACTCTCTTCTTTTTATTCATCAATGATCTTCTAAGCTATACATCTAACCCTATCCGCTCTTATGCTGATGACTCCACCCTTCACCTTTCCATCCGATTCCCGCAACGTCCATCTCAGCAGTTACTTCAACAAACAAGGGATGAGGCTATGGCACACCTAATGTCTGACTTGGTTCGTGTCTCTGACTGGGGTAAAAATTATCTGGTTGTTTTTAATGCATCAAAGACTCAGTTTTTACACACTATCAACCCGACAAAATCCACCACAGGAATACCCATTAATGTTTAACCCTTACACCGTGGGCTTGTTTCCCAATGTTTTGCGTGTCCCGCAGGGTTATTCGAGCTCCGAGAGACTCTCAAAAAATATTAAATATTTGCCAAAAATCAGTTATTAGTCCTTGAATAATGAAATTACATATGCATATGGCACATACCTTCAGCTTTCTCCTGGGATGTTTGTTGAGCCTTCGTCGATTACCGTAGGACTTGTGGAGACCTCTGAAGTTGGGTAACGAAGTCTCCACTTTACACTTCCCGACAACCCGTAATATGATTACCACAGCCAGATATTATCACTATAAACACTATTGTATGATTATCAAGTAGTTTGGGATCCATACTCCAAAAAAAAAAAACACTATGAAAGTAATGAAAATTACGAGCGCTAGTTCACTGTTGGTATTCTCTCATTTATAATTCATAAAACCCCTCACACTTTATATTTCTATTACTATATAACACTTATATATATATGGACTCTTTATCCATAAGTTTCCTTCAGTAGTATTAGTTTTATTAGTTTATTGTCACTGAAGTCATTCAATTTTTCATTCAGTAAAATACGTAGAGAGCCACGAATTCACTTTCACTGTTATAGCATCAAGTATTTGTACTCATATTCTTATATTACTAATTACTTACATTTCTATTTACATTTTCTATTGTATTTTCAATATTTACACTTCTATTTTACTTACACTATGTTATTCACTGTCACTTTCAGTAACATAAAACTATATTACACTGTTCAATCATATGTACTGTACATCCATTGCTTTCAATTGCTATTTACACATTATTTACACATTATTTTCACATTATTTTTCTTTCCCACTTGCACTTTTAGAACTGCTTCTGGCTGTGGTAATCAAAGAAGCAGGTAACACAGAGGGGAACCTGGCACTCAGCGCACTGCAAAGAGGTGCGTTTGTGCTCAGGTGTGCGTCTGGTGGTATGTGCACACATCTGGCACCTGCGGATCGCAGCCTTCCTCTTGCTTGTGGCAGGAATTTGCACCAGTCTGTGTCGATCCATGTACGCCCTCTGCTCAAGTCTGTTGGGAAGTGTTACTGGATGGCGCCTTGTAGTTGCTGCTGTCAGCCTACCATATCTTTCAAGCAGCTGCTGAACACAAGTCCTGGCGAAGAACCTCAGGGAGAAGGACTTGGGTGGTTTGACCTTCATCTTGTACAGGATGAAGGCGTTCAGCATCGTCATGTCTATGAGATGCAGAAAAACTTTCCTGTACCACCTAGTATTCTTCCTGAGGCAGTCGATCTCTCCAATCATCATGTCGGACTTGTCCACCAGCCGCATGTTGATATTGTAGTCTAAGACAGCATCAGGTTTCCTCACAGGTTCGCCTGTTCTACGGTCGACCTACCCACTGTCTGTCATTTCCCCCTTGTGTACAGTGGTGAGCATGTGCACGACCCTCTTGTCATGCCGCCGTATTGCCAGCATCTTCTCAGACTTGCGTAGGTGCACGTCTCCTCGCTGTGAGGTTCCTGCCTCTGGGAATTTAGGGAAGTGGGCACGATTACTCTTGACAGTGCCGCAGGAGCCGATGCCATGCTCTGAAAGGTATTTCGCAAGTTTCGGTGCTGTATAATAGTTGTCTGTATACAGCACATGATTCCCCTCAAAATACCTTTCCAGGAGCACTTTCACTACACAGCCTGAGAAGCCAAGGGGGTGTGTTTTATCAAGATCGACAGTGCTGGCTGAATAAATGATAAAGTCAAGGATGTACCCCGTCTTACAGTCGCACAGTACAAAGAACTTGATTCCAAAGCGATGGCGTTTGCTAGGAATGTACTGCACAAACCTAAGACGTCCTCTGAACAAAACCAAGGATTCGTCAATGATGACCTTCTGAAAGGGGTGGAAGAATGTCATAAACTTATCCTTCATCCTGCTCAGAATCTCCCGGATCTTCCAGAGTGGGTCAGTTTGGGAAGGTACATCGTTGTCGGCAAAGTGCAGGTTTCCCATGATGTTTCGGAAGCGATCTGTGGCCATGTACTTATTGAAGGTGGGTGAGGGAAGTAAGGTGTCCATGGACCAGTATTCTTCCAACTCATGCTTCTTTGAGTGTGGCATGAGAAGCATGAGGGCGAAGAACACATACAGCTCCTGCACTCCCAACATGGACCACTGTTGCATCTTGGCTGCACCTGTACCACTTGCAGCACGTTGTGATTCATACCTGTTGGTCTCATCACATATGTGCTGCATGACTTCGTCATCGAGCAAGGCCAAAAAGAAGTCCACACACTCAGCATCCTCGTCAAGAGTGAAGGCAGGCTGTACTCCTGAGGAACTCTCGTCAAAATCGAGATGTTCAGGGACAAAATCGGACCCTTCCGTCCACGGGAAGGCGTCCAGGATTCCCTGTCGTGGCGGTGTAGGGTGGGTGAGGGTGGAGGGTGGCTGTGAGGCAGATTTATCACGTTCAAGGTCACTCGCACTCACCCTGGGTTGCCGTACAGCACTAGCAGCCCTTACTCTACTAGCAACTCTACTTTTACGGGTCAGGGATTTACCTCTTCCTCTACGGCCTGCCTTTACTGTTGAGGCTGGTGGTGACTCCGACGACGAAGACTCCGGAGATAATTCAGCAGAAGAAGAGGAAGAAATGAGTGAAGTGGGGCTTGGGGAACGGGGAGGTGAATCAACTCGGGACTCATGGCAGGCTGGGTCACGCGGGGCCATTGTTCCAGGGCTAACCCGCCGCCTTTTCATTCCCTTCCCAAATTCCTTCCCTTGCTGCACTAACAGCTCCTTTCCCTTGGAGCTAGGAATAACTTGGGACACTGAAGCACTCGTACTAGTAGTTTCTGGCATGATTTCCTCACCCGGCTCATCACACGAATCCCCCGAAGGGTCAAAGTCACTATCCATCATCACCATTGATAATTCGGCTAGTTCACATTTCACTGCAGAGTCACTTAGTCCTCTCCTGCTTCTCCCACGAGTTTTTCTGGGTGTAGAGGTCACGGGGCCCTTTGCAATGGGCACAGAAGCGGCAGAAATGGCGGGGCGCAAGTGCGACATGCTTTGACCACAGAGGAGGACAAGGAACTAAATGGTGCGGCTTATCTGAGAAGGCAAGGGTTGACAGTGACAATGGGGCTGACAGCTGCTAACTTACATGCTAATAAATAGGTAGTTCCAGGTGAATGTAAATGTCTCTTAGGCTTCTCCCTTCCTTTTTGATATATATTTTTATTACAGAAATAGATTACAAGGCATAATTCAAAGGGGAAATTACCGTGGGAATGTAGCGAATGAATGCATGTGAGGTGTTGTCAGGTGATAATTAGCCAATTCCTGGTGTATACCACTATCACTTACTTTATTTTTTTTTTTTGGTATATATTAGTTTGTATAAGTATAGGGAAAAGTCCGGGGGAGATTTGCTTAGCGCAGCGCGGCCGGGGAGGTGAGAGGACAGGGTAATGGAGGGGAGGTAGGGAGGGGAGTCAGGAACGGGGGAGAAAGGCTAAAATGTCAACAATGGATGAGAGTACAGATGAGATTTGGAGTGCTGACTAGTGTTGGACACTGGCAGTACTGATAGATGATACAAGCCACCACTTGAAAGCCCGGGATAATTCAAAATAACACAGAATTGTAAAAGTGATGCCCCGTGGTATGATCCATTGCGCCCGAGCATCACGAAAGTGACGCCCCACAGTTAAGAGGTTAACAATATTCAGTTTAATCCTGCATCATCCTTGAACATGCTTGGGGTTTTATTTTACTCAGGACTTATCTTGGAAAGATCATATTACATCTCTTGTAATATCTGCTTGCAAGAGATTAGGTGTGCTAGGCCGACTCCATACCTTCTTTACCCCTGCACAATTGTTGACTCTATTCACGGGTTTTATCCGCCCCTGTGTGGAGTTAACTCTCATGTGCGGGGAGGCTCCCCACGTAAAGTTCTTGTCAATAGGGTGTAGTCAAATGCTTTTCGTCTCATTAACACTCCTCCTCTTACTGACTCCCTTCAACCTCTCTCTTCGTCGCGTTATTGCATCTTTATCTCCTTTCTATCGCTTCTTCAATGGTCACTGCTTCTCTGAACTGTCAGCACGCATTCCTCCACCTCTACGACGTGCGCGAAGCACCCATCTAGCAGCAAACTCTCATCCCTTTTCTGTCCAACTCTCTAATGCAAGAGTTACCCATTACTTCCAGTCCTTCATTTATGCAACAGGTCATCTCTGGAACTGTCTCCCTCTGTCTGTATTTCCTGCTTCCTATGATCTTCAGTCTTTCATACTCAGTGTGTCCAGGCATCTCGAAATGATCGGATCTTGAATTTGGCTCTTTCTTGTATTTTGTTTTTCTCTTGGAAAGAACAACAATTGCAGGCTTGCAGCCTTTTTTTCCTTCTTCCTCGCAAAAAAAAAAAAAAAAAAGAGGAAGGAGGAGGAGGAGTAGAAGAAGAGGAATAAGAAGCAGAAAAAGATACATCATTTTCCTGGTTTTCCTCCCACTCAAATTACCTGTGAGTTCCCTTAAGATCCTTTGTGTGTGCCTCTTACTGTTAGAAGATAACAAGTCCTTAACCTCAGATTTGTTACTGTTATGAGATATCACACGGTGTGGACCTGTAAATTTATCATCTAATCCAGAACAACGTGTACATAACAAGCGAATACTAAGTCCTCTATGTTAATGCTGATAGGCTTTGTACTCTTTTGCTGGCATTGCATCATATCCTCTTTAGATATGACCAAATTAGCCTCTATATACTGATGTCTTTTCTGGAAGTCTGTCATTGTCACTTTCACGTAAAGTGGACTAGGTTTCGATAATAGCACCGTATAGGGCAATTTTTTTTATCATATCCATATAAGACAAAGAATGGAACTTCACTAATGGTTTTACTGATGGAGCTGTAGATTGAGGCCGCAACTTGGGGTATCCACTCACTCCAACAGGTGCTCTGAGAACTAAATTACCTGAAGAACTCTACCATCTTACGATTTTGCCTTTCGACAAAGCCATTGGAAGCTGGATGGTTGGGCATAACATTACATTTAATGATGTTATCTATCTATCTATCTATCTATTTATCTATCTATCTATCTATTGTCCGACGCCTTAATCCAGTATGGGGTGGCCACAAACAAATCGCCTCCATGTCGCCCTGTCCCTCACCATTTTATTGCCCTGCTCCCAGCTCACACAACCCTCTCTCATATACTTCTCCACTCCATCCCTCCACCTCATCCTTGGCCTCACCCTCCTTCTTCCCCCCTCTACCTCACTCACATACACTCTCCTCGTCAGTCTTTCACTCTCCATCCTCTCCACATGGCCAAACCACCTCAATGTGTTTCTTCAAATGCTTCCTATCACATCCACAACCACAACACAACTTTCCTTCACTTCCTCATTTGTCAGTCTGTCTCCATGTGATTCCACATGCTCCTCTCAAGTAACTCATCGCCACTGCTATCACTCTTGACATCTGTCCCTCCAACAAGGTCCAAGTTTCACTTCCATACGTTAGAGTTGGTATTACAATACTGTCATGCAGTAACATTTTCACTTCCATGTCACTGCTTTCAAGGAACCAGCAACCTTTCTTCCTTGTTGCACCCTTTCAAGCACTTCACCCTCAAAACTTCCATCCTTTCTCATCACACTACCCAAGTACTTAAACGTACTCACATTTTCAATTTCCTCCTCATCCAACCTCACTGTACATTCACTGACTTCACTTCTCTCGAAGATCATAACTTTACTCTTCCCTACATTCACCTTTAGATTCCGTTTCATACACACTCTCCCATACTCATCCACCAAGCCTTGCAGCTCCCCTTCCTCTTCACTTAACAACACAGTATCATCTGCTAACAACAGTACAGGAATTTTCCAAACACTGCCCTCTCTCATTAGGGCCGCTCCAACATCCACTGCCTTACCTTGTATCTCTTTTATAACCCCTACCATATACAGATTGAACAACCATGGAGACATGACACATCCCTGTTTCAATCCAACTTTCAAATAGAAAAATTCACTCAGTTCACTATCCACACACACTGCAGCCTTAGCACCCTCATACATACTCTTCACAGAATTCAACAACTTCCCATCTACTGCATATATTCTTAGAACTTTCCACAATCCTTCTCTATCCACCCTGTCATATGGTTTCTCCAAATCCATGAAGGCTGCAAACAACTTTTTTCCCCTCTCTAGAAACTTCACTAAGGATCTAAGAATGAATATCTGATCTACACAACCTTTTCCCTTCCTAAAACCTCCCTGTTCTTCTCCAACTAATTCCTCTGTTATTTCCCTAACTCTGTCAATAAGTATTCTACAATATACTTTTCCTATTACACTAAGAAGACAAATACCAATATGATTACCAAATACTTCTTTTTTCCCTTTTCCCTTTTACAGGGGAATAATACTACCTGACTTCCAATCCTCTGGGACTCTACCTTCCTCCCATGCCAGTCTGCACATCTTCCACATCCATTCTGCTACTATCTCTCCCCAGTGCTTCAGCATTTCACCACACACTCCATCAATTCTTGGGGCTTCCCCCATTTTGAATTTCTTCATTGTTTCCACAACCTCCATCCTACTGATTTTTTCCCTCTTCTCACATCCCTCCTTCTCCCAGCCATTCCCCAGCCACTTACACTTGCATTACTTTCATTCTCCTTGTTCAGCAATTCCTTAAAGTGTTCTTTCCATCTGCTCACTTTTTATCCCATCTCCATTAGTAATCTACCATTTTTATCTTTTACTCTCCAACTAACTTCATTGGCACACTGTCCAACTCTCTTTACCTCTTTCTAGAACATTTTCTTACATTCCCTCCACTTTACACTCAATTCCTTCCAAATTCCTCATCCACTCTCTTCTTACTCTCTCTTACTAATCTTTTCACCTCTCGCTTCTTCTCTGCATAGAACTCTCTTCTGTCTCTCTACTTCTTCCACACTTCTGCTTCTCATCCACTTACTATATGCTTCCTTCTTTTGTGCCAGAGCCTCTCTCACCCCTTCATTCCACCATGATGTTCGCTGCACCCCCTTTCGTATTCTCTTCACCCCACACACCTCCTCACATGCTGCACAGATTTCTTCTGTGAATGCCTTGCACACCCCTTCCACGTCCCCCATTTGCTCCAGTCCATATTTGCCCAATCGCTCCTCCACTTCTCTCTTTATATTCTGCCCTCTTTCCATCCTCTTGTAACATTTCCACCCTCCTTGTATGAACTTCTTTCTCCTGTCCTTCCCTTCTTCTATATCTCCATTTCATTTGGACACTGATTCTGACCACCACCAAGTGGCAGTCAGAAAGTCCGCTCCCCCAACCTCTATATACCCTTGCATCCATTACTCACCTTCTCATCCTGTCAGCCACACACACAGTCAATCATTGCCTTCCGTTCATTCAGTTCACCACCCACCCTTCTCATCTCTTTGATGTTACACTGCTTACAAAGCTTAACAAGAAGACTGTTGTAAATCTCTGAGCCATTATCGATAATAACAGTGGATGGTGTAGTGAATGGACAAATGATGTGATCAATGAAGGCACGTGTAGTACTCTCAGCAGTCTTATCTTAGAGATCTACGAGAACACAGCAACGTGAGAAATGATCAACAGCCACGAACAAACATTCTGCACTGGGTTCCGTAAGATGTAATTTATGGATATCATTATATACAGTGTCCCATGGATGTGATGGAAATGGATATTGCAAAAGTGGAGCATGTAATCCGGTTGATCCTTTATTACGATTACAGGGAACTCAGGAACCACAAAGAACATTGATGTCCTTATGCAAAATAAGCCAATAAAATGAAAGGCATGCTTGCCTCAAACACCTGTCTTTTCCTGGATGGGATGCATGAGGTGTGTTATGGGTAATGTGGAGTACTGCAGGTATTAAATCAGTGGAGAAAGTTGATGTACCTCTCTATTAGGTATGTCCCTCCCGGTAAGGGTAAAGGGTGTCTTCCTATACAAAGTATCATTGTCTAACATGAGATTATCTACCGGCTCTGGCAGAGTGAGTAAGATTGAAATTTCGCCCAGTCTAGGAAATAAATTACCTTGGACCACAAAGGGTGTGTGTGCTGACAGTTACAAACAACATCTGAGGTTAAAGTGGTATAAGGAACTTCATTTGGTTGACATGGTGAAACTGCCTCGGTTACATGATGTGGAAGAACATCTGCAACTACATTTGATTTACCAGTCACGTACTCAAAGGTTGGATTGAAGTCTTGGATAGTAACTGACAGTCGTCTTAGACGACCGGTGTGATTTCTTCTTTTGCATAAATCGCAAAGTGGGAGATGATCTGTTTGGATATGCACTGGATATCCATAGATTATGTCTCTAAAATGTTTGAGAGACCAACCAGCTGCTAAAGCCTCCCAATCAGTAACACTGTAGTTACGTTCTGCAGCATTTAGGGCACGACTAGCTTATGCTATTACACGTTTCCTCTTTCCATTATCAATTTGCATCAACACTGCACCATTTCCCACTCCAGATGTATCTGCACAACTAAGAATAGGTCTCTTATAGTCAGGGAATGCCAGGGCTTGGGCATTAATAAGTGCTTTCTTCAGAGTTTCAAAAGCATGAGACTGATCATTAGTCTTAAGTAATTTAGTCAGAGGAGGGGCGATTTGTGACCAGCCGCTCAGTCCAAGGAAACCTCTTTACATCATCAGTGTTGTAGGTTCTGGGAAATTAGGAACTGCCTTAACTTGCTCACCTGTGGTATGAATACCTTCAGCATCAACCACATGTTAAAGGAATTTAATTCTCTTACGTAGAAAGTTTCATTTACTGAGCTTAATTTTTAGACCTGCCTTTTGGAGACGATCAGAAACTTGCTGTAGCATGGCAAACTGTTCAGGGATTAACTTGCTACAACGATCTTATCTAGAAAATGACCGATCATACCACTGAGCACAGAAAGGATAAGCCTAATGGATACTGATGGAGCATTTCTGGGACCAAAGGGAAGCTTTTTAAAATGATAGTGTCCAGAAATGGTACTGAATGCAGTTATAGGGAGAGATGATTCTTCCATTTCTACCTGCCAGTAGCCACTAAGAAAATCAAGGAAAGAGAACATGTTATTCTCGCCAAGTGAGTCCAGTAAATCTGCAAAGATTGGCAATTGGAATCGATTGAGTACAGTGACAGAGTTTACTTTATGATAGTTGCCTCCTGTCTTGGGTGCTAGGAAAAGCTGACTATTCCACGGACTGATGGAGTGTTCAATGATGTCCTGATTTAACATATCCTGTACTATCTCGTCTGTTTCTTTTCGTAAGCTTTGAGGTAATCTATATGCCGGGACATAAATTAGTTGAGTACCGTGAATCAATTCATTGTTATGCATGGTCATACCTGTCTTCCCCATGGGTTCATCAGGTTAGACCACATAATCTCAATAGGCCTGCAAAAGATTATTAATTGTTCTTTATATTGAGGGAAATCACTCGGATCTACGTGAGAGTTGAGATCAGCTTAACCCGTCACGTCCTGACCACTTTCGCACCTCCGACACCCCCCAGTCCCGACCATTTTTGGAAAAAATTTTTTTTGGCTAAAACCTCCGCTTTTGGTGAGAAACATCGAAAATTCATAAAGAAATCGCTCACCTGAGATTTAAAATACTCGATACAGGTAGGAGTACCTCCTTACCTTACAGGGTTTTCTATCAGGCTGGCTGCAAAGAAAACAAGTTCTATGGGAGGATAACTATTCTACACCACTCCTAAACGGTATTTATTTATTTATTTGGTACGAAATTATATGTAGTATGAGAGTATATTGGTTTTCAAACAGTAATATAGGCATTATAAGCATTGTTTCACTCACTAACTCATTACCATTCCTGAACTTCTTTTGCCACATTACCTGATCATCATTTCTGACTGTTTCTTCCTCTAATGCTATGTAAACTTTGTCCTCCACATTGTCATCGATTGGGGAATCACTCTGACCCTGAATGTCTTTATTGGCCAGGTCACTGGTAACAGGTGAATTGCTGAGACAATGGCATGCCGGGGGGGGGGGAGGTTATGCGGTGCAAGGCATTGTCCCTGCTTGGCATCTTGTAGAGGAATAGAGGAAGGTGTCCCGTGTATACGTAAGAAAACTCATGCGTGAAAATTGAAAATTGTGCAAATTAGGGATCTTGCAATTCGAAAACGTACCAGTACATCGACGGGACTGGCAAATGCAAAATGTTGCAACGTACCCATACGTCGACGGGACGTCTCAGGTTAAGGAGACATAGCAGCATCAGTAGAGTTTCCAATGGTATATACACCAGGTAAATTATCATCATCATCATCCTCAGTATATACAAGTGCTCGTGGGCTCTTCAGGCGCCTCGCACTTGCTCCTGTGGGGAGCTCTCGCACCGCTATAATATATTTTAGTTATACCTGTGGGCAAAAAATTCTATGGAGATCCTATGCCGGGCGCCTGGAGCAGCATTTTTTGGTCAAAATGTGATTGCTCATTAAATAAAGTAAAAGTTTTTCCATTGTGATGGGACCAAGTTTTTTCACATAAGCCAATTTGTTGCGATTTTTATGCCAATTTTGGTGCGATTTGAATGTGTAGTTTCGGCTGCCCAAAACACACACACACACACACACACACACACACACACACACACACACACACACACACACAGACACACACACACACACACAGACACACACACACACACACAGACACACACACACACAGACACACACACACACACACACACACACACACACACACACACACACACACACACGCCTACTGCTATAGTATATTAGATTGAGAATGGTATATCCTAGCACACCTTTATGGCTGATGGGTACACCAGGTAATCGCCAATCTCTGTACCACTTTTAAGTTTTAATGGAAGATTTGTTACACTTAAGTAAAGATAACACAAATTTTCCTCCAACACGTTACATAATACTGACTCGTATGTTAAACCTTTCACACAATACGTCTAAGGTAATATTAATGCATTCACTTCTTCTTTTGCACTTACAACACGGACAGAGACTTTCGTGAATTCGTGCAGCAATATAACTGTACACCATTTAGTCACTGCTTGTTTCATCTCAAACATTCATTCAGACTATTTGAGGTAGTTAAATGAGACGTAGATGAGTCAATCATTGTGTCATGAGATACTAGTAAATGATCTTCATTGCTCTCTACTGATGGTGGTAGAGTTACGGTAGACTGTGATAGAATTTACCTGTAAAAGGACAGGGTGTGGGTAATTCATGCCTGATAAATAAGTCTCTTTACTGTAATACCACCACAAGCAGGTATCAGTTCAAAGGAATGTTGAGGTATGGTGTCTATACCAATCAAAACATCTGCAGGATACTGGAGTCTGTTTGTAATATAAAACTCATCTGTGAAGAGATTTCTTAATTCATCGAGTTGTATCTCAGGAGTTACCTTGCCCTTCACATAAAATTCTGAGCCGTCAACAAAACAGAGACGAATGTCAGGCGGCTCAAGGATCCAAACCCATTTGATCCTTCATTTAATATTGTTTACGGAAGACTCCGATGTTAAGTTCACCATAGACCCAGAGTCCATGAAAAATGATGTAGGGACCCCTTCACCTTTACTGAAGATAACAAGAAGTAAGCAAGTCAGAAGCCCAGTTTAGCGAATGGGAAGCTCAGAAATTTGTGTCGGTATGGAGACTTCTGTTGGTTCTGGCCAGAGTTTCCCCCCGACTGTGTATTGGCAAGGCCAAGGCATTCATTGGTGGGATACTAATGGTTTTTATGTTATGTACAGTATTTTTTCCTGAATTATCGTGAAGGTGATCTATTATCACGCCTGTGTCCTCATTCACCTCCAGTTTTCTTGTAGCAGTTTGCTTCACGATGACTTGTTCATTTTCAGTACCAACAGTCTTCATTCTGTTTGAAGATCTGGGTCTATTATGAAGCTGCTCTATGGCGTAGATCTTGCACATGACATGGCTGAATAATGTGGTGCGACGTTTTGTCTGCTGGGTGAGCGTGAGACTTGTCCTTGACCTTGTGACTGCACTGACTTTGGTGATGAACTAGTGACTGGGCGAACTGTGCGTACTGTTTGAAAGGGTATGATACCTAGTTTCTCTTCTATCTGTACAGCTAACATGGTTATGTCATCCTTTGGAGAAAACTGAATCTCTAAAGCTGCACCTAATTCATCCAAACTAAGACGATATAAGAATCTGTAATAACCAAATAATGTTACTACATTCTTTAGTGGTAGGGTAGTGTTCCTCCGCCCACAGACTGTTTCGTAATGCCTTATTTCATCATTTCTTCCTTGGCCTATGGCCCACCCTTCCACAAAATTTCATCAAAATCCATCCATAACTTTTTGACTAATCCTGCTAACAAACAAACAAACAGACAGACAAATAAACTAACACGGGTAAAACTTAACCTTCTTGGCGGAGGTAATAATGTATTATGAGTATTGGCCCAGAGATAATAGAAGGAACCTCTTTACTGAATGGCTTTAAATCCCATCTCTTTAAATAACATCTACTGCAGAGCGTGGTTTGAACTGCTACTGGTAGCTGGTGGGGGGTGAAGAGGGCACGTTGTAAGTCATGGGGTCACTGGTGTTTGACAGACAGCAGAACTGTTGGCCGGTACGAACAGCTGGCTTGTTGCAATCAGCAGGGGAGTCGGTGGCAGACAGTTTCAGCAGCAGGTAGTCTCACTGATTAGTTTGGCAGCAGATAAACTCATTAACAGGCTGATTTGGATGATGGGCAGATTCAGTTGTCAACAGATAATGAAAGACAGCTTGCGGCAGACAGCAAGGACAATGGCGACAGACTCTTCTAATGGCAGGCAGTCTCACTGATGGGCTTGGCAAAATACAGACTTACTGACAAACGGGCTCGATGAGAGACAAGTGCTATGACATCCAGGGTTGGCAACAAATGACAGACAGGTGGTATACAGGCTACTGGACTTGACGGCAGACTTGAAATAAGGCACATTCTTGACCTCATTGCCACCAAAATGTAAGATGTGGGCCCGTAGATTTACCATAATGATTTCAGGTAATCTTAAAAAACTTCTTTTACATTGGATAATTTTATTGAAGGGGCTCAGATTTTACCCCTACAGAGTGTAGCCATTCTTTGACTTCTCAAACAATCTTCTAGGGTATATGTAGAGTTTCCTTTGTGTGGTGCTTAATGTCACCCCTAGCCTGTTTACAGAAGGTTCTGTTGTCCTCAGTCCTGACTCACAGATGGGTCAGTGCGAAACATCCGGTTGCTTACTCTTACATAGAAAAGTAGGTAGGTAGGTAGGTCAGTAGGTAAGTAGGCAGGTAGGTGAGTAAGTAGGTGGGTAGGTAAGTTGCTTACTTTTACAAATAACACTCATTGTGACTGAGACAAACAGGTTTTTCCAACAGACTACCACTAACAAGGGACAAGAAGGACCCACAGGACACGGTTTTGGACTAGTGTGAGAGTGTCTGGTTGTACATGTTCTAGACGCCGACGATGTTGATGCCTTTGGTGAACAAACATGCAATTGTCAAATACTGGACCACTGATGTTCTCACACATCTCGCTGTATTCAGCAAGCACATGTCTCAAAACATGTAGCAGAACATCCTTCATTTCCTTCATTTCTTGGACAACATTACCACGGAACCTACAGACTGTTCGCGCAAGATCAGGCCGGTTTTGGAGAACCTCAAAGGTAAAACAAAATGCTCTTTAGGGGCTTTCCAGAAGGTTGTGATTGAAGAGTTGCTAATGTTATTCAGTGGCAGTATTTCTTTCAAACAGTACATCCCATCAAAACATCATCATTTTGGCATGAAGATGTTATTTTGCAGTGTGTCCTGGATATATATATATATATATATATATATATATATATATATATATATATATATATATATATATATATATATATATATTGTTACATAGCCTATGATTTCATCATCCTTTGTGTAATTTTAACGCACAGTATGCTGCATGTTTGATCACGAGCGTGTTCTGCCTCAGTCCCCCCTTCTACCGTTATAGTAGAGTAAGTCGTCCTTTCTGTTGTTCAGAGCAGGATTGTCAACTCTTTGTTCCCATGGCTTCATTTGCGCGTCCTTCTTACAAGTTGTATCAAGCTCTGCTGGCCCTTATATAATGAGCTCAGTCTCTGCATTATTGCCACTTAGATCTGCTCCTCATTTTGTTCACATCTCTGTCCTCCCCTGTACAGTTGTTATTATTGTGAGTGCTCAGAAAGTCTCCAACCATCTAGCAGCTGTGTAATTTGAGTATAACTGTTATTGCATTTTTTCTTGTACTGTGTAGCATAAGGTTGATTCTTAGGCCTACTAAGGTTTTTGTAATTTATGTAAGGTTCTTATTGTCAGTCATCATTAATAATATTTTGTATCTGTAATAATATATCTGGCATTCACTGAGTATTATCTGGTATCTCATTTTAACAGGGGTGACTTAGATAAATTTACTCATGCTAATTTCGTGTTAATAGAGGCTATTGCAGTTAACCATATATTTAACCTGTGTTTTGCCATTACATTATCCTTATGAGTCCTGAATGTTTTGTTGTTAGTTTGAGCATTAAACTTTAACTTGTAATTTTACCTAACTCTTTTGTTTTGAACCTGGAACTTTACGGGACAGTAGTGATTTTTAGTATTCTTAAAGTGTACATTATCTTTCTCTGTTCCATAACATAAATTTGGCGACCTCATATCAGGATATTCAGGATATTATCATAAGGATATTGCTTGATATTTTGTGACTGTGATTTATTCATGATGTCTACTATTACTACGCTTGATGAAGCCAAAGATTTTTTGTCAAATGTGCAAACAGTGTGTGATGTAGAAAACAGAACAAAGAATGAACTTAAGCTTGTTGCTCAACAATTGGGAATTGCTGTTCGCTCTCATCATTCTAAAGATCAAATTGTTGACATGATTAATGAAAGCTTGGTTAATGTAACTCCTCCAAATGAGCAAACGCAGATTGAATTAGCTAAGTTACAGCGAGCCCTGCAGGAGGCTTGTGTTAAGGAGGCTGAATTTCAAGCACGTGCTAAGGAGGCTGAGTCTCAGGCTAAGGAGGCGGAGTCTCAGGCTTGTATTCAGGAGGCTGAATTTCAAGCAAATGCTAAGGAGGCTGAATCTCAGGCTCGGATTCAGGAGGCACAGATACAGGCTCAGGCACAAATTGAACTAGCTAGGATTCAGGCAGACCATGAGTATCGCATGAAACAAGGTGGAACTGGATCATCTAGCTCTGATGATTTTGATGTGGCTAAAAATGTTAAACTTGTCCCTCCTTTTAATGAATCTGATTTAACAAAGTATTTTCAGTTGTTTGAGAGGGTAGCTACAGGTTTTAATTGGCCAAAAAAGTATTGGCCAGTACTCCTTCAAACTGTTCTCACCGGTAAAGCTCAAGTAACTTATGCATCTTTGCCTCAGGATCAATCTGATAATTATGATGTAGTTAAGAGCTTGATTCTTAAGGCCTATGAGCTTGTTCCTGAAGCCTATAGAGTAAAATTTAGGACAACTTATAAGCAAGATAAGCAATCCCATGTTAAGTATGCAAAAATCAAAGAAGATCTATTAGAGCAGTGGTTAAATTCTAAGAATGTGGATTCTGATTTTGACAAATTTAAGCAGATGATTTTGCTGGAGGACTTCAAGAGGTGTATTAATAAAGATGTAAGCCTATATCTTGATGAGAAAAGAATAGATAATTTGTCTGATGCTGCAGTTTTAGCTGATGAATATGTTCTTACTCACAAGAGATATTCTAGAGAAAAAGGGAAAGCTGAGAGTAAATACGTTGCCTCTACTCAGAGTACAGGTAACAGGAAAGAGAATAAAGATGATGTTTCTAAGGAAGTAAATACCAGCTCCACCTCTAGATTTCAGAAAAGTAAATGTACTTATTGTAGTAAGCTTGGTCATACTACGGAGAAATGTTTCAGGAGACAGCGTGATGTGAACAAAAAGGAGTCTTTAAATATTCAGTCAATTGGTCTAATGTCCACTCTTGAGAGTTCCCAGAATTCTTTAACTGAGTTAACTGAACCTGCTTTGAGGGGTAACTTAAATTCTCATGATGGAACTCCTCTTTTGAGCAGTAACGTGGGTGACACTCTCAAGAGTTCATGTGCTAATTTCCTGTCTGATGGTTTTACCAGTCCTCTGGACAGTAATGACAGGAAATCAGTTCAAATATATCGTGATACAGGTGCTTGCCAATCCCTTATGCTGACCAGTGTTCTAGGCTCTAATGTTAATTCCTCTGATGAAACTGTAATCTTACAAGGTGTAGGGAATAATTATTTCTCTGTCCCTCTGTGCAGAGTGAATTTAGAGTCTGGTTTTGTTAATGGTTCCGTTATGGTTGGGTTGGTTGAGACACTCCCAATGTCAGGTGTAACTTTCTTACTTGGAAATGATATTGGTGGAAGTCAAGTGTGTCCAGCTCTTCAGTTGTCTAGTGAGCCAGTGGCTGCGACACAGGGTTGTGATATCCCTGATGTGTTCCCTGCATGTGCTGTCACTAGGGCTAAGTCTAAAGTTACTGGTGATTTAGAGGATAATGATGATGATGATGTTATCCTAGCTGACACTTTTCTTGCTAATTTGGACCACTCACCAGATGAGGCAGTACCCCGTAGTGTTGATAATTTGTCTCGTCAAGAGTTGATTGAGTTGCAGGTTGCTGACCCTGAGTTGAAAGGTCTAGCTAACTCTGCTTGCAGTGAGGAAGAGTCAGCCGGTGCTTCCACTTGTTATTATATAAAGTCAGGAGTATTTATGAAGAAGTGGAGACCCCCAGCAGCATCAGCCGACTGTGAATGGGAGGTTGTACATCAGGTTGTCATCCCTCGTGTTTGTAGGCAGGATATCATTAGTGGCTCATGATTCCAGTTTGGCAGGACACCTTGGAGTGAGGAAGACTGTGGCACGCATTTTGAAACACTTCTACTGGCCAGGTATCTTCAGGGATGTTTCCTGGTATTGTAAGTCTTGTCACACCTGTCAAGTTGTGGGGAAGTGTAATCAGACCGAAAAGGTTGCACCTTTAGTTCCCATTCCTCCTTTTGAGGCGCCATTCACCCGTGTGTTGGTGGATATTGTGGGCTCTCTTCCTAAGACTTCTTCAGGATTTTCTTGTGTTGACCCTGATCGATATGGCTACTCGTTATCCTGAAGCCATTCCACTTAGAAATATCTCAGCAAAGAACGTGGGTCTGCCCAAGGAGGTTCAGTCAGACCGGGGAAGTAATTTCATGTCAAATGTTTTCAAGCAGTCTCTGAAAGAGTTGGGCATCACCCAGATCACGTCCTCAGCTTACCATCCCCAGACTCAAGGAGCGTTGGAGAGATATCATCAAACACTCAAATCGATGCTCAAGAAATACTGTTTGGAACATCAGAAAGACTGGGATAAAGGTCTTCCATTCGTTGTGTTTGCTGCAAGAGAATCTCCAAATGAATCACTGGGCTTCTCACCTTTTAAACTACTGTTTGGCCATGAAGTAAGAGGACCCCTTAAGCTACTCACGGAATGCTGGCTGTCGGAGGAAGATGACATCAACCTGCTGGAGTATGTGATGAAGTTCAAAGAACGGCTGTCCACTGCTTTACAGCTGGCGAGAGAGAATTTAGGAGCTGCTCAGGAGAAGATGAAGACTTGGTATGATAAGAAGTCCAGGTTACGCCACTTTCAGCCAGCAGATCAGGTTTTGATTCTGCTACCGGTTCATGGGCAACGTCTTCAAGCCAAGTTTAGTGGTCCTTATTTCGTGGAGAAGAAACTCAGTGATGTCAACTATGTCATCGCCACACCAGATCGTAGAAAGAACAAGCAACTATGTCACATCAACATGCTAAAGTTATATCACAGGCGGGACGAAAATAACCCAGTCTGCACTGTAGCTGTTCCACCCGAGTCTGCAAGTGAAGCTCTCCCATGCAGTATGAGCCTGAGTGATAGTTTGGGGAAGAATCCTGATATCATGAATGATCTCCAGACTAAGCTTTCTCATCTACCTCCCGAGGAAAGGCAAGAGTTTTCGGCATTACTGCAGGAGTACTCGCAAGTGTTCCGTGCTACTCCAAGAAGAACCACTGTGTTGATGCATGATGTCGATGTTGGAGACGCAAAGCCAATTAAACTGCCTCCTTACCGTGTGAACCCAGTGAAAGTTCCTCTCATCCAGAAGGAGCTTGGCTACCTGTTGGACCACAAGATGATTGAGCCCTGTCAGAGCGAGTGGAATTCTCCTGTCACTCTAGTCCCTAAGCCAGGTGGGTCACAGCGGCTTTGCATCGACTACAGACGTGTTAATCAGATAACCAAAACAGACACTTACCCTCTCCCTCGCGTGGAAGATTGCATAGACAAGATCGGAAAGGCTAGGTACATAAGTAAGTTTGATTTGTTAAAGGGATACTGGCAAGTACCTATGACTGAACGTGCTAGGGAGATCTCATGTTTTGTAACACTAGGAAAGACTTTTGCATGTTCTGTAATGCCATATGGTATGAAGAATGCACCAGCCACATTTCAGAAGCTCATGAATGTTGTAACAGAGGGTTTGGCAGGGTGTGTTGTTTATATTGATGATGTATTAATCTTCAGTGACAACTGGAAAGATCACCTATGCCATGTCAGTAAATTTCTTGAGCGTTTGGTTCATGCTAATCTTGTAGCTAATTTATCAAAGTGTGAGTTTGGTCAAGCTAAAGTTCAGTACCTTGGGTATGTAATTGGTGATGGACATGTTGCACGACCAGGAGCTAAGGTTCAGGTTATAAGTGATCTTCCCAGACCTAAAAGTAGGAAAGAGCAACAAAGATTTTTGGGAATGGTAGGTTATTACAGGAGATTTGTTCTTAACTTTTCAATTCTTGTATCACCACTTACAGACCTACTGAAAAAGGGAGTTAAATTTGTCTGGACCGATAACTGTGCATCCTCTTTCAGCAAACTTAAAGCTATCCTATTAAGTCAGCCAGTGCTCGCTACTCCAAATTTTGCTAAGCCTTTTAAGATGGCTGTTGATGCAAGTGATACAGGAGCTGGGGCTGTTTTGCTGCAAGAGGATGATCAGGGTATTGAACACCCTGTATCTTATTACAGTAAGAAGTTCACTCCACCTCTAAAGAACTACTCAACTATTGAGAAAGAGCTTTTGGCCTTGATTTTGGGTTTACAGCATTTTTCATTTTATTTGTGTTCTGGTTTTGAACCCATAGTCATTTATACCGATCATAACCCACTGAAATTCCTTAGTAAGTTTAAAGATAAAAATCAGAGATTGACAAGATGGAGTCTACTTCTTCAGGAGTATTCATTAGACATACAACATGTCAAGGGGAAAGAAAATGTTATTGCAGTTTGCTTATCTAGACTTTAGACAGATTGTTTTAGAGTAATAAGAAATTTCCTTTGTAAATTTCTTTTTCTTTGTGGGGAGGTGTTACATAGCCTATGATTTCATCATCCTTTGTGTAATTTTAATGCACAGTATGCTGCATGTTTGATCACGAGCGTGTTCTGCCTCAGTCCCCCCTTCTACCGTTATAGTAGAGTAAGTCGTCCTTTCTGTTGTTCAGAGCAGGATTGTCAACTCTTTGTCCCCATGGCTTCATTTGCGCGTCCTTCTTACAAGTTGTATCAAGCTCTGCTGGCCCCTATATAATGAGCTCAGTCTCTGCATTATTGCCACTTAGATCTGCTCCTCATTTTGTTCACATCTCTGTCCTCCCCTGTACAGTTGTTATTATTGTGAGTGCTCAGGAAGTCTCCAACCATCTAGCAGCTGTGTGTAATTTGAGTATAACTGTTATTGCATTTTTTCTTGTACTGTGTAGCATAAGGTTGATTCTTAGGCCTACTAAGGTTTTTGTAATTTATGTAAGGTTCTTATTGTCAGCCATCATTAATAATATTTTGTATCTGTAATAATATATCTGGCATTCACTGAGTATTATCTGGTATCTCATTTTAACAGGGCAGACTTAGATAAATTTACTCATGCTAATTTCGTGTTAATAGAGGCTATTGCAGTTAACCATATATTTAACCTGTTTTTTGCCATTACATTATCCTTATGAGTCCTGAATGTTTTGTTGTTAGTTTGAGCAGTAAACTTTAACTTGTAATTTTACCTAACTCTTTTGTTTTGAACCTGGAACTTTACGGGACAGTAGTGATTTTTAGTATTCTCACTTAAAGTGTACATTATCTTTCTCTGTTCCGTAACAATATATATATATATATATATATATATATATATATATATATATATATATATATATATATATATATATATATATATATATATATATATATCCAATTAAAACCAAACCTTGGGGAAGAGTTGGAGGTAAGGTATGAAAGATGAGATTTAATTTTTAGAAAAACAGTCAGTAGACAATGTCACAGAGTAAGGTCAAATTTCGACCTGTACGTGAATGTGAAAACAACACGGTTTGATCTAATTTAGATCAAACTTGGTGAAAATGTTCAGGATCACCCAAGAGGTTAAACTATTGTTTTTATTACAATAGGTCAAAGATCAAGCTTTAGTGGTAAGGCCAACTTAATTCTTATCCAATGTAGACTAAACATTGCTCAAGACTTCAGGTTAATACAAAGACTGATTCGATACAATCAGTAAAACGCCAAGGTCCAGGGAAATGTCAAATGTCAATGTCGCTACGCAAAATCAACTCTAGCACTCACTAGCTGGAGGGAATGTTAAGGCTTAGGCAAGAATGAAATAAAGCACTTTTGGGAACAATCTTTCGAAGAACAATTTCACAGGGTAAAATCAAATATTCGGCTCATAGAGCAATTGGAGGGGGTGAGTGTTGCACTCTTTCAGCGCTCTTTCTTGTTTACATTTTACACCCATTCAGGTGTTGTGTTATGAGCAGTGTGTGTGTGTGTGTGTGTGTGTGTGTGTGTGTGTGTGTGTGTGTGTGAACAAAATAACCAAACATGGTACTTGTTTCAAGTTCCCCAATGATTGTTTTTAAACAGCAGGTCAAAGGCCAAGGTCAAATATTACATCATATGAATACTGACTTAGTATTATCAACTTAACAATGTTTTTATACGAAATCTAAGGGAAGTGTTGATGGTAAGGCAAGAAAGAAGCAATTCAGAATCAAGAACCATTAGCCACAAGTCAACGTCACACCCCAATGCCAAATGTCTACCTGTGTGTGTACTAATATAACTCAAACAGTTCTGATGTGATCTGGATTAGCGATGGATGGGATAAGGGAGAAGTTAGGAGTGATCCAATTATTGTTTTAGAACACGAAGTCATTGGTTGAGGTAAAATGTCAAGGTCACCTTAAACAGTTTTTATCCGATTCTGACCAAACTTTGTCGAAAGGCTGACGATAAGGCAATAAGAAAAGGATTAATTAAAATATATCATTGAATGGTAAAAGGCGAAAGAAAGGTCATAGACGAAGGTTACAAGGCAATGTTAGCTCAAATAAATCTGATCTGCTTTGAATCAAACTTCGTGAAAGGGCTGAGGATCAAGCAAGAATTATGTGATCTGAACTTTGAGAACAATCAGTCATAGGTCAAGGTCGAGTGCTATCCAAGTGTCTGTGTTTGAATAGAATATCTAAAACAGTTTAGATTATAATTATTTTCGTTAGACTTGGTGGATGAGTAGAGAATCACCCATGAGTTTTTTTTTTTTTTTTTCTTAAGAAGTCAAATGCTAAGTGCACATGGCAAGGCCATTTTCTTTTTACCAGATGAAATTTAGACCTTGTTCAGCTTATATATATATATATATATATATATATATATATATATATAGATAGATAGATAGATATATATATAGATAGATAGATAGATATATATATATATATATATAGATAGATAGATAGATAGATAGACAGATAGATATGTGTGTGTGTTTATATATAAATATATATATATATATATATATATATATATATATATATATATATATATACTACCACAACATTGCCCATGTTATTCTATTAATGTGGTTAACTGCTGACACATTGAAATAATGGTGAAGTTTGTGAACGCAAGTACAGTACATATATACACCTAAGGTATTCTCCTCCTCTTGCCTCATTTTATAAAAATCACAAACACTTGAGCACAGTACGCTGCTGGGAAATCAGTTTGATGAACAAGAAATCTGTCTGTATTTTGTGATACATTGTACTGCAACAATTATGTATGATGTTATCATGAGACCACGGCACACAGCACATGTGGCATCACGATGGAATACATTATTATTATTATTATTTTTAGTCTGTTGGCTGATGTTACAGGTCAAATCCACTCAAATCACCTAGAATGTTAATAGCACTACACATGGAGAGAGAGAGAGAGAGAGAGAGAGAGAGAGAGAGAGAGAGAGAAAGTGGAGAGATGACTTCCCCGAGCTAGACCGTGATTAATCATATAGCCTCGCTAGGTGACGGAAGAGCGCTACCTCTCCCAGTAGGGCAGCTACCGGGAGAGGCGCGAACTCTCGTCCCTTCGGTCTTGAGTCAGGCGCTCTACCACTGAGCCACTCTGCCCTGAGAGAGAGAGAGAGAGAGAGAGAGAGAGAGAGAGGTCATCGCAAAACTCTTTAGAGACCCGGTAGAAAAGGTAAGGGGACAAAATAATTAAATATATAAAAACTTGTTTTAATGGTGTTTCGAAGTCAAATAAGTGAACGGAAAGTTTTTATTCATTTTCTTTTATCCCTATCGGGAAACTGCACTTTTTAATGGAGGATTTCGGAAATCGTGAGTGTTTGACCATTTGTGTGGGGGAATGGTGGAGAAAATGTTGAGTTTTGCCTGGCTTACAGAGGCGGTGGAAATGGAGAGAAATGGGAGAGGAAAAGAGGGGGGAAAGGACGAGAAAGGAAGGCTAGTGATAAAGGAGAAAGGGAAGGAAGGACACATGGGAGACGAATGCCAGAGGGAGGAAATGGAATCTATCTAACTATCTATCTAATATTCTCTCTCTCTCTCTCTCTCTCTCTCTCTCTCTCTCTATCTATCTATCTATCAATCTATATATCTATATTTATATCTACCTATCTATCTAGCTATATATATATATATATATATATATATATATATATATATATATATATATATATATATATGGAGCCTCTGTGGTACAGTGGTAAAGTGTGCGTTTTCGTACACGTGTGAGCCAGGTTTCCTGCCCCGCCAGGGTAATAAACTTTGGGGGTGTTCTCCCAGCCACATACTACTTTGGCGGATACAAGGGGTGCTGTGGTTGAACCAGTGTCGCTTACTATTAAATATGCTTGCACCCAATCTGCTTGCGCGGGCCGACTACACTTGGTTCACAGACTACACACATATTCAAAGCCACTACAACACTACAAGTACATTCACAAGCACTTCTCACCCTACATAACCTCTACCAGACAGCCTAAGCCACTTGGTAGAGATACATTGGCTCTATCGTCCTGACTTCGGTCGGGTTAGGCCGGTCCTGCAGTGGATACTCAAACGGCTGATAATGATGATATATATATATATATATATATATATATATATATATATATATATATATATATATATATATATATATATATATATATATTATACAGACAGATACACAGACAGAGAGAGAGACTGATTAATAAAGGACATGGGAAAAGATGGGTGAATATAGGAGTTGGAAGAAAGCAGTAATCCGATGATAGGAAGAATGATAAGAGAAGCCTGCAGTATCCTGTTCAGAGTTGGAACCATGGCACGTATGGCCTGGTGTTCAGCCTGACTTGAATGTTCTACCAGTAAACCACCAGACGACTAGGCAGAGAAAGAATGGAGGATACATTACTCCCCCCCCTCTCACAAAAAAAAAAAAATGAAATGGAAGAGGGAAGAGGAAAGTGAGGAGGGCTGGGCAGGAGGGAAGAGGAGATTAGTGGAGGGGAGAAAAGTAGGAATCCAGTGCGAGAGAGAAACGACAGAGAATTTCATTTTCATTCCATTTCTGGGCAGGGATGCACAAAACTCCGACGGACGGCAGCCTTAAGGCTGGCCTTAAATGAAATATTAAAGGCGGCCCTACGGCTGCCTCTAAGGCCCATGCACGACGACCCCTTGCCTTGTCTTAAGGCTGACTTAAGGTTAGTGCATTGGCCTTAGCTAAGGCTGGCCTTAACTGTAGGGAATGTTTTGGGGGAAATCTCGTGCGTCAGCTGAGACTCTTCCGACCAATCAGACGGCAGAACACAGAAACACTGGGCCAATCACAGAGCTTCATGAATCAGCTGGGGGTGAGAGGCGAGAGCGAGTGTTTATGTTACCGGCAAAGTGGGAAACCCGTCACATATAATGCCAAGGTAAACTATGTAATGCTAAAATTTCAAGACAAGATCTAAGAAAATCATCTGTACACATTTCCCTGGTATTCTGTAGATTACCGTGTTTGTTTTAGGCAAAGTGAGAAACGACCAAATTGTAGCAAACCGGCAAACGTGAAATCTGTTATTTCAGTATGTTAGGCTAATTTAGACTGCGGTTAGGTTCGGCTGGGATAGTCTAGGTTTCGTTCAAATTCGATATAGGTGGGTTAGGTTAGGTTAATTTAGGTAAACGCCTAACAGCGCTCTTTTAAATTAGCCTAATCTAACCTAGCCTAACCTAACTTAAACTTAACCTAGATTATCCCAGCCTAACTCCCTTTTGGTTATTATACTTTGCCATAAAAATGCTAGACATTCTACAGAATACCTAGGCATTCTAATAAAATCCCTAGGTAAAATGTATAAAGTCAGAATGAAATAAGCTTATTTCATACCTTGCCAAAAAATGGTAGACATTCTGTCGAATACCTGGGCATTCTATACAATACCTTATTTTCACACAATGCCGGTAACATTAACACAACAGTCAAGGATAAGCAAGTGAAGTATCAGTAATTAATTGAAAACAATGTAGGGTGCAATGAAAAGCACTCCAGCATTACACCCAAACAACCTTTAAAACATTAGTAAGATGAGAGGGTTTAGGAGTAAAGAAACAAAATAGCAATATGAACGGGAACTTATTATGTTTGCCATGTTTTACCTAACCATTGTCTAACTTCACACAAAGTAATCAGCAACCACAGTTACCTAGCAGAAAATTGTCACCATAGACACCTTGGTTCACATCTCTGGTGGAAGTTAGAATTAGCCTCAGATATAGGCAGCGTGAGTGCTGCCAGGATATCTGTAATTACAGCTCAATATCATTTTGTTGCTGTCACAACTTGCACATCCAGTGAATGGAACCCATTGCAACTGACAAATACATATTCTTTGTGATCTGGGGCCTTAATTGGTATAAGGGTTCAGTCCATTGCTCCAAGCACTTTAGGAAGTTAACAATGAAGAATTATCACCATCCCATAATATGGCTGCATGGCAAAGCAGAAGTAGAGGGAAAATAAAGACCATAAGAAACATGCAAACATCAAGAAAAGGGGTAGGACAGAAGACAGAAGAGGACAGTTAGGAATGAAGGACTGAAAACAAAAAGGCTCCTCCTTAGTTGCCCTTTACAAGCAGGGATACTGGGGATGTGTTCTTTCCCTCTCTTCTCATGGGGGACCCAAGCACTTTAGAAAAATTATTTATACTGTGGAAACCCTCTAGTCTCTGTTCTTCTCAGCAAAGCACTGGGCATCTTAATTTTTCTGTCATTTCCTGTATAAAGCATCTGTCACACGTGATACCACTTTGGATATACTTGTTGACTGATGAATACCACTCTCCAACAACACTTTGAAAATTCTAATGGGTTGCCAAAAATTGTTGTGTAGGCAAGAATGGCTTGGGAGTGTAGCGTGACACTCCCAGTATGAGGCTCAAGCTCTGTTAAACGAAGAAATTTGCTCCTGGGGAGTTGATATTGTCTCAATGCATGGTAATCATTTATGTTATGGGGGTTCAGTGGATCCAGAAAACCTTCATTCCCTTCTCAAAGCACGATCTAGTTTACACGCAACCATCAACTCCATACCGAGATAAACAATAACAAGTTTGGTCCGGTTTGTGCTATAGAGAATATCATATCGGAGTTACTTTATTTACGGGTCTCAATACAGTAAGGCTGCTCCGACCCAGCCTCAGCGGCTGAGGCGGCCTTACCGAGGCTTACCCTCCTGTAAGTGCTTCGTGCATGGGCCTTAGCGACCTACGGCCTTAAACTACCCGACTTAAGGCCGTGTGTAGCCTTAAGGCCGTTTGTGCATCCGGGCACTGATATCCAAGTTCATGTTGATTTCTCTGCTCTATATAAAATCACTTTTACTCTCTTAAAACGCCCTTCACTCTTTTTTTCCCCCTATTTCTTCAGCATTTTTCATTCCTGTGCCTCGTTTTGGTCAAATCCTGGTCTTGTTTCGTCTCTCCTTTCTAAGCTTTTCCTTCCCTCCTCGCGTCACGCAGGCAAAGTCGTTCCCTGCCCTGCCTTCCCTACTTTCTTCACGTCCTTCTCTTCTCCCCTCGTCCCATTCAATGTTTTAATTCTTCCTCATTCTTTTCCTCTCCTCCATTCCCATTTCCCTAAAAAAAAGTGTCCTGTGTTCTTCGTACCATCCTACCTTTGGTTTGGTCTCTCACGTTCCCTCCTGTCTCACGATCATTTTCTACACTTCAGCAGTTTCTTCAGTGTTCCTTTCTTTCCCTTCCCTCGTCAAAGTTTTCCTTGATTCAGTCTGTCTCCTAACTCCTTCACCCTGAGAAGTCCCTCAGCTGAATAAATTTATCTAACATTAGCTACAATAAAATATAAAATTCCGTGTACATCACTGAATGGAATGATTTAAGCCTGTTCTCTCTCTCTCTCTCTCTCTCGCTCTCTCTCTCTCTCTCTCTCTCTCTCTCCTCTCTCTCTCTCTCTCTCTCTCTCTCTCTCTCTCTCTCTCTCTCTCTCTCTCTCTCTCTCTCTCGCTCTCATTTCACATATTCTTTTTTATGGTCTTTTACGTTACTTTATCCTACTTTTTTTTTGTCCCTGTACTTGCTGCTTTTTTATTTGCTTTTGCATATTCATTTCTACTACACGTATTACTGTATTTTCCATTCTTACACATGCGTTCGCGAAGCAGAAACGGGTGTTATGTGTGTGTGTGTGTGTGTGTGTGTGTGTGTGTGTGTGTGTGTGTGTGTGTGTGTGTGTGTGTGTGTGTGTGTGTGTGTGAGTGTGTGTAAATACCTATCTAACTATCTATCTACATAAGTTTTGTGTATGTGTATGTATTATCAAAATTTTTATTTGATTATAACCGAACTTAGAGGAATGGTTGACGGACGTGCTATGGGTATAGGTAATGATTTTGAGATCAATAGGTCAAACATAAAGGTCATACAACCAGGTCAAAATCCGACTTAGCAAAATTAACGTAAAGAGTTTTCAATCAGCTTTTATTAAACTTAGGGGGGCTGAGGGTGAAGTAGGAATCAAGTACTTCAATTTTTAGGTCATAAAGTAAGGTCAATATTCTACCAATGTGTGTGTGTGTGTGTGTGTGTGTGTGTGTGTGTGTGTGTGTGTGTGTGTGTGTTTGCAGTATAACTCAGTTTTGATTCCTTTTTAACTAAACCCTTTGGAAGGGTTGAGGGTCGGCCAGGGAGTAAATCTACAAAATATTGTTTTTGAGAACATATCAATGGTCAAAGTCACCGTGCAAGGTCAGCTTAAGCAGCTATTTTTCTATTCAGATGATACTTCTTGGTAGGACTGAGGATAAGGCAAGAATTAAAGGATTCGATTTAGAGAACATTAAGTCAAAGGTCAGGGTCAACGAGAATGGTCAAATGCCAACGTCACAATGCAAGGTCAACAAAATTTTGCTCTGATATGAACTAAACTTGTTATAAGGATTACTGGTTTAAGTAAGAGCAAAAGGAGTTTGACTTTTTAAAACATTCATACAAGGGTTAAGGTCACAGGGCAAGGTCAAAGTCCGATTGATGTGTCTGTGTGTTAACAACTTAACTAAAACAGTTTTGAACTGACTGGGATCATACTTGGTGGGTGGGTTGAAAATTACCCAGAATTATATATATATATTTTTTTTTTGAAAAATAAGTCAAAAGTCAAGATCACAATGCAAGGTCAACCTAAACAGATTGTATCCAACACATAGTAGACGTTGTGGTAGCGTTCAGGTAAAAAAAAAAATAAAAGAGAGATTTTCGATTTTAAGAGCAATCGGTCAAAGTTCTAGGTAAAAAGGAAATTTCAAGGTCGCTGGGCAAAGCGAAACTGGTGGGAGTGTAAAAGGCTAGGTAAGACGAAACTAAGTCGATTTTGAGAGCAGTGTTTTTAAAGTCAGTATTACTGCGTAAATTCAAATATCCGGCACTTACACTAGTTGGTGGGCTTCGTTGCTGCACTGAGTTCTTCTTCCTCTTCTTCTTTTGATTTACTTTATCTTATCCTCCCCCCATGTTACTGTTTGACTGATTGTTTCTGTTATTTGTTATGTCCTATTGCTGGGTACTCGCAGTTTTTGTCATATTCCTGGGCATTGCTTTATCCCGATGGAGGGAAAAATTTTGATGCCTCGAGAGTTTCACATTGATAAGAGGAAATTCCAGTCAGTTTTATTATTAAGACATATGAAGATATGTGCCTTTTTTTTTTTTAATGCGAATAAGAAGGAACCAAAGGCTAGGAGCCCGCAAACAATTCCTTCCAACAAAAAACAAATACAATACAAAACAGAGCCAAATTCAAGATCTGTTCATTTCGAGGTGCCTGGACACACTGCGTTTGAAAGACTGGAGATCATAGCAAGTAGGAAATACAGACAGAGGGAGACAGTTCCAGAGTTGACCCGTTGCATAAATGAAGGACTGGGTAACAGTTAACTCTTGCATTAGAGAGTTGGACATAAAAGGGATGAGAGTTTGTTGCTAGACGGGTGCTACGCATCCGTCGTAGAGGTGGAGGGATGCAAGCAGACAGTTCAGAGGAGCACTGACCATGGAAGTAGCAATAGAAAAGAGATAAAGAGGCAACAGTGCGGTGAAGAGACAAAGGTTGAAGGGAGCCAGTAAGAGGAGGAGAGTTAATGAGAAGAAAAGCCTTTCGATTCCATCCTATTGAGAATAGCTGTATGTGAGGAGCCTCTCCACACATGAGAGTTGTACTCTACACATGGGCGAATAAAACCCGTGTATAAAGTCAACAATTGTGCAGGGGTAAAGAAGGCTCAGATTCGGCTTAGCACACCTAATCTCTTGGAAGCTGACTTTACAAGAGATGTAATATGATCTTTCCAAGATAAATCCCGAGTGAATGAAACCCCAAGCATGTTCAAGGATGATGAAGGCTTGAGCTGTGTAAACATTAGTAGGTACTCTTGTGGAAGATTCTGTCGGGTTGATAGGTGTAAAAACTGAGTCTTTGATGCATTAAAAACAACAAGATTATTTTTACCCAAGTCAGAGATACGAACCAAGTCAGACATTAGGTGTGCCAGAGCATCATCCCTTGTTTGTTGAAGTAACTGCTGAGATGGACGTTTGTGAGAGGACTGCTGGGCTTCAGGGAATGGACTATATCACTCCCATCAATAGGGTTGAACTCAGATAAAAAAAGAAAGCATGATGTATCGGTAGGGGATTATTGCTTCAGCCAATATCTTAATCTTTTGACAATTTTGAGATGAGGTAAAACAACTATTGGTACGGTATCAACTCTGAATGTACACCTGATTTATTCGTTCCTTTTGTAAATCTTTTTTCCGATTCATTCGATCGTGTTAACCCTCTCCGTCTCATGACATCAAATTTTCTTTATTCTTAAGACTGCCAGACTTTTTATTCTGTTTAAGAGACTTTCAAATCTGTAGAGGCAGCCTGCAGTCCTGATGGACCCAGGTTCGAATCCCGGCTGGGGCAGGGAACAGTTTAAGGATTTGAATTTCATAAAAGGCAGACTTTTCTGATCTACCAGATGACCCGCCGACATGTCGTAAAAATACCCCCGCTAATACCAGTACACTAGTCCTGTATGAGACAGCCCTAGCATGTATTCAGTATGGACGGTGGGTGTTAGCGCCGAAGTGGTGACATGTGGAGGTGTAGGAGGACTACTGGGCCTTGGGATAGGCTACTGCCCCTGAGATATAGGCCCTGAAGCCTTTGCCCAGAGTCGGACACATAAAAAAAAAAAAAAAAAAAATATTCTTAATCTGGAAAAAAAAAAATCATCCAGGATTTTTGGAGAGAGCAATATAGAATTCTTATCCTATTAATTTTTCCTCGCACCTTCCAAGGCCAGTAAACTGCTCTGTGTGACTGCATGACAAGCGGGCGACCCTCATGTTTTCACAGGTTTCCCTCTGATATACTATTTCTTCATGATGGTAGGTGAACAATGAAACCTATGCTGGAACGAGACATTCTCTCACATAATCCCACACAGACGCAGAAACAGCCACACACACACACACACACACACACACACACACACACACACACACACACACACGTCAAAGTGAAAGCGACAATATAGAGCAGGGTTTATTTCAGCAACATAGGCTCCAGCAGTATGCGAGAACTGGAGTAAAGTGAGGCGCCGAAAATCATCACACGCGCAAAGCTGAATTGAACAATCTCTGCTGCCAACCTGCCATGTCGAAGAAACCGAAACGATAAAGATGATTAAAGCCAGAAATGGGGTGTTTTCCCTTTGTGATTTCACCATCAACTCAGAGCAAAAACTTTAATGTAAGATTATAGTCGGAATCTCCGACATTTAATTGCTCGAGCTGATATAAAAAAAAAAATAACACAGCGTTACGAAGGAAAGTATTTTCAATTTTGACTTCGTAACTAAGGCGTTCACCAGTCAGAGCCGATCACTCCCTTGGAAAACTTGAGATTCCAAGAGGTTCCTACGCCTTTATGGGTGGGTATTTAGTTGATAACAAAATTTATTGGATCCTTTGTGTTTGGTGCACGGTCTTCCATTTTTATGTAAATTTGGTGACTAATAATTTTTTTTTTACTCATTCCAAATTTGAACTTGTTTTTTTAATAAATTATTTTTTTTTAAGTTAGGTTAGGTTAGGTTAGTTAATAATAATAATTAGGTTAGTTAAAAATTATAACAAATAATACTTAAGTATAAATACAAAAGTTCCAAAATCTAAGTAATGCCTCTGTAAGCATTCGATGAACAAAAGTATTCATGGTGGTTCTGCTCAGTGGTGCTGCTCTGAACGCGGCTGTATAGAGAGGATTTCTGTCAGGAATGGAACGTGGTTTGAGGGTGGCAGGCTTCCAATATCCACCAAAGCTGTACAGTATTTATTTATCTACGCATGGAACAAGGAAATGGGTGTTATACTTAAATATTACTTGTTATTATTATTAACTAACCTAATTATTATTAACTGTCCTAACCTAACTGAACCTAACCTAATCTAAACTTTTAAAAAATAATTTCTCCCAAAATATAAGTTCATATATGGAATCAGCTTAAAAAACTGAATTAGTAAAGATATTTCCATAGAAATAGGAGAACGTGAACCAAACACAAAAGATCCAATTATTGAACGAATGTGTCACATTCAGAAAGAATTTCAACTCTACTTCATTTAGGAGTAAAGTTAATAGCTTCTGCTTAGCATTACGGTCGCGTAGGACCGGGTAGGGCTGCGCCGCTCATATCAAAGCGAGAGTAAAACATAGCTCGCTCCCTTCACTCGCTCGCTTGTAATAATTCTTATGAGTCGCTGTTTCCTGAGGTCTCAATCTGTTTTTTCTCTTTCCTCCTTCGTTTTCCGCATTCCTTGTCTGATCCAATCGCTTAATTTCTACTTCTTCTTTCCTATCCATTCTTAACTGCTATACTTCCTACAATTTATGCAGCTGGCTTTCGCTCATCTACTCCCACACTATCCTCGTCACAATCTAGAATTGTTTTTTTCATCTTACTCCCTCCATACTCCATGCTCTGTCTGTCTGTCTTTCTGTTTGCCTGTCTCTCTGTCCGGCTCTGTCTGTCTGTCTGTCTGTCTGTCTCTCTGTCTCTGTCTGTCTGTCTGTCTGTCTGTCTGTCTCTCTCTCTCTCTCTCTCTCTCTCTCTCTCTCTCTCGTGCTGCATGATCCTCGCTGCCTCAGATACCTTGGCCCTAATCCACTCACTCCCTTCCTAGCATTCTCCTATATCCTGACTAAATTGATCCGCAGTGCCCCCTCCATCCTCCAATATCTCACGCATCCCTCAGCCCAAGCTCTCCTCTTGCCTCTCTTCTCTCCCTCTCCCCGTCTCACCTCCCTCCTCTCCTTCCTCCCCTTAGTTTGGTTTCTCATACATGGCTCTCCCACACTCCCTCCTCCCCAGTTAACTCCCCTATTCCCCATCACTCGTGTCCTCTCCATCTTGTCTTCCTCATACATCTTTTTCATCTCAATCCCACAAAATCACTGCTTTCCAATAGTCCCCATTCCTCCTCTCTCCCTCCGCAAATTTCTTCTGCCTCCGTTCACCCCTTACACCCTCACCGTTCTTCCCAGTACCTTCTCACACCCCACCACTCTTTCCATCCTCATCACTCTTCATTCACTTCCCACCAACTTTCTCCCTCCTCATCTCCAGCACTCCTTCCCAACCCAGTCTCTCTTCCTTTCCCCTTTTTCCCCAAGCACATCAGTTCTATATCCACTCCTCATTATCTGTCTCCCAACTCCAGCACACTTTTCCAACCTCAATATTCCCCTTCTTCTCTTCTTTACTCCCACCAACTCTTTCCTTCCCCCACCTGCAATATTCCTTCTGAACTCCACCACTCATTTCTTACTCTCCCTCCCCCCTCCCGTGTCTTGTCGGCAGCCTGGCCCTCTAATACACCGCCAAACACCGTGTGTGTGCCTGTGTCAAATTTAATCAAGACTGCATGGCGAGACACAGAGGCAAGAGGGCAGACTCGGGGACTTGGCTGGGTTGGAGCAGCAGACTCGGTTGGGCTGAGGAATTGCAAGTCGCTCCCTTGGTGACTGCCACAGGATATGAAACTGTCGCCATTGTGCTGGAATGTGGAGTAATATGTTCCACTTCGGTAGGGTAATCAATTTGTGTTTTGGCCAGACGTAGCTATGGCTACGTAAACTTCTTTTACCTGGATCAAATTTCGCTCAGGTGGTGAGGGACAGTGTTAATAGTTTGATTTTTCGTTAAATAAGTTTTACTAGTCACACTTTAGTATTTGCTCCTTTGTTGCCTGACCTATATATCACAGAACCATGAATACGTACTACGCAAACTGAAGTTTGGACGTGAATGCGGAGGAAATGGGAATAAAGCCTCTGAATGCACATAACCACAGAAATACAAGAATTTCGAAAAAATGTGATGGTAAGTGAATGGCGCCGTGATGCATTTCTGTTGAGCACTTTGGTTACTGGTCTTCCACACTGGTACTACCTTTTCAGCTTCTTTGTAGTGTTGCATATTACTAAGGTGTTAATGGCATCGCAGTTCCCTCTTTTATCTTAGGAAAAAAGTAGACGATACGTTCATGACAATCAGAACAATCGTGTAATATGTGCACCGTTTTAGGATGATTTTACTTACTACTTTGCTTTTTTTTGCCTCGGTGGAGAACAGATGGACACTGGCAAGATGACAGGGAAAAGGATTGGAAGAGAGATGAAGAGAGGGCATGAAAGAAAATTATGAAGAGGATGAGAGAAATGGAATATGAATCTGAGAGGAAGAAGTAAGAGGAGTGCGTGAAGATGAGGATGGAACAATGAAACTAAAAGATGGAGGAGTGGAGGAAGAGCGAGTGGGAATGGTAAGAGTATGAGTGTGAGTGGTACAGAGAAAAGTGCAAATAATGGTTACATATGGCACAGTAAATATGTTGTTACTTGTACTGGTAGTTCTGGTTTATGTAGTTAGTTGTTTTGGTAGTTGTGGTTTTTGTGTAGATAGTTGTGTTGGCGGTGGTGGTCGTTGACGTTGTTTGCTGTGGTTCTTGCTTTAGTAGTCATAGTTCCTGTGCTGGTAGTTGTGTGGTAGCTGTGGTTCTTGTTTAAGTAGTTGTGTTGGTAACTGTGCTGGTAGTTTTGGTTATTGTGTTGCCAGTTGTGTTTGGAGCATTGGGTCTTGTCTTGGTAGTTGTGGAACTTTGTCGGTAGTGTTTTTATATTCACCCAAAAGGAAATTTCTAAATTCTTTGTTTCTTCTTGGTGTAGGTGTTGGTGTTGCTGTTCTTTCCAAGGCTTGTTGCTACGGCCTCACTTTGTTTTTGGACTGATTGGTTTGAAACTTACTATGGATGGGCCTGGTATCCAGTGACAGTATTCCCAGATTTAGGCCTTGGACTGATTGTACTTTATACCTCCCCAAAATGTAAGAAAACTAGTGCAGAACCACAATACTTCAATAACTACCCACCCATTAATTGGACGAGTTATATTTGCCTTCAAACGCTATTACGATACAGGACGAGTTCGACTTGAACATATTCTCTGACATTTGTACATGAACAAGAGAAATTGCATCTTGTAATACAGCAAAAGCAAATTTCGCGTAGTGCCATGCATTGGCTTGCAAATATTGCTTCCCTCGTTAAAGAAGCTGTGCTGGTAGATGTTTGAGTCGTTGTAGTTCTTGTGCTAGTAGATGTGCTGGTCGTTGTGGTTCTTGTGCTGGTGGATGTGCTGGTCGTTGTGGTCCTTGTGCTGGTGGATGTGCTGGTCGTTGTGGTTCTTGTGCTGGTGGATGTGCTGGTCGTTGTGGTCCTTTGCTGGTGGATGTGCTGGTCGTTGTGGTCCTTGTGCTGGTGGATGTGCTGGTCGTTGTGGTTCTTGTACTGGTGGATGTGCTGGTCGTTGTGGTCCTTGTGCTGATGGATGTGCTGGTCGTTGTGGTTCTTGTGCTGGTGGATGTGCTGGTCGTTGTGGTTCTTGTGCTGGTGGATGTGCTGGTCGTTGTGGTTCTTGTGCTGGTGGATGTGCTGGTCGTTGTGGTTCTTGTGCTGGTGGATGTGCTGGTCGTTGTGGTTCTTGTGCTGGTGGATGTGCTGGTCGTTGTGGTTCTTGTGCTGGTGGATGTGCTGGTCGTTGTGGTCCTTGTGCTGGTGGATGTGCTGGTCGTTGTGGTTCTTGTGCTGGCGGATGGGCTGGTCGTTGTGGTACTTGTGCTGGTGGATATGCTGGTCGTTTCGATCCTTCAGCTAGTAGATGTGCCGGTCGTTATGGTTCTTGTGTTGGTACTTGTGTTAGCAATTGTGTTACTAGTTGAGGTTGTCGTGCTGGTAGTTGTGGTTTTTGCGTCAGTAGTTATGGTTCTCGTGTTTGCAGTTGCGGTTCTCGAGTTGGCTGTTGTGTTGCTGATTGTGTGTTGCTGATTGTGTGTGTGTGTGTGTGTGTGTGTGTGTGTGTGTGTGTGTGTGTGTGTGTGTGTGTGTGTGTGTGTGTGGCGCGTCCTTTTATGATACCTAGGGCTCTCAGCGCAATGTTTTATTTCTTGATAGCCCCAGAAGATCTCATTCATCTTACTATGAAAGACTTTTCACAATAGCAGATTATATAAAATTCAACATGAATCCCTCCAATAAGTTGACGTCTCTTGTTCTGCCTCCCTCACGCCAGGCCAAAATAATTTACTTACCCAGACGACCTCGGAGAAGACACCGATTTTACCAGTAGCCTCAGCTAGTGTAGCTGGTCATGTTCTGGTTTAAGTCTATCATTTCCTTTCTGTTATTATTCTCTGCATCAACTTTTTGTGTCCGGATTAAGATATATATATATATATATATATATATATATATATATATATATATATATATATATATATATATATATATATATATATATATATATATATATATATATATATATATACATATATATATTCCTTCTTGTTGGGGAGGTAGTTTATTTATAAGAGTAGGGTTATTAATAATTTCAACAGCTTTTTCCTGAATTTTGTCTAGTTGTTTTTGTGCAACCTCTCCATATCCATTCCACAAGGGTGAGCAATATTCAAGCTGAGAGCGCACATGACTCACAAATTATAGCTAACTGCTCGTCAGTGAAGACGTTACGAACTCTGCACAATAATCGAAGTTTCTTTGAGCCAGTCTTAGCAAGTGATCTGACATGAGAGGTCCAGCTGAAGGCATTGTTAAGTGAAACATCGAGAATTTCAATGCTTTTGGAGATGGGAATATTAGTAGCACTGAAGGTAAGATTCGAATCTGGCAATATTCTTCTTTTAGTAAACTGCATTTATTTGTTTTTTCTGGCATTAAATGAAGCAATTTTTTTTTTTTTTCCCATTCATTGATCATTGATAAGTCTTGATTTATGGAGATGGCAGTATTGAGTTGAGCGCTAGAGATATTAGACTTAGTAAATGGGTGTTTGAATGTGAACTGTGAAGTGTTGAGGTGTTGAGTCCTCTGCATACGAATGGATGGTACTGTGGGATGACAGATAAGAGATCATTAATATGAACTAGGAATAGGGTTGGTGCCAGAACTGCTCCTTGTGGCACGCTGGCGTTAACAGGGTGGAAACTGAATTATACATGATCTACTTTTACTCATATTTTTCTGTCGCTGAGATATGAGGAAAGCAGACGAACAGAAGACTTTTGTCCATAGCAACAGAGTTTGGACAGCAGGGAACGGTGCCACACTCTGTCGAAAGCTTTATAAATATTAAGGGCTACCGCATGAGTCTGTCCATGTTGCTCAATTGATTGATGGATGGTATGAGTCAGGAGACTGAGTATGTCAATGGTCGATCCTTCGTGGCAAAAACAATATTGTCTATCACTAAGTTGTTGGATTCAATGTGTTTAACTATGTGTTTATTAATTACAATTTCAAATACTGTACCAAAAGTAGATGTGACAGCTATTGATCTGTAATCAGAGGGGTCAGAGGAACTTCTTTTCAATGGAATTGGGTGAATACTGGCATCTTTCCATGAATTAGGAAATGAAGAAGTTCGTATGCATGGTCTGAATAATTTAGCTAGAACAGAGGCAAGTTCTGGGGAACACTTTTTCAAAACAAATGGAATAATTCCATCTGGGACTCAAGCTTTGTTGGCTGGTGCATTGTCTATAATGAATTTTACGTATCTTGTCTGTCTTTTAAGTGGAACAATTTCTGGAGAGTCAGGTTCTAGTACTGGGACGTTCTCCCTGATTTCCACTATGGTAGAATTTCTGGCAAATGTACTCGATATATATAAATATATATATATATATATATATATATATATATATATATATATATATATATTACAGCAGAATAAGGGATAACTGATGGAGCCAGAGGATGACTGACTGGATTGCAGCAGATTGTAAGCTTAGCAGAAAAAGGCCAAACAGGAGGTAGAGAGATGTGACAGAGAAGTTTGCAGGCAATACGTGGCAGAGATTGGCTCAGTCAAGGAATTCGTGGAGAAGGCTGGGGGAGGCCTTTAATCAGCATAAGACTTGCAATGACTAGTGCTGCTGCTGCTGCTCATGATGATGGTGATGAGTGATGACAATGTATATATCTATATATTTATATCTGAATCTATCTATCTATCTATCTATCTATCTATATATATATATAGTGTGTGTGTGTGTGTGTGTGTGTGTGTGTGTGTGTGTGTGTGTTTATGCTAGGAAGAAGGAACCAAAGACCATGAGCCCGCAAACTCTTCCTTGCAAGAGAAAAATAAAATACAAGAGAGAGCCAAATTCAAGATCTGATCATTTCGAGATGCCTGGACACACTGCGTTTGAAAGACTGGAGATCATAGCAAGCAGGAAATACAGACAGAGGGAGACAGTTCCAGAGCTGAGCTGTTGCATAAATGAAGGACTGCGAATAATGGTTAACTCTTGCATTATAGAGTTGGACAGAAAAGGGATGAGAGTTTGTTGCTAGACGGGTGCTACACGCCCGAATTAGAGGTGGAGGAATGCAAGCAGACAATTCAGAGGAGCAGTGACCATTGAAGTAGCGATAGAAAACAGATAAAGATGCAACAGTGAGGTGAAGCGACAGAGGTTGAAGGGAGCCAGCAAGAGGAGGAGAGTTAACGAGACGAAAAGCCTTTGACTCCACCCTATTGAGAAGAGCTGTATGTGGGGAGTCACCCCACACATGAGAGTTGCACTCTACACAGGGACAGATAAAATCCGTGTAAGAGTCAACAGTTATGCAGGAATAAAGAAGGAACGGAGTCAGCACATCTAATCTCTTGGAAGTATATTTTACAAGAGATGTAATATGATCTTTCCAAGATATCCCGAGTGAATGAAACCCCAAGCATACGCAAGGATAATGGAGGATTAAGATGAATATTATTGAACTATAGTGGGTACACCTGTGGAAGATTTTGTTGGGTTGATAGGTGTAAGAACTGAGTCTTTGATGCATTAAAAACAACAAGATTATTTTTACCCCAGTCAGAGATACGAGCCAAGTCAGACATTAGGTGTGCCATAGCCTCATCCCTTGTTTGTTGAAGTAACTGCTGAGGAGGACGTTGCGGGAACCCAATGGAAAGGTAAAGGATGGAGTCATCAACGTACGAGTGGAAAGGGTTAGATGCACAGCTTAGAAGGTCATTGATGAATAAAAGGAAGAGAGTTGGTGATAAGACAGAGCCCTGAGGAACACCACTGTTGATAGATTTAGGAGAAGAACGATGGCCGTCTACAACAGCGGCTACAGAACGACCAGAAAGGAAGCTATAGATGAAGGCACAGATGGAAGGATAGAAACTGTAAGAGGGCATTTTGGAAATTAAAGATTTATGCCAGACTCGATTGAAAGCCTTTGAGATGTCAAGTGCAATTGCAAAGATTTCGTCAAAGTCCCGAAAGGAGGATGACTAGGAGTCTGAAATGTAGGTGAGAAGATCACCAGTGGAGCGTCCCTGACGGAACCCATACTGATGATCAGAAAGAAGGTTGTGATAGGAAAGATGCTTTAAAATTTTTCTATTATGAACAGACTCAAAAACTTTTTAGATATATGATGCTAAAGGAATTGAACGATGGTTAAAGGGTTGGGAATTGTCACCCTTCTTTGGGACTGGCTGAATGAGAGCAAACTTCCTTCAAGAAGGAAAGGCACAATTTGACAGATGAAGGCGAAAGAGTTTACCTAGGCAGGGTGTAAGCACAGAAACCCAGTTCTTGAGGACAACAGGGGGGACTCCATCAGGCCCATATGCCTTGTTAGGATTGAGGCGTGTGATGGCAGAAAATACATCAGGTGAAGAAATTTTATCAGCCATGAGGAAGTCAGAGGAGGGAAGTGATGGAGGAATAGCAACAGAATCGTCTAAGGTGGAGTTGGAGGAGAAAGTCTGAGCAAAGAGATCTGCTTTATGAGTAGAAGAAATAGCTGCAGAACCATTAGAGTAGAAAAGCGAAGGAAAGGATGGTGAGGTAAAGTTGTTAGAAAGGTTTTTGGCAAGGTGCCAGAAGGAGTAGGAAGAATTCGAATTGGAGAGTTGAGAGCATTTATTACGGATGGAATTATATTCAGCAGAGCAAAGAACATACTTAGCACGATTCCGAGCAGAAACGTAAAAAAGATGTGATTCAGGGATGGGTTGACTCCGGTACCTTTTATAGGCCCTCTCCTTGTTGCGGACAGCATTAGAACAAGCATGATTAAACCAAGGCTTTCTTACAATAGTCAAAGGATATAAGAAAGGAATATATGCTTCCATGCCCGAAAGAATAACCTCCGTAATGCGCAAGGCACACTACGTTGGCTCCTGGCCATTGAAGCAATAATCATTCCAAGGAAAATCAAAGAAGTGCTGCCTGAGGGCCTCCCAATATGCAGCTCCAAAGTGCCCCAGACAACGTTTCTTTGGAGGGTCCACAGGCCGTACCGGAGCGATAGGACAGGTTAAGGTGCAAGTAATAAGGCTGTGATCGGAGGAGCCAAAAGTTAAACAGTGTAAGGTGAAGGATTAGTTGTAAGAAAGAGGTCAAGTATGTTGGAGCTCTCTCCAAAGAGGTCAGGGATATGGGTAGGGTGCTGTACAAGCTGCTCTAGGTCATTATGAATAGAAAAGATGTAGGCTTGTTCACCAGGTGGATCAGTGAAAGAAGAGGAGACCCAAAGGTGGTGGGGAACATTGAAATTCCTAGAATGGAGATTTCTGAGAAAGGAGAAATGGATAGAATGTGTTTCATCGTGGAAGTAAGATAGTCGAAGAATTTTTTGTAGTCATTAGATTTAGGGGATAAAAAAACAGCGCAGACATATTTAGCGTGTGTGTGTGTGTATGTGTGTGTGTGTGTGTGTGTGTGTGTGTGTGTGTGTGTGTGTGTGTGTGTGTGTGTGTGTGTGTGTGTGTGTCTACGTATATGTCAATTTGTCTAACTCCTCAGTAATTTACTCACCTCTAATTATCAAGTGTCTCGCTTTACTTTTCCCATCATATTTTACAACACAGTCTTCTACGAACGGATTTATTTTCTCCGTCAACGAAGTCGATGGAGGAATGTACTCATGTTTGTTGGTCTGTTTGTTTGTTCACATGATATCTCAAAAAGTTCAATGATTTTCAATGAAATTTTGTGGAAGGGTGGGCCATGGGCCAAGAAAGAAATGAGTAAATTTGGGGACAGATCTGGACCAGGATCCGGAGTATCCCGCACTATATGTCCAAGAGTTCTCTGTGAATCTCTATAAGATTTTGTGTAATAGTGGACCATGGTTCAAAGAACAAGTACCATATTAAATTTGGGGGCGGATCTGGATCCTATGTATTCCACACAATATCTCCACGGATCCGGATCCGGATCCTATTTAATGGCAATGACATTGGTGGAGGTATGTGCTTTCTGAGTGCTTTCTAGTTGCTTTTTGCTCTCTCTCTCTCTCTCTCTCTCTCTCTCTCTCTCTCTCTCTCTCATCTGCTACTCCTAGGAACCACAACCAGGCCAGGGATTTCAGTTTTTCCACAGAAAGAAGTATCATATCCAGCCCATCAGAAACACACACACACACACACACACACACACACACACACACACACACACAGAAACCTAGACACCACTTTTTCATTAACATTTTTAGAAGAATTTCCCTTTCGGACTGGTTTGTAGAGCCTGGGTGATATGAAGGGAGGAGGGGATGGGCCGAGACAGAGCGGAGGGGAGAATGGGAAGGAAGTTGGTAAGAGGGAAAACGTGAAGTACTACACAGAGTAGGCGAAGAGAGAGAGAGAGAGAGAGAGAGAGAGAGAGAGAGAGAGAGAGAGAGAGAGAGAGAGAGAGAGAGAGGGGGGGGGAGGGAGAGGGAGAGAGAGAGAGAATACAGTCGTGAACTATAATTTGTGCTCATCTTCTTCCCCTATCCCTGGCTGAAGGAAAGTCACGTTCAGGGCTTCACACCGGACCAATATATGTTGTGCAGTGTTGAGGTTGTACTTTGGGCATTGCTATACTGCACTGGCAATGGTTGGCAAAGACGCTGCTGTGCCTGTAGTATGAACAAACATTAAACTGCCGATATCAATTAAACTGCCGATATCAGGTCTTCATTCACAGGAAAAATGGCTGGGATTTCCTTTCAGCCGAAATAGTGGTAAAGAGTGAACAGAAACCATGACCCAGTACTCTGCCTTCCATTATAAGCAGAATATTACGACTGGTGACCAACTGGTGACAGCTGTTGTGTGGCTTGATAATTGCAAACAAAAATGAAGGGTGTTTGCTTTTCACTCTCAGTTTCTTTGTTCAGTATACATATTTCCTTTTTCTGCTTGTTTTTGTCCTTGTCTCTTTCTCTCCGTCTATGTTTCGACTGTAGGAGTGTTCTTAGTCAACATTATGGATATCCTTCATCAGGTAGGAGTTCAGTGAGGGAACTTGGTCTGCGACGACAAAATATTGTACGATTCCGCCACTTTATGCCAGTTAGGAGTACTCCATGCATATAATATATTTAATGACACACACAATTATAACGGTCCGAGTGCTTGACCACTTAATATATGTAATTCTAACCAGTAATACTGAGTGAGTGCGAGTAATCGCATACTGTATTATCTCAGTCATGCATGATAGGGAGGCGCTTAGATTAATTTCCTAACGAGTTCGTTGTAGCGGTATATAAAGAAACTATAAAATGTATATGTGCAGTGTCAAAAGTCAATGAAAAAGGCGTGAGACAAAACTTCTCTTTCGAAGTGGCAGTGATCGAGGTCGACATTCGGTACTCAGTCTCTGCTTTTTCTTTATTTACAACAACAGGACGATACGGAAAGTGAAATATAACACCGAATATAATGAATGACATGAGTAGAAATATTATATTTATCTGTATTTTAGTCTCAGTGATATTTGTAATGCATTGGACTTTGCATCTTACTAACAGTGTTAACATGGAACGATGGAGCTCACTGATAGAGGAAGATAAGAATGGGAAAAGAGATAAAGAAAGACAGGGGAAAGGAGGGACGAATGAAAGCTAGAGAGACTGGAAAGGAGGGATGAAGCTTGTGATGATGGTTCAAGCAACAAACAGGCAGTCCAGGCTCAAATTACGCTTTTTCCAGGTTCCAATTGAGGCTCATTATTGAGTTGTTTTGTTTTCTATTATAGTCTGTGGTTCAATACTGAGGTTCACTTTGAAATTCAAGATAGACAGTTTCGGCCAGATCTTCCATAAGGGGGTGTTACGCTGTGTTATTAGGGAGTGGCGGATGTCAGAATGTTATGTAACAGTACTATATAGAGGCTAACCAAAGCAGGTGTAAACTTTTTTTTTTTTTTGCATGGTATGGAATACAAACGCTTATTTATGGCCAAAGTGTAAAACACTCTAAAAACAATGCGCATGATACTTTCTGTGTTAATGGACATAATGATCGTGATGATAGTACTCCCTCGCACAAAACAAGACAAGCCTGTTAATAACGACACCAGAGCTTAAAACAATCAACATGACTACCATGTTCATCATTACTGCAGTATCTGCACTGTAAGAGTTCACGAGAAATGGATGAAAAGTCGATATATGATGCGAATTTTAGAGTCGTCCAATTATGCATATTATTTAGCTGTTTGCGAGAGTCTGGAATAGGGAGAGCTGGAGTTGTGTTAGGTAACTTTTACGAGGGGTTGACTTAGCGTTAGAGTGGAAGTGTATAAATTTTGGTGGGATAAAACGTTATGTACTTTATGAACAGCTTCCTCATGATAACAGTGCTTAATGCTGAAGGCATTATATGGCTTAAAGTTACATAACCAGAGCACAAGAACGCCTCTTTCAAGCAGGTGGTTCATTCAGAACGAGGTACTGTCACATAACATGTTTATATACAGGCCCATAATGCAATATTTGAATCCATACACTAAACTGCAACCCCATTCCCCCACTCCTGATGCCCCACCGCCGAACTGCAGCAACTAAACAACGATGATCCCTCCTTCTCTTTTCAGACACCCTCAATGCAAAGGTACACCAACCAAACAATGCGACAACCCCGTCCCCCCTCCCCTCATGCCACACACCCACACTACAGCACCCATCCAGTGAAACAACTACATTCCAGTAGGTCCTTCGGGTTATGCTGACGGTTTGCACAACACATATTTCTTATTTTGTATATGTCATACTACTAACAGAAGCCTGTCTGCTACACTGGATTTGAATCGTTTGTTATATATATTCCACGATGTATGCGTGAGGATATTGTTTTTTTGTTTAGCCACTTCAGGTTTGCGCCACCATGTCCATTCCCACTCTGCCCTGATAGAACCAAGCATTCATAGTTAGATAGATAGACAGAGATAGATAGATAGATAGATAGATAGATAGATAGAGAGAAAGAGAGAGAGAGAGAGACAGACAGACAGACAGACAGACAGACAGACAGACAGACAGACAGACAGACAGACAGGCAGAGAGTTTTAGCAATGTCATCATCAGAATCTGTTGTTGTAACCCTTATAGTAAAACATTAAAATACATCATTATTATAGAATGCACTAGGACAACCAACCTGCTGCCAGCTGTCAAAAGCTGAAGGATCTTCTCTCTGAGGAGATCGAATAGGCTTTACTTATTCTGTAATCATTTGTGTAAATCCAGGGTTAAACTTTACCCGGGTTTCTTTATTAACATTGATCAAATAAAGGCCATTCCCATGTTATCCCCTTCGATGTGTAGGGTTTCAAGGTTAGCCTACGATAATGTACAAGTTATGGGTAAAAAGCTGATTTATGTCCTTAGCAGTCGGTATGACAGACTTTCCTCCAGTGGTTTTCGACGTGAGTACTCCACCTTCGAACTACCAAACTTATTTATGAAAACAGGTTCCTTCGTTCTATGAGGATTATTATTTTTCTTTTCTATATTCTAGTCATAGCTGTGACTTAAGCAGTATTATAGATCATGCCGTAGTCAGTTTATATGGACTGTGTATTAGCTTTTGCTATAAACACAGACCTTAAATCATATTATTATTAACTCTCACTGCAGGTCTGGGTTTATTTGAACACTACTTGAGCTCAGCTCGTAAATCTGCTTAGTTCAGTCTGCCTGCATTTAATGTACAAACATCAGTAGTATTAGAGCCCCCTTCTGACAGCGAACAGAACAAAAAAACTTGCCATAAAGTGGTATTATTTTTTGTTCTTTCTTGGTGTAATTTATAAGATCGACGAATATAACAAAAACTCGACAATATAGTCTAGACAATATAGTCTAATCCCTGGCTGAATATGTCCTTGTGTCAGTTTGTTTTTGTCTGGAAAATAATTTTTCACTCCAGCACAAAAATCCGTGTGACCTAATTCACTCTAGTATTTCGCTCGGTCGTTGAGTGGAAATATGGGAACGAACTGGAGGCAAGTAGGATGCGTTGTAAATAATTCCTCTCTCTCTCTCTCAAACCAATAAAAAATGAAGTATAACTCTCTTATAGTATTGTTGCAGCAATAGAAAATTGCTGTAAATTTAGTCTCTCTTGTTTTTTTTGTTTTTTTATAACAAGCAATACATATGAAACCTTCATAATCGCAGTGCAGTATACAAGCTGGTTTACCCATTTAAACTTCTGCAACAAAGAAAGTCTTTAATGAAAATTAATATTTCATCTTCACCAACGTTTTGTTACTTTTTTCTACCAATAAACGCGACCCTACATTTTATGTACTGTATGCTAGGAAATTCAGTTTTTTGCAACTGATAAAGCGTAAACTGTTCAGGTACATTTCTCATGTACGCCATTCATAAATTGCATGGATCAAGTTTCGAAACACTGAAAAAAATTGCAGTCATGTAATCCTCAGCTAATTTTCTGAAATATTATGTACTGGACTTTTGTTCCAGCAAATAATAATTATTGCACAAAAATAAATGTATACTTATTTTTTTTATAGTCTACAAGCACGTAAAACAGTCTGACATTAGGGCTCTCACTCAAGCAAAGATTAATTGTAGCGCAATGTAAGATGTCTAATTAAGGATATGAGTTCCAGGAACGACGAAAAATTGGAATATTTTAAAACATTTCATTCCAGGAGAGACATAAATCCTCCCCTCCTCCCCTCCCCCTTTACTCGCCAGCGCCTTTTCATCTTGTGCTTGTCTACCATGTAGGCGCTTCATGCCAACACTATTCTCCCGCCATTACTGTCTGCCATACGCTTCAGTGCCTCCTGCCTCTTGTCAAGTTCTTTTTCTCATCTCCTTCCTTCCATGGTTCTTCTCTTGCTCTCCTTGTTTCCCTTCATGTCCCTTGCCCACTCCCTTGCAATCTTCCCTCCCTCCCTGCCTCTCTCTCATGCTAAGTTGCTTTTCTCATCTCCTTCCTTCCATGTTTCATCTCTTGCTCTCCTTGTTTTCCTTCTTGTCCCTTGTCCACTCCCCTTCAATCTTCCTTCTCTCTCTCTCTCTCTCTCTCTCTCTGATCATTCCCATTTTCTTAGTTTCTTTTTTTCACACCCCTTCTATCATAGTCTCTCTCCCTTGGTGATGACTATAATGCCAGTGATATTATTCGGAGTTTTGAGATTCCTTAGTGAAGCATAATTAACCCTGCTGTATATAATAATTTTAGCAGTGACAGGAGCAAGAGAATTTATGTGGTGTTGCATTGCCATGTGTTAAGGTGATTCTTTATTTCAAAGCCATTATTGATAATACTGACATTGTTTATATTCAGGTTAGAGCTTAATCCCACAGTATAATGACGTTTGAACTACTTATCGTCCGCGCCACAGCTATGTGGAATTGGCTGCAGAATCCACGATCAACTTGCTAATTTTGTTGTGTCTACATCTTTCTAATTTGGGGAGTATTTTTCGTATTTAACCCTGGATAGGTAACCTTAGTTTTTCTTAAATTACAGGCAACCCGGGGTCCACTGGACATCACAGGTAATATATATATATATATATATATATATATATATATATATATATATATATATATATATATATATATATCATCTCATCAGCCGTTTGAGTGTCCACTGCAGGACCGGCCTATCCCTACCGAAGCGGTGACGATACAGCCAATGTATCTCTATCAAGTGGCTTAGGCTGTCTAGTATAGATTGTATGTAGGGTGAGAAGTGCTTGTAAGTGTAATTGTAGTGTAGGAGTGGCTTTGGATGTGTATGTAGTCTGTGAACCAAGTGTAATCAGCTCGCGCAAGCCGACTGGGTGCAAGCATACTTTATAGTATGCGACACTGGTTCAACCACAGCACCCCTTGTGTCCGCCAATGCAGTACGTGGCCAGAAGAACGCTTCCAAAGTTTATTATCCGGGCGGGGCGTGAACCCTCGTTCTTCAGTGTACGAACACGCACACTTTACCACTGTACCACAGAGGCTTCATACATATGTATTTGTTTTATTCCTATCAATTATGGGGTACAAGTAACTTAAACTATTTTCTTTGGTTTAAGACCAAATGAAAGAAAATTTAATGGAAAATATATAGTTTTATTTTTAAAAATACGAAAAAAATTACATATTCTTATTCTAACTTCTACACTCCAAGATATAAAAGTAACTTTTTTTGGGGGGTGGTCCTTCTGTGGACATTCAGATCACACTTCTTGTTAAGAAAAGGAGAAACAGAGCAAACGAAAAACAACTATAAACAAGGAAGTCAGATATGACAAAACAAATAATTCATATTCTTTGTTGTTTTCAAAGGGCGTCATAATATACGAGTACATCTTACTTCTTATGTAAATTATGGGTTCCATATAGGTCTATATAGGTACTTCTTGTAACATATTTAAAGGGTAGACAGAATGGTAGTCCATGCCGTAAATGATCTTACAATGATCGGTGCACAGCAATATAATGACATAAACTGTTTACCAAATATCCAAGAGGCACATCATATGGTTATCTTACATTACGTAAGCCTAGGGCACAAATACAACTATTCTGAAAGGTATTTAGAAGGTGTACTGAACGATAGTCCATGACAATGATCTCACTTGGAGCTCATTGCAGTTATTGCAGTACCCTACACTAAAGGTACCGAGGGGTCCATTGGACCCCTTACTGTTGATGTTACACGGCTCCCTGCACCAAAGGCCAAGGCGCCGGAGGAGGAGGTCCACCACTTGTTTCGTAACATCATAATTCGTCACTTGGGGTCCCATCACTTGTACACCGACGGCTCCAAGTCGAGTGAATGTGTGGGTGCAAGTGTGTGGTCGACTGAATGTGCCCTCAGGTATAAGTTGCCGACTCATACATCTGTGTTTACCTCCGAACTTTTTGCTATTGACAAAGCCATAGACTATGCTCTCAGTTCTAGGCATGACTCATTTGTCATATTTTCAGACTGGAAATCAGCCCTTCAAGCAATTGCTTCTTGCACTACGGACTCGCACGAGATCCAGGGCCGCATTGTTAATAAGCTGCATTCATGCAACAAGTCATTCACTCTAATCTGGGTGCCTGGTCATTGTCGTATCTACGGCAATGACGAGGCTGACTTACTTGCAAAGTTGGCTGTAGAGCTCGAGGAGACTTGGGACGTTCCTCGTGATCTACAGTCGAGTCTCTCTCTCGGAAAGAAATCAATAAATCTTCTGTGGCAAGGTCAGTGGACCATACTAAATATTCCAACTTGTAAGCCGTACCTGGGCGACTGGGACACCGCCAACCGCCCCAGTCGCCTGGAAGAAAAAGTGTTGGCACGGTTACGGCTCAATGCCACCATTTTAACACATATGAAACCTTATATGGAAAGATGCTTCCCACCGCACTGTGACATCTGTGATGCGGTGTTATCTATCAGTCATATCATCCTGCGCTGTCGGCGATTTATTCGTGAACGTGCTTCACTTATAAATTACTGCAGCGCAGCAGACGTCCCCTTCACCCTTTCCACCATCCTGGGTGATGGGGACATTGTTATGACTGATAAATTGATGGCTTTCTTGAGAGAGACCGGACTGATCAGAGTGATGTGACTTTTTTACTGTGTGGTTATGGTTTTTATCAACTGTAAATATGTATATAATGTAATATTAATTAAGGTTGACAGTTGACATATTTGAAATAGTTCCTCCTCCCACTTATCTATTTCTAATATAGATGTCCCCTACATTAAGCCAAGTTCCTCGCCTGACAGTCACCAGCTGATTAGTGCAAGTGTGCAATATAGGAAGGTATTGGGCACTTGCAGTCGATGGTGGTCTGCTGGGCGAGGTTCTTCACTTTTTGTATAAATTATGTAAATACATTATACCATCTTGCTTAAGTTATTCTAATTAGGGACGACAGTTGACGTATATGGAAATGTTCCTGATTCGTCTGGTTCCCTTTCATATATTGATGTCCCCTATATTAGGTTGTGCCTCGACTGACAGTCACCAGGTGATGAGTGTAGGTATGCAATGTAGAAAGGCATTACATATCTGCAGTCGATGGTGTTGTCTTGGTCGAGGCCTTTTTACCATTAGTGTAAGTCTAGTTATTTGTCTCTTAGGACTTAGTATAGGTTAGCGATTTGTCTGTTAGGTGATTAGTTTTAGGGTCTTTATATTAGGCATTTTTGTTTATAAGTAATATAAGGTTAAAAATATAAAAAATTACAAAAAAAAAAAAAATAAATAAATAATAAAAATAAAATTATTATATATATAGGTACGTGTGCATGAAAGTGTGTATGTTCATATGCATGGATGTGTGTATGTATGTGTGTATATATATATATATATATATATATATGTTCGTATATATATGTATATATGTGTCAATGTATATACATATATATAATTTCGCCTTACTGACCCGGGGCTCCGGCCTCAATGGTCGATAGGCAAAAAAAAAAAAAAAAAAAAAAAAAAAAAAAAATTGGACCCCCGTGGCTCTCTAGTGCAAAATCAGTGCCAGATCCAGGAATGACCCCATCACCCTCCTAAACTATTCGATTGGTCAGGAAGCTAGAGAGGAGGACAGGACCTTAGAACTTTTGGTAAAAAATATATACTGGGGTCCAATGGATCCCAAGTTACCTTACTGGGGTTAAATTCGGAAAGCCTTCCTTTCATGCACGGGGCTGAATCTGTCCACATACTTGTAAATGAGCTGATTTATCATGTTTGTAAACCGCTCATCAGATGGAGATAATATATTTGAGTTTATTGTCGTAGCACAGAAAAATAGATTGAATAAGTATTTGATAAAGGAATTATAGTGCTATTCCATTTTCGTGTACAACCTGATATTGTCATCTTTTCATTCTCAACGCAAATTACATCACAACTTATGAACATGATGCTAGCCACGAAGAAGTGCTGGGGAAAGGAGGCAGAAGCCGTGTGATTGTCTTTCTACCACTTAGAAACGTGAAATAAGCTATAAAAAACGGAAATTATCAGTTGAAAGAAGTATTGAAAGTATTGTTGGCATCGGAATGTCGCACTAAATCTAAATTAAGAAGTTTGTCATTGACGAGATGTTCTGAAGTGGGATGAGACCTGTGTTAAAAAAATTTATTGTAATTATACTTATAGACAGCAGTGATTAGCGCACCATCAATTATACATAATGCATAGGGATGACTGATAGAATTTTACAAGAAAAAATTAAGCTTATTTATTCCATTGTGTTGCAGGCGACCTACATTTTCTAAAAGCCTGTGAAACAGGAGCGTTGTGAATTATCTTTCAAAAACTAAATTCACAGTGTTATAAGGCAACATAGAAAGGTTTTTTAATAGAATTGTAATACCCTTCGTTGTAAAGGTAACATCATCATCATCATCATCATCATCATCATCATCATACTAATAATAAAAATAAGAGACAAGCAAGAAAAACTTTAAATGTATGCTGGCAGCGTTGCTAAATCAGGCCCATCAGAAAGAAGGTACTAAGATGCCCATTAGTTAAAACAGTGAAAAAAAAAAAAAAAGATTCTTTGTGTTTTTCCTTTTCTTCTTCACTCTTTATCAGTATTTATGTCACAATATATTGGTGCAGTTCCTGCCTTCCTTGTACGTTTAATGGACAGGATGATCATTGATATTATGATTAAAGATGGAAACAAACAGTAGGCCTACTGATTACAGTTAATAAATTTATGATCGGCAAAACATCAGGGCAGCACAAAATTTCTTCCAGAGCTCTAAGTATAGTGTAAATAAAATATTAACCTGCTGCATCCTGGCAGATTTTTCACCACTGACCCCCCCCCCCCAATCCCGGCAGATTATCGATTTTTTTTTTTTTTTTTAGCTCAAAGCTCTGCTTTCTGTGAGAAACAATGGAATATCACAGAGAAAGTGCTCACCTGGACCTAGAAGTGGTCTAAACAGGTGAGTCTCCGCACACCTGGTATCGTGTGGAGCCGCAGTGCGGCTGTCACGTTTTCTATGGTAGGGATTAGTATGGGAAATCACTCAGAATACGTAAATGTTTATCGATTTGGTACAAAAAATAATGTAGTACAAGAATATATTGGTTTTCAAACAAAAATATAAGCGATTTAAGCTTTGTGCCATATAGCAATCACCTGATAATCACCAAATTCTTGCACATATGACTCATTATGACTGTTGTTTCAAATTACATTCTATTTTTCCACTTACATTATACTTTTCCACTAACATTATACCAGTTTCCACCTTGTATAACTGTTATCACGTGTATACAGGCCTTACTATTGTAGGGAGCATCAGATTATTGCATATTAACAGGCCTTACTAATATAGTGAGCATCATATTATCACATATTTACTCCACTTAATATTATACTGTAGTGGGCATCATATTATCACAGATTTACATCAGTTAGTATTATAGTGAGCATCACATTACCGCATATTTACAGCACTTAGTATGATCAAGAGCATCATACTGCAAGCACACACAGTATCAGTATTGCACTAAGGTGTGGTATTCTTTGAAACAAGGCTCAACGCACAATCCTGCGTTGCATTCCACACACTTGTATTTCTTGTCTTTTCTCTGAGTGGTTGCTCTCACTCTCGACTGGCTGCATACATGGCAGTGGTGCTGGGGTCTAGGACGGTTCAGTTGAGGAGGGGTAGTGGTGGGGAAGTGGCATCCTTAGAGGCGTAGGGAAGTCTGGGCAGCAGTGGCATAGCAGGTGTGGTGATGGGGCCTGTCCTCTGTATACCTCGCGATGATTTCCCAAGACAGCTCCCTCACAAACCCCTCGAAGGTCTCGGAGGTTCCCGTTGTGATGGCGTGGAGGTAGTGGGCATTCAGGACTGTGATATCGAGCAAGTGGAAGAAGAGCTTTTTGTACCACTTCATCATGTTCCTGGCACATTCCACACTGGAAATCATGGAGTCTGACTGGTCTATTTGTGTCATGTTGACATTGTAGACCAGTACTGACTCCAGTTTCCAAACGTGGAACCTCATCTCACTGCAGTAATCCAGAGTTGGTGTGGTGCATCAGGGGGCAGTGTACCATCAACAGGAGGAAAACTTCCCTATTGTGGTTCCATACAGTGGCGAGGATGTTGTTCACCTTGAAGAAAACCACCTCATTCTTGTCAAGTTTCCTCCCAGCCTTGACCATATGCTGAAGATTTTTCTTGACTGTGCCACAGAATCTGGTGTCGTGATGGTGGAGGTACCAAGGGAGAAGGGGGCTAGTGTACCAGTCATCCAGGTACAGAACGTGACCACGATGAAGGTACTGCTCTATCATTGCCTTTACCACGGTCCCAGGGAGTCCAGTACTTCGAAATTCCGTTATGTCTGTCTGTGTGCCGGTGTACAAGACTGTCTTGCACATAACCAGTTTTACAGTCACATAATGAAGATCTTGAACCCAAAACGGTGTCTCTTGCTGGGTATATACTGCCGAAAAGAAATATTGCTTCTCCACAACATGAGATTAGCCTATGACAAGGTCTCTGTAAGGATAGAAGGAATAGCATATCTTTTCCCACAGGTGATTAAATACCATCCTTATTCTCCTCATTTTGTCAGTGTTACTTGCATTAGCAGGGTCGTCGGCATTGTAAAAGTGGAGGTGGCTCAGAATTTGTTGAAATTTATTCCGATCCATTACCTTCCCAAAGAAAGGTGTGCTGGTCATAGGGTTCGTAGACCAGTATCCCAGAACTTGTCTTTTCCGTACAATACCCATCAAGAGAACCTGGGCAAAAAAGAAGAACATTTCACCTGTGGTTACTGAGTAGTAATATTGCTGGGAATGCTTACTTGTCGTACCCTCATGCTCACTTTCACAGCACTGGCTGCTTGCGAATGTGTTGGTCTGCTCCACAACTTCGCTCTACAAACTCCTCACCAAAGTACAGGTGGAAGAAATCCACCCTGGTGGAGCCTGCATGGAGTCCCAGAACAGTACAGCCAGTCCGCCACTCCTTGGTGAACTAATGAACGATACGCATGAAGTCACTCCCATCCTCCCTGTCCCACAACATACCAACGTCCCAATCTTCGACTTTGTCGGGGTGGTGGAGATGGGGGGGTGGTTGGGGAGGTGGAGAGTGGCTCCCTTCCCCACTCACACTCCTCTCCCCTCTCCCTTTTCCCTTCCCCTTACTCTTCCCTTTGCTTCCTTTCCCTACATCACAGGGCTGTGAGAAGGAAGGGTGGGAATACTGCTGAGAGGAAGAGGTGCTAGGGCATGGCTGCTCTTCACCTGCCTGCTGCCCAGGTGCACCACGTGGTCACTTTGGTGCAGCCTCCCTGCCACCACCATTTTCCCTTTCACTGATCACTCCCGCCACACCACTCGCACCTTCCCCAGACAAAACTAAAGCACCATACCTTATTTTTTGTCTCGCCACACCTTCAGCTCCCCGTGGCGAAATCCTTTCCCTCCCCTACCGTGTGGTAACACCACGTCCCATGGCTCCGTCCTCGTCCTCGTCCTCTTCAGAGCCTTCATCTAGGGGCTGGAGAGAAGTGCGTGCACATGGTGGAGGTGCAGGCTGGCCTTCCCTCGCCTTATGATGCGTCACATAACGACCCTTCCTTGGCGACGGTACTGTACCTCCTCATCATTGCTGCTTGTTTTGTCATCAGGCAGCACATAGTCCTTGTCCACCACATCATCATCGATTGATGAATCACTGTTACCTGTGAAGGCATCAAGGGTGGCTTGAATTTCGTTGTCAGAGAGACCTCAGTGCACCATGTCTGTGCTGGGTTACTGCTAACAGGTGAGTGACCGAGACAAGGGTGCGCATGGGTCATGCAGGGTCATGGACTGTCTCCGCCAGGCGGCAGTTAGAGGAAGGTGTCCCGAGTCTACATACCAAAAATCACGCACAAAATTTGAAAATTGTTGAATTACGGATGTTGCAATTGCAAAATGTATGGGTATGTCATTGGGATTGAGCATGAAGAAAACATTGCAACATATCCATACGTTATCGGGACATGGCAGGCTAAAACTGTAATCTCACCTTTCCAGTACGTCATTAAGACACTGTGCCCAATATTTAAGAGGACGTATATAAAACATACTGATTTCCTTGCAGACCACTAACAAAGATGTATTAGTTAAGCATTTAGAACAGTCATACGAGAGACTCATTACTTAACCCACGGCGTCCCGTCGACGTTCTTTAACGTCCTCACATTTTGTCACTGCCAATCCAGTCGTCGTACTTTAACGCACCGCAATTGCAAAGTCCATAATTTGGACAATTTTCAAAATTCGCGTGAGATTTTCGAATTGCCCACCTAGCCAAGCCTCCCCTACCTGCCACCAGGTGGGCAGCCTCCCAGACCCCGCGTGACCGACGCGTGCCCTTGTCTCAGTCACTCACCTGTTAGCAGTGACCCAGGTCAGACACGGCGTGTAAAAGTCTCTCTGAGGACGAAATACAATCCGCCCTGGATGCCTTCACTGGAGAGAGTGATTCTTCACTAGATGACGATGTGGAGGATCGGGATTATGTGCCACCTGAGGAGGAAATAACCAGGAGTGATGAGGAGGTCCCTTCACCGAGGAAAAAGTGGTATGTTACGTATCGTAAGGCGAGGGAAGGCCAGCCTGGACCCCAGACACATGCACGGACCTCTCTCCAGCCCCTAGAGAGAGACTCTGATGAGGACGAGGACGAGAACGAGGACGGCGGCTTAGGAGGTGATGTTGCCTCGTGGTTGGGGAAGGAGAAAATTTCACCTCGAGGATCAGAAGGTGCGGCGAGAAGGCAAATCAGGTATGGTCCTTCTGTATTGTCTGGGGAAGGCGAAAGTGGTGTGGCAGAAGTGAGGGGTGAAAGGGAAAGTGGTGTGGTGGGAGTGCGGGGTGAAAGGGAAAGTGGTGTGGCGGGAGTGAGCGGTGAAAGGGAAAGTGGTGTGGCGGGAGTGAGCAGTGAAAGGGAAAGTGGTGTGAGGGAGGCAGCACAAGCATGTGGTGTATGTGGGCATATGGGAGACGAGGTGGAGCTGATCCCCAGCACGTCTTTCGCCCCACAATATTCCCTCACTTCCTCCCCACAGCCCCAGGATGTGGGGAAAGGAAGGAAAGGGAAGGGAAAGGGTAAAGGAAAAGGGAGAGGGAAGAGAAGTGCGAGTGATGAAGGGCACCGCTCTCCACCTCTCCCCCACCACCCTCCCCTCCCCACCCTGACGAAGGCAACGATGGGGACGAGGCTGGAGACGGTAGTGTGTCGTGGAACTGGGAAGATGGGAGTAATTCTACTCCCATCATTCACCCTTTCACTGAGGAGTGGCGGTCTGGTTGCACGGCTCGAGGTGTGCATGTGGGCTCCACTAGGGTGGGTTTCTTCCACCTGTTCTTTGGGGAGGCATTTGTGGGCCGCATGGTGGAGCAGACGAACCTCTTTGCAAGAAGCCAGCGCCGTGAAAGTGAACGTCTGGGTACAACCATCAGGCACTCCCAGCAATATGACTATCCTGTAAGCCTTTCTGAGATGTTCTTATTTTTTGCCCTGGTTCTCTTGATGGGTGTTGTAAGGAAAAATCAAATACCGGCATACTGGACCACTGACCCAATGACCATCACACCTTTCTTTGGAAAGGTAATTGGTCATAATAGCTTTCAGCAGATTCTTGGCCGTCTCCACTTTTTTGATGCAGACGATCCAGCTAATGCAAATAACACTGATAAAATAAGGAGAATTAGGCTTGTTTTTGATCATGTACGGGAAATGTTCCGCACCTCATTTCATCCTTACAGAGACCTCGTCATAGACGAGAGTCTTGTGTTGTGGAGAGACAATATTTCCTTTCGCCAGTACATACCCAGCAAGAGACACCATTTCGGGTTCAAGATCTTTGTTATGTGTGACTGTAAGACTGGATACATGCAAGACATAGTCTTGTATACGGGCGCACAGACAGACATAACAGAAGATTGTAGTATAGGACTCTCAGGGGCCGTGGTGAAGACAATGATAGAGGAGTACCTGAGTCTGTGGTACAGTAAAGAGAAACCGTCGCCATATGGTCAAGATAGGGAGGAAACTGGACAAGAACGAGGTGGTTTTCTTCCAGGCAAATAACATCCTTGCCACCCTGTTGAACCACAACAGGGAAGTTTGCCTCCTGTCGACTGTACACAGCCCCCTGATGCACTGCACAGACTCCGTTGATCACCGTAGCGAGAGGAGGCGCCATGTCTGGAAACCTGAGTCGGTACTTGACTATAATCTCAACATGAGGCAAGTGGATCAGTCAGACTTCATGATTTCCAGTGTGGACTGTGCCAGGACCACGATGAAGTGGTACAAAAAGCTCTTTTTCCACTAGCTCGACATCACAGTCCTCAATGCACACTACCTCCACGCCATGACAACGGGAATCTCTAAGACCTTTGAGGGGTTTGTGAGGGAGCTGTCACGTGAAATTATCGCCAGGTACGCACAGGACAGGCCCACACACTGCACACGCACCCCCATGGCTGCCCAGACTCCTCTACGCCTCGCAGGACGCCACTACCCAGGCACTATCCCTTCCCAACCAAACCATCGTAAACCCCAGCGCTGCTGCCATGTATGCAAGCACTCGACAGTAAGACCAGCCACTCAGAGAAAAGACACAAGGTACGAGTGTGCAGAGTGCAATGTTGCGTTGTGCTTTCAGCCCTGTTTCAAAGAGTATCATAACTTCCTACACTACTGATACTGTGTGGGATGCACAGGGGGCCTACCGAAAACATTCAGACAGCTGCTGACATTCTCACTGCGTACGAAAAAAATCTGTATATTTAAGATTTACATTTGCTAAATGCTTGCAAAAGGATATTGCTAGTTAGCGATAAATGACACCTCGACATCAGGGCTACCATCATGCAGTAGGTCAGGCACTAACATTTCAGCGGCCGTTCTGTGGTCCCAAATGTTTCACGCATATTGTACACCGGTACTCTTGTGACTCATAGAGAATATTTAGAAGAGCCATAAAAATATACATCTGTTAAAGCCACTTAGAGGGCTCTATATGCATACCCCTCGATTTTTAAAGGACTAAACAGATAGATAAGCAAATAAACATTCTCTCTCTCTCTCTCTCTCTCTCTCTATAACTATATATAGATAGATAGATAGATAGATAGATATACATATATATATACATATATATATATATATATATATATATATATATATATATATATATATATATATATATATATATATATATATATATATATATATATATATATATATATATATATATATATATATATATATATATATATATGGTAGGTGGGGGCATTCACCATCCACTCACTCGATGGAGTGCTGCTTGGGGTGTCTGCCCTTTCCTCTCTTCAATCCACCCTTTTTTTTTTCCTTCATTCTTTCCTCTTTCTTCTGCCTGCGGGTGCCTTTATACTCCTTCTTCTGTCTTTCTTTCCTTCATTCTTTCCTCTTCCTTCTGTCTATGGGCTGCTCTACACTGAGTGACAAGCCTAATGGTTTCCTGTACACCAGGAAACCATTTACTAAGATTGGTGGCAACCATATAACCAAATTATGGAGCCTGGTGGTTTAATGGGTAATTAAGGTGCTCCATTCGAATTGAACCTCTGTAGGTTTATATCCAAGGGATGGTTGGGGTTTATTGCTCACGTAATGCCACTCGAGGATGAGTGAGGCTGGTCATTCTAATCTTAAATATCAGGACCTACTTGCCTAGCCCCGGGTTTCTACCCTCCTTGTGGGGCGACATAGGATTGGATGATGGGTGGACTTATATATAAATATATAAATATATATATATATATATATATATATATATATATATATATATATATATATATATATATATATATATATATATATATATATATATATATATATTTATTTATTCCTTTATTTATTTATTTATTTCTTCCTCTTACTTTTTTTTTCATTCTCGCTTAATCTCTCTCTCTCTCTCTCTCTCTCTCTCTCTCCCTCTCCATATATTACACTATACTATTTTTACGATCTCTACACAGATTTCCTTTCTCCACCTTTTCCTTATTCTCTGGAACCTACCAATCTCACTTTCCTCTAAAAACTTCCTTTTCTCTTTCCATTTTCTCCTCCTTCACACCTCTTCCCTCTTCATTTACACCTACCTCTCCTTGTCTGTATTTCTTAGCTATTACTGTATATATTTTCCCTTATTTTTTTTCTTTTTTTTTATTTCAATCTTCTCCCTTTTACGTCACTTAGTTATCTTTTCTCATACATTTACTTTTTTTCAGCACAAACTTTCTTTTTCCTTACATTTTTTCTTGGCTGATCTTTCCCTCCTTCTCTCATTACCCTTCTTTTCCCTTCTTGAATCTCCCGTCCCGGATTACGCCCATCCTCGCTGGTGTTCTGTCCTCTCCTCTTCCTTGTATCATACTCCCTTTCATTTCATTCCTGTCTTCTAATATACTGTAGCACTAGCCGTGTGTCCGTGTGTGCGTGTATTTTGGGCAGCCGAAAATACACATTCAAATCGCACTAAAATTGGCAAAGAAATCGCAAAAAATTCTCTGATGTGAAAAAACTTGGTCCCATCACAATTGAAATACTTTTACTATATTTAATGAGCGATCACATTTTGACCAAAAAACGCTGCTCCAGGCGCCCGGCATAGGATCTCCGTAGAATTTTTTGCCCACAGGTATATTATAGCAGCGCGAGAGCTCTCCCCAGGAGCAAGTGCGAGGGGCCCAAAGGGCCCACGAGCACTTGTTCCTGCTATTTGTCTCCTTCCCTCTCCTCGTAGTGTTTTTCTTCCCTTCTGTCACTCCGTCCTTCTAACCATACTGCCTTTACTTTCTTCCTGCCTCTACCTGTCTCTCATTTTCTCCCCGCTGACTGCCCTTCCATTTCTCTTTCATCTACTCTTACTGCCGTTTCTTTTTCCCATGCTTTTCCCTCCTTTCGTTTTTTTCTGTCTTCTCCTTTGTCATTCATAGCATTCCCTTTAATCTTACTCTCCGTCCCTCATTCATCTTATTGTTTCTCCTGTTCTTCCTGTCTCTTCCTCTCTCCACTTACTGCCTCCCCCTCATATCTGTAGCTCTCCCTCTCCTCTTACTTCCTCTCCATTCCTCCTGTCTCTCTCTTCCTTATCTTTCCTCTCCTCCTTCCTGTGCATGCTTGTCCTCCTCTCCTCTTTCTCTCCACACTGCTCATCTGCCTTGTTAGGTGATAGAGTGGCCATCAGGCGTGTTGTGTTGTGTTGTTGCAGCACAGGAAGCGGCGTCGTCTTTCCTTCCTGTCATATAATTATGTTCTCTCTTAGGTCTATTTGTCGTATCAAACATTACGGTACCTTCCCGGTACTATAACTTCCTCTTCTCCACTGTACTCTATCCATTCCATTGCTGCTCTGTTCCGACTCTCCCTACTCCATTCTACCCCATCCTATCTGCCCTATTCAAGTATGTTCTCCTCCCACCTACAGTTCCCATATTTAACTCAGCCTAGCTCGGTCTGTTTCATTCTACCAACATTTACCATAATGAATTTCATTTTACTTAAGAGAAAAATACTCTACACCAAATTCCGTACCTTAACCTAGAATAACCTACTCTAACCTAGCCTTACTTGTCTAAACCATCACTAACCTGTCGTAATCTATCCTTTCCAACCCACTCTAGTCTCAACTTCCTTACCCAAACCGACTTTAATTAAACTTAATCCAACGACAAGGGTTCATTGCTCAGCCTCGAGCTGTACGTATTGGTTGACAATATCGCACTGCAACAACTTAGTACTTCCTGGGATGCCATGAATACACACATCAGTGTCTGCGTGGATAGTCAATCGATTACATGAACAGGGAAGAAGTAGCTTCAGTGTCCTGTTGATTTTACGGTGAGTGGCGCGTTATGACCGATAAGATCTGAAGCTGTGTGTGACAGTGAGTATGCCTGAGAGGATAAGTTTGAGAGTGAATCCGTGCGCATGTTTGAAAAAGAAATTGAGACTGATATGTATGAAAGTCTTGTCATTGCAAGCACAAAAGTATAAAAGCAGAATGTCCAGTCTCTTCAACTTCAGCAGATTTTACAAAAGAAGCACAGAAGCCATACAGAATAGGTTACAGCCAACCGGCTATTCACACACACACACACACACACACACACACACACACACACACACACACACACACACACACTTGGAAGCATACATTCTTTCTCATATCCTGTGAGTAATACAAAAAAAAATAATGGTTTAATCACACTTGTTCTAATGCTGTCTACAACAAGGAGAAGGCCTACAAAAGATACCAGAGCCAATCCACCCCTGACTCTTATGTCCTCTATGTTTCTGCCCGGATTCTTCACTCTGCTAAAACAAATTTCGTTCATTCTATATGGTCTGAACTCTCCAACTCAAATTCTTCCCGCTCCTTCTGGCACCTTGCCAAAAATCTTTCTAACAACGTTACCTCATCACCATTCTCTCCTATTTTCCACTCAGATGACTTTGTAGCTACTTCTTCTACTGATAAAGCAGAACTTCTTTGCTCACACTTTCTCCTCCAGTTCCACCATAGACGATTCCTGTGCTGTTCCTCCATCACTTCCCCCCTCTGACTTTCTCATGGCTGACATTAAAATCTTTTCAGTTGATGTATTTTCTGCTATCACTGGCTTCAGTGCTAACAAGGCATATGGGCCTGATGGGAGTCCTCCTGTTGTCCTCAAGAACTGTGCTTCTGTGCTTACACCCAGCCTAGGTAAACTCTTTCACCTATCTGTCAGCTTGTACCTTTCCTTCTTGCTGGAAGTTTGCTTTCATTCAGCCAGTCTCAAAGAAAGGTGACCATTTCTTTCCCTTTAACTATCATCCATATAGCCTTAAACATCTCGTATCAGAAAAGTTTTTGAGTCTATTCTTAATATCAAATTTTTAAGAAAATTTTCTATCACAACATTCTTTTCGATCGTCAGTATGGGTTCTACCAGGGACGCTTCACTGGCGATCATCTCACCTCCCTTCAGACTCTGGGCTATCCTCCTTTCGGGACTTTGGTGCAATCTTTGCCATTTCAGTTCACATTTCAAAGGTTTTAAGTCGAGTCTGGTATTAATCTTCAATTTTCAAACTCCCATCATACGGTTTATATCCTTCTATCTGTGCCTTCATCGCGAACTTCCTTTCTGGTCTTTCTATAGCTGCTGTTGTTGGAGGCCACCGATCTTTTTCTAGAGCTGTCATTCGTGGTGTTCCTCAGTGTTCTTCCCTGTCACCAACTCTCTTCTTTCTAATCATCAATGACCTTCTAAGCTGTACATCTAACCCTATCCACCCATACGCTGATGACCCCATTCTTCACCTTTCCATTCGTTTCCTACAGCTTCCCTCTAAGCAGTTACTTCAATAAACAAGGGATGAGGCTACAGCACACGTAAAGTCTGACTTGGTTCATATCTCTGATTTAGGTAAAAGTAATCTTGTTGTTTAGTGCATCAAAAACATCTTTTAACCCGGCCAAACCTTTCACAGGAGTATCCTCCAATTTTATCAATATTTAACTCAGTCCTGGATCTTCCTTAATCATACTTGGGGTTTCATTCCCTCAGGATTTATCTTGGAAAGATCATATTACCTCCCTTGTAAAGTCTGCTTCCAACGGATTAGGTGTGCCAAGCCGACCCCATGTCTTCATTGGCCCTACACGGTTGATACAGGTTTTATTCGCTTATATACGGGTTTTATTCGCCCTTGTGCAGAGTGCAACTCTCACGTGTGGGGAGGTTCCCCGCATACAGCTATTCTCAACAAGGTGGAGTCAAAGACTTTTCGTCTCAATAATTCTCGTCCTCCTACTTTCCACCTTCAATCTCTGTCTCTTCATCGCATTGTTGCATATTTTTCTCCTTTCTGTTGCTACTTCAATAGTCATTGCTCCTCTGAACCGTCTACTTGCATTCCTCCATCACTACAGCAGGCAGATAGCACCCGTCTTGCAACAAATTCACTTCGTTTATCTGTCCAACTCTCTAATGCAAGAGTTATCCGTTTCTCTCAGTCCTTCATGTACGCAACAGGTCAACTCTGCAACTCTCTCCCTCTGTCTGTATTTCCTACTGCCTATGATCTCCAGTCTTTTACACGCAGTGTGTCCAGGCTTCTTGAAACGAACGTATCTTGAATTTGAATCTCTGTTTCCTTGTTTTTGTTTTTCTTCCCCGGGGGGAATGATTTTACGGGCTCCTGGCCTTTGGTTCCTTCTTTCTCGCATGAAAAAGCCAACCAATGCAGATTCAGATGGAGAGAAGAGTTGGCATAAGCCTGCTGCCTATAAATGCAACCTGTCAACCAGGAACCTCCGAGAAAGGTAGGGAGAATGTGTGGTAAGGTGTGTGTGTGTGGGGAGGGAGCGGATAAAAATGAACTGTGGGATATGTGGCAGAGTGTGGTGTGATGTGGTGTCGTGCAGCATTGTCTTTTGTTGTTGTTGTTGCTTAATTCCGGTCTGTCTGATCAATCAGACCTATATACTGCATTTAAGCAACCTTCCCATGGGATGGCACATAGGTTACCTCCACCGTCGAAGTTGTGTCTATATCTTAGTGTATCATGTGCTCTGCAGTGCTCCATTTTCTGCGTCGTGTCATATGGACCTAATCTACAAACAGGGCATGTGTCGTCTGCGGCTCCATCGAACCCAAATCTATGCTAGCAGTTTAGGAGGTAGGTGAACTTGATTATCTTTGTTTATGATATCTCCGATAGTGAGTGTCGAGGGGTGAGTAGCTTGTAGTATAACGTTCTGATCTAGATGTTGTATTGCCCTGCATGTGAAGTGGCTGTGTCAATGTTTATTCATTTGTGCAGGAGTGTCTGGAGGTGAGATGTTGTTGATGAGGATCTGGTTATCCTTGTGCGGGTACGATTTTATGTGTCTTTTGTAGTGTGTGGCATCTTTTGTAGTGTGTGGTGCCTCTTGTACTACGTGGTTCATTCCTCTAGTGACAGGGGTGTTGTATGTTGGCACAAGATGCCGCATAGAATAACTATGTAGCTCATATCGAGGTAATCTTTAATAGTGAAGACTTTAAGCTTCAGGATGTTAATGAGTTATTGGAGTAGTATCAGTATGACCAGTGTTGATACAGAGAATATTTTGTATGGTCTGCAAGGTTTTGTAGTTGATTTTAGATTGGATGGGAGGCCATGTGGGGAAGCATAGGATATCACTGATCTGGTATATTGTTTGCAGAGTGTGGGAGTGTTTCTTACTGTTGCCCAAAAGTTTGTCCTGCAATACTTCAAAGTGATTTAGTCAAGGGGTGCATCATCTCTATGTCTCGTAAGTGGTCTTTGAAGATGTGTCCAGTATCAAGTGTTTACTCGAAGTATCTTCGTGGAAGAGGTATGTGGAGCAGGTACACCCACTAAAATAGTTATGGACACCCCTTGCTTTGATACCCTTCGCAACTATCACTGGCACAGAAGCCGTGAATACGGTAAGGATTGGTACACCTGATCCGTCCTCCCTCAACCCCCCCCCCCTTCTTCCCCCCATCTCTCTCTCTCTCTCTCTCTCTCTCTCTCTCTCTCTCTCTCTCTCTCTCTCTCTCTCTCTCTCTCTCTCTCTCTCTCTCCGGATAGAGTATAACTCCCGTAGCTTCATGCCATGTATAACGAATAATTCATAGCAATGGATATAGCCTAATGCTCAAAGGAAGGTCTCAAAACAGCAAAGCATTATTCACTAGATATTATAGAAATAAAAATGCCATATATCTGCTCGGCACCCACCGTATCCAACGTGTTCAATGTTTATTTGTTGGAACTTTGTTATGGTGTTTTATGTGTGTGCGAAGAGGAAGATATGTTGGTATGAGTTGCATTCTCTTATGAGGTAAGCATTTTCTGATATAATTATGGGCTATAGTACCTTCTGCTGTCTCGTGGGGTGTGGTGTTTGTCTACGTTAAGTATGATGATGTTCAGTTTCATAATGTTTGCCAGTGTTAGTCATGTGTTGTTTATATCTCTTGAATTTTGCTCCGATTCTTTGGTGAATTTAGTCTAATTGTAGTCTGTGTAAGTAGTAATATGGTTGCGCTGGTGTAGAGTGCATTCTTAAGGTGATTATGATAGGTGGATGATCGGAAGGGAGTGCAGGACTGGTTGCCAGTGTTAAGAGAAAGTGTGGGTGAACAGAATGTGATGTCAGTGGACGAGGGGAGGGAGGGGGCGAGGTTTTCTTGGTATAGGGTGAAGGTGTGTTGTGAGATGTAACTGAGAATCTTGGTGAGTTGTACTGCAATGTTAAAACCTCATTAGTTGTTATGGTTGTGTTCGGACCAGTCAGTGCTTTTAGCATTGAGGACCCCAGCAATGACAGAGTTAGATATCAACGTCAAGAGGAGGGGCTGTGGTGTATACTCTACTGGCACATTGTGGGTTGTGTCAAGGGGAATGTGAATGTTGTATATATTACTATCTTGTTTGTGGTCAGTTTTGACTCTGAATGATTGTATTTCTAGCGGGGTGTCATTTAGAAAAGATGATTGTGTTGTCTTAGAGTGTCTTTGTGTGTGCAATGACGCCTCCTCCATGGTCATCTGTTCTGACTGTGCTGATGTGTGAATAGTTAATCAGTGCTTAGGGTTTCTGAGTTTGTTTGTTTGTTTGTTTGAGCTTTGTTTCTTGCAAGAGTAAAATGTATGTTTTGTGGTAGGTAAGAAAGTTTTTCGTTTCTTGTTGTTTGGAATAGAGACCATTGACATTTAGCTGTAAGATATTTTGTTTGCATGTTTGAAGTGGAGGTAGTTCAGAATAAATCCGTGTTTCAGGTGTTGTGCGTGTGCGCCGGGAACGAGTTGCTGCAGTGGCTGTGTGAGTATGGGGGTTGTTGGGGGCGGGGGGAGGGAAAGTATGTGTACTATGATAGATGACGCGTATTTGTTGATACTTCACCCATCTCATGTCCAAGTGCTGTGGTGTTGTTTTCTGTATGTGAATGCAGTGCATGTAAGGCTGATGTGGAGCAGTAGGGTTTCATAGAATGTGTGGTGATGTGAGGTGTAGTGCACAGTGAAACGTGGTGTAGCGTGGCATGGAGCTGTAGAGTGTGGTGCAACGCGTCACTCGGTGAAATTCACAACACAGAGTCATACTCCTCTTGCAAATCATCCCTTTTGGGACCTGGTTGGCGCAGGTGGATGCAGAGAACAGATGGCCACGTAAGTCTCGCAGGAATGAAGAATATGTGACGGAGTTATCTGATGGAAATGACTGGAGGGAGGGGTACATAGGGAGGGAGAAAGAGACAGAGGAAAGTAGTGAGGCAAGAGATGGGGAGAGGGAGAGATATTATGACGAAGGAAGGGAGAGGAGACAAATGATGGTTGAAATATGAATATGAGATAGATACATAGACACACACACACACACGCACACACACACACACACTGATATATATATATATATATATATATATATATATATATATATATATATATATATATATATATATATATATATATATATATATATGTGAGGAGTAGACTGTAGCACCAGTCGAACAGGGCAGTACTCCCGAGGTTGATGGCAAGCTGGTGACAGGGAGAGCTGGAGCTCCCGTTTCTGCAGCCCTCAGGACTTGATCCTGACCATCTCCCTTTTCTGAACATTTTCAGTGCACTCATTTACACAGAGAGTAGGCCAGCATGCTCTCATAATACCTCTACCTTCAACTGTCTACACCACACTACATGCGCATAACATATCACACCTTCTATTCACATCTTTAGTAATGGCCGCTGCAATCTTACTGTCAAATGAGGTGGTACCTCGGATTGCCACCACTGGCAGGGTAGGGCTGGAGGCACAGGGTCCTCCCGGTCGCCATCAAGCGACTGTGCCGGCAGCGGCTGTTGCTATTTCTGGGAATGCTCGTCGGCGAAGAGGTGACGGTGTGGCCTTATTCTTTACCAACATCCGCGGCCTTACCACAAATTTAAACTCAGTTAATTTTTTCCTTCAGTCCATATCCCCTTTGGCCCTATTCCTCACAGAACCACAAATCTCACCCTCCACCGATATATCTCATTTTGTTTTCCCGGTTACCATCTCCTTACAAACTTTCGTAACAAGGGCGGCACCTGTTGTTATATCAAATCCCAATATGCAGTTGACACTATTTTAAACTTCACTTCATCCAGTTTTGATTACTCATTATATAAATTAAATTGCCAAAACATTACCAAATATATCTGTGTAGTTTATCGTTCCCCCAGTGCTTCTTCGGAACCCAGTGTATTTGATTCCATATCCACTCAGTTGAGTAAACTTGACCTTGCCCTTGGCAATGAAATTACCATTTTGGGTGATTTTAACATACACAATGTTGAATGGTTATTGCATTCTGCCCGGACTGACGACGCTGGTCTAGAATGCGAGCTGTTTGCGGAATCGTTTAATCTCACCCAGTTGGTAAAGCAACCAACCAGAACACCTGATAATCCTGACCATAATACCCATCTCTTGGATTTATTCTTGACAAATAATCCAGATCAATACAGGATAGAGGTACTGTCACCACTTGGATCCTCTGACCACAATCTCATCAAAGCCTCATTAGTTAACCCTCCTACACCTCCCCACTCTGATCCTGTCAGGGTGACCCGATGGCACTTCGACAGGGCAGACTGGGATGGGTTTAGAAATTATCTTGCTGATGTTCCATGGCAGTCTTTCTTCTCTAGTGATCCCAATTCTACCCAGTCCCACATTTGCGACTTAATACTAGCTGGTATGGATTTATTCATACCAAGTTAACAATTCACTAAAAGATCAAACTCTCCAAAATGGTTTGATGGCAATTGTGCCAGAGCAACAGCCCAAAAGTCATTAGCATATAACTCTTACTAAAAATCAAAAACATCTGAATCACTCTCCCAATTTAAAAATGGCTAGAAATCATGCAAAAGCTGTATTAAATCTATCTAAATCAAACTTTCTTCAAAAGCAAGCATCAAAACTACTTAACAACCTTAATGACAATAGAATATTCTGGTCAACTCTTAATTCTTTCAATAATAACTTTAACAAGTCATCTTCCATTCCCTCACTAAAATCTTCAGATGGCAATATTACAAATGACCCACGTGGGAAAGCAGATATCTTTGCTAGTACCTTTGCCAGAAACTCTACCATAGATGATACCAGCCAGAATGTCTCAGTACTGGAACTTGATTCTCCCGAAATTGCCCCACTTAAAATACAGACAAGATACGTAAAATCCATCCTAGACAATTTACCTACCAACAAAGCTCAAGGCCCAGATGGAATTCCGCCAAATGTTTTGAAAAAGTGTTCCCCTGAACTTGCCTCTGTCCTAGCTAAATTATTCAGACTATGCATACGTACTTCTTTATTCCCAAATTCATGGAAAGAAGCCAATATCCACCCAGTTCCGAAGAAAGGAAGTTCGTCTGACCCTTCCAATTACAGACCAATAGCTGTCACATCTTCTGTTGGTAAGGTATTTGAAACTTTAATTAATAAGCATATTGTTAAACATCTTGAATCCAACAACTTAATTTGTGATAGACAATACGGTTTTCGCCACGAAAGATCCACCATTGACATACTCAATCTCTTAACTCATCCCATCCATCAATCAATTGATCTTTTTGGAGAAACTCATGCAGTAGCTCTTGATATCTCTAAAGCTTTCGACAGAGTATGGCACCGTTCCCTGCTGTCCAAACTCCCTTGCTATAGACTAACGTCTTTTGTTCCTTCGATTTCTTCTTATCTTAGTGACAGGAAAATAAGAGTAAAAGTAAATGATGTATATTCGAATTTCCACTCAATTAACGCCGGCGTGCCGCAGATATCAGTTCTGGCGCCAACCCTATTTCTGGTTCATATTAATGATCTCTTATCTGTCACTCACAATCCCATTCACTCATATGCAGATGACTCAACACTACATAGTTCATTCACACTCAGACATCCATTCACAAAGTCTAATATCTCTACCTCTCAACTCAGTACAGCCATCTCCATAAATCAAGACCTATCTACGATCAGTGAATGGGGACAAATCAACCTTGTCTCTTTTAATGCTAGTAAAACTAAATATATACAGGTTACCAGTAGACAGATATTGCCAGATTCGTATATTACCTTCAGTGCTACTAATATTCCCATCTCCATAAGTATTGAAATTCTTGGTGTCTCATTTATCCGTGCCCTCATCTGGACCTCTCATGTCAGATCACTTGCTAAAACCGCCTCAAAGAAACTTGGATTATTGTACAGAGTCCGTAACTTCTTCGCCGATGAGCAGTTAGCTATAATTTATAAGAGTCATGTGCACTCTCAGCTTGAATATTGCTCACCCTTGTGGAATGGTTGTGGAGAGGTTGCATTAAGACAACTAGACAAAATTCAGAATAAAGCTGTTAGAATCATTAACAACCCTGCCATTACATGTAAACTACCTCCCCTGCAAGTAAGAAGGAATGTTGTCTCCCTTGCATTATTTTACAGATATTTTTTTGGCAAATGCTCAGACGAAGTTGCGTCCATGGTGCCACCTCTCCATGCCTTCCCTCGTGCTACACGGGCATCTGGTAGCGCTCATGACTGGAATGTCACTCAACCATATTGCAGAACTTCTGCCTATCAGAATTCTTTCATTCCCCGAACTGCATCTCTCTGGAACTCGCTTCCCCAGAGTTGTTTTCCTCCAAATTTCAACCTACAACTGTTCAAGTCTAACTGTTACAGATATTTTATGAACGGAGGACACCAGTAGTCTGGTGTATGGATTATTTTTTTTTACCCATTTGTTTTCCTCCGTTCTGTTATTTATATATATATATATATATATATATATATATATATATATATATATATATATATATATATATATATATGAGGTGCATTCCAGAAGTTTTAAGACTCTTTTGGGAGAGGCACTTCTAACTGTCCTAGAGTATTGTGACTTTAATATATCATTAATATACCTCTAATAAGCTAACATGCCAAATTTTGTTTTTCCAGGTTGAAGGAGACGGCTGTTACAGCACTTTAAACACACCCTACTATGCACTGCTTGTCACAGCTGACTAGTTCGCAGAATGCAGTCGGGACGTGAAGACAATTTGGAGGCTCGATACACAATAAAGTTTTGTGTTAAACTTGGCAAAAACGCAACAGAAACTAATGAAATGATCCAGACTGCTTATGGATTAACTTGTATAAGCAGAGCATCTGTTTTTCGCTGGCACAAGAGGTTCCAGGACGGCAGAGAAGAGATGAGAGATGATGAGAGGTGCGGGAGGGAGAGGGACATCAGAACGGCAAAGTTGGTTGAGAAGATTCGCAATTTTCTGGACGAGGACACTCATGTATCTATTCAGACAATAAGTACACAGTTTGGAGTCGGTGTGGCAACTGTACACAGAATTCTTCATGAAGATCTGACCATGCGAAATATTTGTGCAAAGTTTGTTCCCAGGGTGCTCAGTGACGAACAGGAAGAAAGACGTTTTGGTGACAGCAGGGAGATCGTTGAGCTCATTACCTCGAATCCGAGTGGTCTTGGGTCTCTGGTGACCTGTGACGAAAGCTGAATCTATTGATATGATCCAGAGATCAGGAGACAGAGTTCCCAATGGAAGCATTTTGACTCCTCCAATCCCAAGAAGGCCAGGCAGAGAAAGTCCACTGGGAAGCTCATGATGATCCCCTTCTTCGACAGCAAGGATATCATCTACATCCACTGGGTTCCCTCCGGCCAGACGGTCAACAAAGAATACTATGTGGAGGTTTTGAGGGAGTTCAGGAAGAGATTTTGTCGCAACAGGCCAGAGCTCTTCAAATCGGGTCGTTGGCACCTGCACCAGGACAATGCACCAGTCCACAATTCCATCCTGGTGACCAACTACTTGACCAAGATGGGAGTCAAGACTGTCCCTCACCCTCCCTACGGTTCAGACCTTGCCCCCTGCGACTTCTGGTTATTGCCCAAGCTGAAGGAAGGAGAACCTCAGGGGCAATCGCTTTGAAGACGTTGAGAAGATGAAGGAGGCTGTGACAAGGGTCCTAGACACCTTCACTTTGGAAGACTGCGAGGGGGCCTACAAGAAGTGGCTGGAGCGCTACAACAAGTGCATTGAAGTTGGAGGCTCCTATTTTGAAGGAGATTAGAGTTCAGTAGTTTTTTTATATAAATAAATGTCTCTCCCCCAAAAGTCTCAAAAATTCTGGAATGCACCTCGTGTGTGTATATATATATATATATATATATATATATATATATATATATATATATATATATATATATATATATATATATATATATTGTTACGGAACAGAGAAAACTGTCCCGCAAAGTTCCAGGTTAAAAAAAAAAAGATTTAGGTAAAATTACAAGTTAAAGTTTAATGCTCAAACTAACAACTAAACATTCAGGACTCATAAGGATAATGTAATGGCAAAAACAGGTTAAATATATGGTTAACTGCAATAGCCTCTATTAACACGAAATTAGCAAGAGTAAATTTATCTAAGTCAGCCCTGATAAAATGAGAAAACCGGATAATGCTCAGTGAATGCAAGATATATTATTACAGATACAAAATATTATTACTATTGGCTGACACCTAAAACACATGAATCACAAAAACCTTACCAGGCCTACGAATTAACACCTTATGCTATACAGTACAAGAAAAAATGTAATAACAGTTAAACTCAAATTACACAGCTGCTAGATGGTTGGAGACTTCCTGAGCACTCACAAAAAATAATAACAACTGTACAGGGGAGGACAGAGATGTGAACAAATGAGGAGTAGATCTAAGTGGCAATTAATGCAGAGACTGAGCTCATTGTATGGGGGCCGGCAGAGCTTGATACAACTTGTAAGAAGGATGCGCAAATGAAGCCATAGGGGACAAAGAGTTGACAATCCTGCTCTGAACAACAGAAAGAACGACTTACTCTACTATAAGGGAGGAGGGGGGAGTGAGGTAGAACACGCACTATGGAAGCCACAAGGCGAATCGTGATCAAATATGCAATCACTGTACGTTAGAATTATACAAAGGATGATGAAATCATAGGCTATGTAACACCTCCCCACAAAGAAAAAGAAATTTACAAAGGAAATTTCTTATTACTCTAAAACAATCTGTCTAAAGTCTAGATAAGCAATCTGCAATAACATTTTCTTTCCCCTTGACATGTTATATGTCTAATGACTACTCGTGAAGAAGTAGACTCCATCTTGTCGATCTCTGATTTTTATCTTTAAACTTACTAAGGAATTTCAGTGGGTTATGATTAGTATAAATGACAATGGGGTCAAAACCAGAACACAAATAAAATGAAAAATGCTGTAAACCCAAAATCTCTTTCTTAATAGTTGAGTAGTTCTTTTGAGGTGGAGTGAACTTCTTACTGTAATAAGATACAGGGTGTTCAATACCCTGATCATCCTCTTGCAGCAAAACAGCCCCAGCTCCTATATCACTTGCGTCAACAGCCATCTTGAAAGGATTAGCAAAATTTGGAGTAGCGAGCACTGGCTGACTTAATAGGATAGCTTTAAGTTTGCTGAAAGAGGATTCACAGTTGTCGGTCCAGACAAATTTAACTCCCTTTTTCAGTAGGTCTGTAAGTGGTGATACAAGAATTGAAAAGTTAAGAACAAATCTCCTGTAATAACCTACCATTCCCAAAAATCTTTGTAGCTCTTTCCTACTTTTAGGTCTGGGAAGATCACTTATAACCTGAACCTTAGCTCCTGGTGGTGCAACGTGTCCATCACCAATTACGTACCCAAGGTACTGAACTTTAGCTTGACCAAACTCACACTTTGATAAATTAGCTACAAGATTAGCCTGAACCAAACGCTCAAGAAATTTACTGACATGGCATAGGTGATCTTTCCAGTTGTCACTGAAGATTAATACATCATCAATATAAACAACACACCCTGCCAAACCCTCTGTTACAACATTCATGAGCTTCTGAAATGTGGCTGATGCATTCTTCATACCATATGGCATTACATAACATGCAAAAGTCTTTCCTAGTGTTACAAAACATGAGATCTCCCTAGCACGTTCAGTCATAGGTACTCGCCAGTATCCCTTTAACAAATCAAACTTACTTACGTACCTAGCCTTTCCGATCTTGTCTATGCAATCTTCCACACGAGGGAGAGGGTAAGTGTCTGTTTTGGTTATCTGATTAACACGTCTGTAGTCGATGACAAGCTGCTGTGACCCACCTGGCTTAGGGACTAGAGTGACAGGAGAACTCCACTCGCTCTGACAGGGCTCAATCATCTTGTGGTCCAACAGGTAGCCAAGCTCCTTCTGGATGAGAGGAACTTTCACTGGGTTCACACGGTAAGGAGGCAGTTTAATTGGCTTTGCGTCTCCAACATCGACATCATGCATCAAAACATTGGTTCTTCCTGGAGTGGCACAGAACACTTGCGGGTACTCCTGCAGTAATGCCGAAAACTCCTGCCTTTCTTCGGGAGCCAGATGAGAAAGCTTAGTCTGGAGATCATTCATGATATCAGGATTCTTCCCCAAACTATCACTCAGGCTCATGCTGCATGGGAGAACTTCACTTGCAGACTCGGGTGGAACAGCTACAGTGCAGACTGGGTTATTTTCGTCCCGCCTGTGATATAACTTTAGCATGTTGATGTGACAAAGTTGCTTGTTCTTTCTACGATCTGGTGTGACGATGACATAGTTGACATCACTGAGTTTCTTCTCCACGAAATAAGGACCACTAAACTTGGCTTGAAGAGGTTGCTCATGCACCGGTAGCAGAATCAAAACCTGATCTCCTGGCTGAAAGTGGCGTAACCTGGACTTCTTATCATACCAAGTCTTCATCTTCATCTGAGCAGCTCCTAAATTCTCTCTCGCCAGCTGTAAAGCAGTGGACAGCCGTTCTTTGAACTTCGTCACATACTCCAGCAGGTTGACGTCATCTTCCTCCGACAGCCAGCATTCCTTCAGTAGCTTAAGGGGTCCTCTTACTTCATGGCCAAACAGTAGTTCAAAGGGTGAGAAGCCCAGTGATTCATTTGGAGATTCTCTTGCGGCAAATACAACGAATGGAAGACCTTTATCCCAGTCTTTCTGATGTTCCAAACAGTATTTCTTGAGCATCGATTTGAGTGTTTGATGATATCTCTCCAACGCTCCTTGGGTCTGGGGATGGTAAGCTGAAGCCGTGATCTGGGTGATGCCCAACTCTTTCAGAGACTGCTTGAAAACATTTGACATGAAATTACTTCCCCGGTCTGACTGTACCTCCTTGGGCAGACCAAACTTGGTGAAGAACCCTAGCATTTCCTTAACCACGTTCTTTGCTGAGATATTTCTAAGTGGAATGGCTTCAGGATAACGAGTAGCCATATCAATCAGGGTCAACACATAAGAAAATCCTGAAGAAGTCTTAGGAAGAGGGCCCACAATATCCACTAACACACGGGTGAATGGCACCTCAAAAGGAGGAATGGGAACTAGAGGTGCAACCTTTTCGGTCTGATTACACTTCCTCACAACTTGACAGGTGTGACAAGACTTACAATACCAGGAAACATCTCTGAAGATACCTGGCCAGTAGAAGTGTTTCAAAATGCATGCCACAGTCTTCCTCACTCCAAGGTGTCCTGCCAAACTGGAATCATGAGCCACTCTAATGATATCCTGCCTACAAACACGAGGGATGACAACTTGATGTACAGCCTCCCATTCACATTCGGCTGATGCTTTTGGGAGTCTCCACTTCCTCATAAGTACTCCTGACTTTATATAATAACAAGTAGAAGCACCGGCTGACTCTTCCTCACTGCAAGCAGAGTTAGCTAGACCTTTCAACTCAGGGTCAGCAACCTGCAACTCAACCAACTCTTGACGAGACAAATTATCAACACTACGGGGTACTGCTTCATCTGGTGAGTGGTCCAAATTAGCAAGAAAAGTGTCAGCTAGGATAACATCATCATCATCATTATCATCTAAATCACCAGTAACTTTAGATTTAGCCCTAGTGACAGCACATGCAAAGAACACATCAGGGACATCACAATCCTGGGGCGCGGCCACTGGCTCACTAGACAACTGAGGAGCTGGACACACTTGACTTCCACCAATATCATTTCCAAGTAAGAAAGTTACACCTGACATTGGGAGTGTCTCAACCAACCCAACCATAACGGAACCATTAACAAAACCAGACTCTAAATTCACTCTGCACAGAGGGACAGAGAAGTAATTATTCCCTACACCTTGTAAGATTAGTTTCATCAGAGGAATTAACATTAGGGATTAGAACACTGGTCAGCATAAGGGATTGGCAAGCACCTGTATCACGATACATTTTAACTGATTTCCTGTCATTACTGTCCAGAGGACTGACAAAACCATCAGACAGGAAATTAGCACATGAACTCTTGAGAGTGTCACCCACGTTACTGCTCAAAAGAGGAGCTTCATCATGAGAATTTAATTTACCCCTCAAAGCAGGTTCAGTTAACTCAGTTAAAGAATTCTGGGAACTCTCAAGGGTGGACACTAGACCAATTGACTGAATATTTAAAGACTCCTTTTTGTTCACATCACGCTGTCTCCTGAAACATTTCTTCGTAGTATGACCAAGCTTACTACAATAAGTACATTTACTTTTCTGAAATCTAGAGGTGGTGCTGGTATTTACTTCCTGAGAAACATCATCTTTATTCTCTTTCCTGTTACCTGTACTCTGAGTAGAGGCAACGTACTTACTCTCAGCTTTCCTTTTTTCTTTAGAATATCTCTTGTGAGTGAGAACATATTCATCAGCTAAAACTGCAGCATCAGACAAATTATCTATTCTTCTCTCATCAAGATATAGGCTTACATCTTTATTAATACACCTTTTGAAGTCCTCCAGCAAAATCATTTGCTTAAATTTATCAAAATCAGAATCCACATTCTTAGAATTTAACCACTGCTCTAACAGATCTTCTTTGATTTTTGCATACTCAACATGGGATAGCTTATCTTGCTTATAAGTTGTCCTAAATTTTACTTTATAGGCTTCAGGAACAGGCTCATAGGCCTTAAGAATCAAGCTCTTAACTACATCATAATTATCAGATTGATCCTGAGGCAAAGATGCATAAGTTACTTGAGCTTTACCGGTGAGAACAGTTTGAAGGAGTACTGGCCAATACTTTTTAGGCCAATTAAAACCTGTAGCTACCCTCTCAAACAACTGAAAATACTTTGTTAAATCAGATTCATTAAAAGGAGGGACAAGTTTAACATTTTTAGCCACATCAAAATCATCAGAGCTAGATGATCCAGTTCCACATTGTTTCATGCGATACTCATGGTCTACCTGAATCCTAGCAATTTCAACTTGTGCCTCAGCCTCCTTAGCACGGGCCTCCTGCAGGGCTAGCTGTAACTTAGCTAATTCAATCTGCGTTTGCTCATTTGGAGGAGTTACATTAAACAAGCTTTCAATAATCATGTCAACAATTTGATCTTTAGAATGATGAGAGCGAACAACAATTCCCAATTGTTGAGCAACAAGCTTAAGTTCATTCTTTGCTCTGTTTTCTACATCACACAATGTTTGCACATTTGACAAAAAATCTTTGGCTTCATCAAGCGTAGTAATAGTAGACATCATGAATAAATCACAGTCACAAAATATCAAGCAATATCCTTATGATAATATCCTGAATATTCTGATAAGAGGCCGCCAAATTTATGTTACGGAACAGAGAAAACTGTCCCGCAAAGTTCCAGGTTCAAAACAAGAGTTAGGTAAAATTACAAGTTAAAGTTTAATGCTCAAACTAACAACTAAACATTCAGGACTCATAAGGATAATGTAATGGCAAAAACAGGTTAAATATATGGTTAACTGCAATAGCCTCTATTAACACGAAATTAGCAAGAGTAAATTTATCTAAGTCAGCCCTGATAAAATGAGAAAACCGGATAATGCTCAGTGAATGCAAGATATATTATTACAGATACAAAATATTATTACTACTGGCTGACGCCCAAAACACATGAATCACAAAAACCTTACCAGGCCTACGAATTAACACCTTATGCTATACAGTACAAGAACAAATGTAATAACACTTATACTCAAATTATACAGCTGCTAGATGGTTGGAGACTTCCCGAGCACTCACAAAAAATAATAACAACTGTACAGGGGAGGACAGAGATGTGAACAAAATGAGGAGTAGATCTAAGTGGCAATTAATGCAGAGACTGAGCTCATTATATAGGGGCCGGCAGAGCTTGATACAACTTGTAAGAAGGACGCGCAAATGAAGCCATAGGGGACAAAGAGTTGACAATCCTGCTCTGAACAACAGAAAGAACGACTTACTCTACTATAAGGGAGGAGGGGGGAGTGAGGTAGAACACGCACTATGGAAGCCACGAGGCGAATCGTGATCAAACATGCAATCACTGTACGTTAGAATTATACAAAGGATGATGAAATCATAGGCTATGTAACAATATATATATATATATATATATATACAGTATGTATGTATATAGATACTGTATATACAGAGAGAGATAGAGAGAGAGGTGGTGAGCGATATGTCATGACCATAAAGGAGCAAAGAAAGTATCATAAACAGTACAGTAAGTGCACAGGCATATTATGAACGGCACCAAAGTCCAAGGTGGGAAGCGTGAGGCGTGGAGTGAGTCAGGTATGGACAGTGAGATGTGAGATGTGGGTGTGGGATGTGTGAGGTGCTAAGTGTGGGATGTGTGAAGTGTTAGGTATAAGTTGTGTGAGGTGCTAAGTGTGGGATGTGTGAAGTGTTAGGTAATTAGAGTGTGAGGTGCTAAGTGTGGGATGTGTGAAGTGTTTGGTATGAGGTGTGTGAGGAGCTAAGTGTGGGTTGTGTGAAGTATTGGGTATGGGGTGTGTGAGGTGCTATGTGTGGGATGTGCGAAGTGTTAGGTATGGGGTGTGTGAGGTGCTAAGTGTGGGATATGTGAAGTGTTAGGTATGAGGTGTGTGAGATGCTAAGTGTGGGATGTGTGAAGTGTGTGAGATGATTGGTGTGGAGTGTGGAGTATGTCAAATGTTAGGAGTGGGATATGTGATGTGCTAGGTGTGGTCCTATGGGGTGTGGGGTTAGACATGGAAGTGTAAGGTATGAGTTATGAGGTGACTCAGGTGTGGAGTGTTACGTTTGGGACGAGGGGTGTGCGAAATGTGGGAACAGGGCTGAAGTGTGTCGTATGAGGTGTGGGGCAAGGAGTGAGGTGTGTGGTATGAGGTGCGGGGCAAGGAACGAGGTGTGTGGTATTAGACGTGGAGCCAGGAGTGAGGTTTCTAGGTACGGAGTGTGTGAAGTTCTAGGTATGAGGTTTGTGAGGTTCTAGTTGTGGGTTGTGTGAGGTTCGAGGTGAGGTTATGTGAGGTTTTAGGTGCGGGGTGTGTGAGGATCAAGGTGTGAGTTGTGTGAGGTGAGGGATATGGGTTGTGTGAGGTGTGGGATATGGGTTATGTGAGGTGTGGGGTGTTGGGGTGTGAGCGGCTGTACATGCAGAGTGTGTGAGGTGTGGGATGTGTGAAATGTCGGATGTGGGGTATGAGAGGCTCTACATATGGAGCGTGTGAGGTGCGGGGTGTGTGAGGTGTAAGCTGTTGGGGTGTGACAGACTGTTGATGTGGAGTGTGTGCGGTGTGGGGTGTGAGATGCTGTTCATGTGGAGTGTGTGAGGTGTGGTTTGTGAGATACAAGAACTGATCAACTGGCAAGGTGTGCTAAGCTAACTAATGTTGTTACAGGCAGACTAGTTCATGGGAGTTGGCAGGCACACAGACAGGCAGACAGATAGACAGACGAGCAGTGCAACCGACCGACACACAGACAGACAAACATAAAGGCGCGCGAGCGCGCGCACACACACACACACACACACACACACACACACACACACACACACACACACACACACACACACACACACACACCAGCTGTCTTGGTTTCCTGGACGTAATTACGGAAACGAGAGAAAGAGGTAGATCAGAGGCTGAAACTTCAAGTGGGCCATCGTCAACCACCAATTTACTCATTTCTGCAGTTTGCCTTAGTTGTAACCCGTTCGATCTAATTACTTATTTTACATATTGTTGGGACTGCAATATAATGATTTTATTCAGTTGTAAATAAGGTACTGAAAGTTATAATTAACCTCTTTACCACGGCGAAACTGTATTCAGTGGTAAATAGCATCACCTGCAGATAACAGAAATAATACAAACATGGAACTGAAGGCATTAAGATCATGATATTAACTCCTTAAATCAAGTTACGAATTTAATTGGTTTGTTCTTGCCACGCCGGATGACTGGAGGGGTTAGATACAATCTTCACTGTACTGCTGAGTAGAAGAGGTGTTTCCAAAGTTGAATACAACTGTCTAGAGATATACACACTAAAAAATATATAATTGCAATTAATGGGATAAAACTGATATTGCTTAAGTTATGTAAATGTCCAGGGTTAGACATGGCTATTAAACACAAGATGGAACAAAAAGAACCTGGTTACTTTATACAGTCCGTGATTCCACATCGAAAAGATACTTATAGTCTAAGCATTTCACATTCTAAAAAGTGTTTCAGAATTGAAAATAAAACTTAGGGATCTCCCTACATCTTCTCATACTCAGTTTTAACAAGTGGTGCCAGGCACAACAGACCGAACCTCGTCCAACAGTAGTTATTTTATTGATGTTAAATTCTGAATCTGGTAATGCTATTAGTGTCAGTAAACAATTTAAACCTAAGGTAATGGTGCAGATGAAATGGAACTTGTTATCTGTCAATACTAATTATTTGTAAAATATGCCATAATGAGTTCCGTTGATAATAGTAAAAATCTATCTTCAACTAGTTTCAAGTTATGGTCCCCTGCATATTCGTGACCTTGAGTTTAACCTTCCAAGGTCACTTAAAGTCAAAGGTCATGGTATCAATTAAAAGCCCATATGGGACTTTCTGAATGTTGATAATAGTAAATATCTAGCTGCAACCAGTTTCAAGTTATAGCCCCCTGAATATGCGAGACTTTGAGTTTGACCTTTCAAAGTCACTCAGGGTGAAAGGTCTTGGTGCCAGAGGAAAGCCCATATGGGAGCTCCTAAATGTTGATAATAGTAAATATCTCTATCTTCAACCGGTTTCAAATTAGAGCCCTCTGAAAATCCATGACCTTGATTTTGACCTTTCAGGGTCACTCGATTACCTCCAAAATTTAATAACTTTTTTCGACCAGTGCCCACATATTCTGAAAGTTTCACTTAATTTCATTCAGCCGTTTTTCCGTAATAATGCTAACAAAGAAAGAAAGAAACTCGACCAAAAACAATATCTCGACTTTCTGCGTCCCGAGAGAGGTAATAATACCCATATAAAGCCAGTCATATAACTCATGCTGCCAACTTCAGTAGTAGGCCCATCTGTTGTGGAAAAAAACATGTATATGTAGTTCCCTGTTGATGCTCACAATTTTTGCCTGTTTCGGTATTTCATAAGCCCCATTTCCTACTAATTATCCCCATTACCTATTGCATTAGTACTTGAAAGGAAATAAGTTGTATGATACCCTCATGGATCAAGAGGAAGCATATGACACAGTGATTAGACAAGGAATGTAGAAGGTGCTGAAAATTTAAAATTATGTATAATGAACGATTGTTACATGCTGTCAAGAGAAAATATGAGGGCACAAGGCCTGTAATACGTTAGGAAGGTGAACTAAGTGAGACCTGTGGTTTGTAAGTTGGACCGAAACAAGGATCCGCCATGTCCTTATGGATGCTGCTGTTGATGCTTAGCCCTGGTCTGTCTGATCACAGGTAAGTAACTGCCCTTGTGAGGTCGTCACATAGGCTCCCAGCAGTCTATACTGTGTCTGCGTCCTAATGTTGAAAACTCTGTGCAGTGCTCAATTATGTGCATTATGCTTTGTAGGCCTATTCTACAAGAAGGGTAAATGTCATCTGAGATTCCATCCAACTCGAATCTAGGTGAAATTGAGCAGAGCTGGATGATTTTGTGATCTAAACCTACGTAAATGAAACTGATCTATTGTCATTAAGGATACTTTTGATTGGTGGATGTAGTGGGGTGGGGATTGCAGAGCAGAGTTGTAATCGAGGTGATGTTTTGACTTGCGCATGAAGTCAGTATGTAGGTATTTCTTCATTACCAGTGTCAGAGAGTATGGGGATTGGATAATTTGAAGAGGGTGTGGTATTGTTTGTGTAGCGATTGTTTTTTGTGCCTACTTGTGTTGGATGACTCTGCTTATACGTGGTAGTTTCTCTCTCTCTCTCTCTCTCTCTCTCTCTCTCTCTCTCTCTCTCCGTGTGTGTGTGTGTGTGTGTGTGTGTGTGTGTGTGTGTGTGTGTTATAAAACAAATACAAGTGACGTTAGTGAGCTGTAATGTCCTTATTTTAAAAAAGCGCCTGTGCTGTTGTTTACTGATGATACTGTACTGTTATGTGAAGATGAATGGTCGCTGCAAGGCTTGGTGAATGAGTTTGAAAGAGTGCAAGAAACGACATATAAAAGCGAAACTAGGTAAAGAGTAAAGTCATGGTCTATGAGAGACATTAAGCCAGAGAAAACCGAGTAAGAGTGGGTGGTCAGGAAATGGAGAATGTGAATGTCATCATATACAGTATTTAGGCACTATGTTGAACAAGGATGGAAGTTTATAGGGCGAAGTGCATGAATGGGCCCATCAGGAAAAAAAGGTGAACAGTGGAAAGAGACAGGGAAGTGAGCAAGTAAGTAAAAAATGGTGCATAACAGTGTTGTTATCCCCATTGTAACTTATGAAGGTGATGTTTGACACCTGTTGGAAGGCAGAAGTCAAGGGTGAGAGCAGCAGAATCGAGTTACAGTATCTGAAAGGAACATTGGGGTTACAGGTAGATGCAGAGGGAAAAATGAGGAACCGAAGGAGCGTTGTATTGTTAATGTAGTTATGATTTCTACATAAGCGAAATACTCAGAGATAATGTGACTATGTGGACAGGATGGAGAATGAGAAAGTGACTAGGAAATTGTAAGTGAGGTGGAAAGGGTGAGGGTGAGGGGATACCAAGGAAGAGGGATGGGGTTGAGAGGCATAATTATGAGAGAGGGGAATGTGAATTGGAGACAGGACGGCTTGATGGTAGAGGACAGGTAGACATGATTGTGACTGGTCTGTGGCCACAGCGTATGGAATTAAGGCGTTTGGCAATAGACAAACAGACTCAGTTATTGCAACTATCTTGGTACGTCATTTTCTGTTCATAGCTCCCAATTTCTGCATTATGCACCAGTTTATTGGAATTTAAGCCTGTTTCTCTTTAATGTTCCCAGACTTCTATGACTCACCTTCAATAGGAAAAAAAAATAAAAACTATCTGATGCTAGCAAAATTTGTTAGAGTTGACGGTGCCGTGAAAGGCTTAGTCACTGGAGATTGAATCAACACTCACACTTCTATGACTTATCTTCAGCTGAGTAAAATCCTCTGGCGTTATAACAGATATCATACTGTACTACTGTTGATGCGACGATGTTAAGGTTAATAGACAACATTGACACTCAGGTTCCTATACTCACCTTCAACAGAATAAATCGTCCGATGTTACCATTAATAAAACAGTAAAGGTGACATCAGCATGACTAGGTTAATTTGCTCCACTGTCCAGTGTAAACTTGGCTTGATATCATTTCCTTAGTCCTTTTTGACTTTTCATCTTTCCACCGGGCAATTTAATTCAGCTGAAGAGAGAGTACAAATTCGAGGAATTTCGTATAGTCTATATAAACTTTTTCGACTGTAGAATTGAATAACAACGTTCAATAAAATTGTCCGAGGATACTGTCACTGGCATAGTTACCCCAGTAGCGAATGGGTGAAATAGAAAATAGGATGATAATGAAAGGAGAGAGAAGCGAGCCTTAAGAACATTAAATCTTTTCTCTTATCAGTTTTGTTGCCTGTAAAGGGTAACCCTAGTCCCCACGTTTATTTACCCAGCGGTCAACTTTTGCCTTCTGAACTAATAACACACCAGATGTTTTCCTCACAAATTAGCAGAAACTCCCTCTTGTCCTTGAACTGTGGGTGTGACATAATGTGGGAGGAGCAAAGTACGGATGTTTGCCAATTAGACGCCTAAATGGCGCTTTCCTCACGCTCTTGATGGCACACAATTGGTTCTGTGTGGAGTGTATGAGGCCATCACTGATAGCAGGTGCCTCTATTGTTTCTGTATGGACAGAGATTATTTTTAAGACAGCCTATTGGTTAATTAGCTGAGAAAGGCGGAGTAAGTCCCCTTTATAAGGGCGAGGAAAATGTGAAGAGACACATTTGTCTCTTTTTGTACAGACACACATTGTCTCATTTTTTGTACACACATTTTTGTACACATTTGTACACATTTACTGTCACGTTACACTTATGTCACATTGTGTTGCACTTTCCCCAACACCACTCAGTACGTGACTTTGATTACAAAACACACTGTTTGTGTACCGTTTCCCATTTTTGGTTCACTCCTCCATTTACACTAGTGTGTGATTTATATCTGGATTTAACCTTCGAAGTCTCCACGTTTCCTTGAGCTTTGTGAGTACTTAGCCTCCACTGAGTGTATTCTGGTTAGGTTAGAAATAACTAGTTTTATATTTGTATCCTGAGGCCTATATAAATCCTCCTTTTTGTAAAACGAACCCTGGTTTCTTCTTTGGCTGAGTATGTAATAGTGTACAGTAAAGTTAAGTTAGTTTTCTTGCAAACTTTATCTTATCCCTTTTGGTGCTTAATTAAGGGTTAAGAGTGCACCATAATATACACCCCCATAACAATTTGGCAACCTCGCCAGGATAGCTCTGTGACATAATATTGGCAACCTTGGCCACATACACAGTACTTACTCTTACCTACTTAACTATAATCAGTAATCATGGCCCTAACGAGTGATAGTGATGTGAAAGCATTTTTGGATTCTAAGCCATCCCAATCATAGTGAAAACACTCACAAAACACGAGCTCATATTGCTTGCGCAGGCTTTACAGTTGAGATTTCCTGCCTCAATCACTAAGACTAAGTTACTTGATTTAATATTGGACACCATGTTTGAGGAAAGTGAGTCCTCTATAGCTAGTTCTGAGCCATTTGATATTGCACAAGGAGTTGACCCTGAACCTTTGGCATCGGAGATACCTGGTCCTAGTGATTTTTCTGCTCATGATACTGGTGACAAAGTGCAACTTGAGTTAGCCAGAATTAAGCTGAGGGAACTTGAAGTGCAAGCCAAATGAAGGAAATAGAATTACAGGTTCAAATGAGACAAAAGGAAATAGAATTACAGGCTCAAATGAGACAAAAGAAAAAGGATCACAAATACAGACTGAAGCACCCTGATAGTTTGCCTAGAGCAATTAGTTTATCTGCCAAGGAATCTGTTGATGTTGTTAGGAACATTAAGCTAGTACCTCCCTTTAATGAGCAAGATGTCGCTAAGTATTTCCATATGTTTGGAAAGGTGGCAGGTCGTCTCTCGTGGCCCAAAGACTCTTGGACAGTACTACTGCAGACTGTTTTGAAAGGAAAGGCTCAAGAGGCTTATATTTCTTTATCCGTTGATCAAAGAGATAACTATGATTGTCTAAAAGATTCTCAAAGCATATGAATTCGTGCCAGAGGCATATAGGATTAAATTTAGATCCACCTTTAAACAGAAAGATCAGACTCATGTGGAATATGCTAGAGTACTCACAGACTTATTTGATCAATGGTTGCATTATAAGAAAGTTGATGATTTCTGTAAACTTAAAGAATTAATAATCTTGGAGAACTTCACTGGTAAGATAGATAGGGATGTGGCTACATACCTAGTGGAAAAAGATTTAGATACCCTAGCTGAGGCTGCGGTTGTAACAGATAACTATAGTATAATTCATATGCATGAACGTAAGCCTCAGTTATTTGTTAAAGGTAGGAGAGTGAACCAACCAGTTTTTGTGAACCCTTCTTCTCGTAAAGGCAAGTTAATGTCAAGTGACACTAGTGGGAACATTGCAACCCCAGATCATGTTAGTTCTACGAAAGTAAGCGAGGACAGTGTTGCCAGAGGGTCAAGGAAAAAGTGTCAGGTTTTGCCAGTATTGCCAGAAAACGGGGCACTTGGAGACTTGGTGCTGGAAAAAACGAGGGACAAGTCCCTCTGTAAAACCTATTACCTTGGTAAACTCTTAGGGATCTTTTGACACCAACAGAGAGCAGCCACCCACAGATATTGTTAGCGGTAGTCAGACACTACCCCAGCAGGTGCATATTGTTGATAAGGCCAGAGTGGAGCCGTCAGTGGTGGATAGACAGACTCCTGTAGAGCCATTGTTAGACACTAGTAAGACTGGGGCAGTGCAGCCGTCAGGTTCAGGTGAGAGTGGTAATAAGACTCCATCAGAGTGTCCTCCCCCAAGCAGTACTCAAAGTGACTCCTCCCCAGGTCATTTATTTGCTAACTTTATTTCTAAGGGGTTAGTTTCAGTTGATGGAAAAGGTGGTAAGGAAGTCACTATACTTAGAGACACAGGAGCTTCACAGTCACTAATGTTGAAGGGGATTGTTGATGTAGCTGACCCTAATGAATGTGTCTTGCTACAGGGTATAGCTGAGTTTGTATCTGTTCCCCTAGTTGAGGTGAAGCTCCAGTCAGCGATAGTTACTGGTTCAGTGTGTGTGGGTGTTGTTGACCAGCTTCCTGTACAAGGGGTCGCTTTCCTTTTGCGTAATGACTTGGCAGGAGGACAGGTGAGTGCTGTTCCCTGCGTGTCAAAAACTCCCATGAGTGAGTATAGGACTAAAGAGTTGGAAGATACATGTCCTAAATTGTTTCCTGCATGTGCTGTAACTAGAGCTATGACGGCAAAAGCCAGCCATGAGAACGTTGGAAGTAATGGCACTGGCAATGCTGATGATGATATTGGGGTTGGTGAAACCTTTTTTGCCCAGTTAAATGACTCAGAGGTTGATGATTCTCCCTAGACTGATGCATGTGCAAAGTTAGCTGATATGCAAAGATCTGATCCAGAGCTTGCCACTTTAATTGACTCAGCAGTTAGGGAAGATGAATGCGAGTCTGAACTGACTGAGTGTTATTATTTAAGGCCAAATAACGTCTTAATGAGAAGATGGAGACCTCCTAGTGTTGCTCATGATAATGAGTGGGAGACTGTACATCAGGTGGTGGTTCCAAGACCCTATAGGCAAAAAATTATGTCCAATGCTCATGACTCTTCTTTAGCAGGTCACTTAGGGGTGAGGAAGACTCTCTCCCGCATCTGGCAGCATTTTTACTGGTCTGGAATCCGTCGAGATATCTCCCGGTTCTGTAGGTCATGTCACACCTGTCAGCTAGTCGGTAAGAGCAATTAGCCCATCTCTGCGGCTCCTTTGATTCCTCTACCTGTGTTTGAGGCCCCATTCAATAGAGTCCTTGTGGGCATTGTTGGCCCTTTGCCTAAGACCTCTTCAGGCCACCAGTACATCCTCACAATGTTAGACATGGCCACTAGATATCCTGAAGCCATTCCCTTGAGAAATATTTCAGCTAAATTGGTTGTAAAGGAGATGCTGACCTTCTTTACCCATTTTGGTGTCCCTAAGGAAGTGCAGTTAGATCAAGGCAGTAATTTTAATTCCAAACTGTTAAGGCAAACCCTTAAGGAGTTAGCAATCTCACAGATCACTTCCTTAGCATATCATCCTCAGAGTCAAGGTGCATTAGAAAGGTATCACCAAACTTTGAAGAGTATGCTCAGAAAAGTATGTGTTGATGAAGAGGAATGAGACAAGTGTTTGCCTTTCCTACTTTTTGCAACCAGAGAGGCACCGAGTGAGTCCTTGGGCTACTCCCCATTTCAGTTAATCTTTGGCCATGAAGTAAGAGGTCCTCTTAAACTCCTCAAAGAACAGTGGGTCAAGGATGATGACCAAATTAACTTGCTAGACTGTGTCAAAATTTAAAGAAAGACTGGCCTATAGTATGGAAGTAGCCAGGGCACACTTGGAGTCCTCTCAGGAGAAGATGAAGAGGTGGTATGTCCACTCCAAGAAAGTTAGGAACAGAGTGTTTCACCCAGGCGATCAAGTTCTTGTCTTGCTTCCCATTCATGGTCAGCCTCTGCAGGCAAGTTTTGCAGGCCCTTATCTAGTGGAAAAGAGGGTAGGTGAAGCAAATCATGTCATTTTAACCCCAGATCGGAGGAAGGAACGAAGATTGTGCCATATAAATATGTTGAAGGAGTACCACAGGCGAGACATGGACCCCCCTAGTGCTGCATGCATGGTGTCGGCTGTCGAGTTTGTGGACCCCCCTAGTGCTGCATGCGTGGTGTCGGCTGTCGAGTTGGCGGAGGACTAGGGCTGCCCTTTAACTTTGGACCAGATGACTAGTTGGAGAGAAAACCAAGAAGCTTCCAGTACTCTGACTGATAAACTCTCCCACTTGACTGTAGAGTGGTGTGCTGAGCTTGATGCCCTTCTCAGGAAGTTCTCTAATGTCTTCCAGGACACCCCAGGATGGACGGAAGTGGCACAGCACGATGTAGACGTTGGAGATGCCAGCCCCGTAAAGCAGTCCCCCTACCGGGCTAGTCCTCAGAAGCAGACCATCATTCAAGAGGAGCTGAACTACATGTTGCAGCAGGGGTTAATCGATTCCTGTCAAAGTGAGTGGTGCTCCCAGGTCATAGTGGTTCAAAACCCATTGGGTCACATCGCTTTTTTATTGATTATCGTAAAGTCAACTCCCTTACCAAGACTGATACTTACCCACATCCTAGAGAAGATGATTGTGTGGATGCGATAGGCAGTGCTAAGTTTATCACAAAATTAGATTTAATGAAGGGATATTGGCAAGTCCCACTCACAGAAAGGGACCAAGAAACTTCCTGTTTTGTGGTTGGTGGCAGGACTTAGAAATGTAAGGTCGTGCCCTATGGTATGAAGAATGCTCCTGCCACCTTCCAAAGGCTGATGAATGATCTCACCAAGGATGTTGAGAATTGTGTTACTTACATTAATGATGATGTTATTTTTAGCAACACCTGGGAACAACACTTGAGCCAACTAAATGCCTTGCTGCAAAGACTGTCCTCTCCTAATGTGAATTTGTGAGGGCTCGAGTGCAGTACCTACGTTATGTGGTTGGTTTAGGACAAGTGAGTCCACCTGATGTTAAACTTCAGGCCATAGTCAATTCCCCCCAACCCAAAAATAGGAGAGAGTTGCAACGATTCTTGGGTATGATAGGGTACTACAGACGTTTTGTCCTGAACTTCTCTGATCTTGTAGCTCCCCTCACTGATTTGTTAAAAAAAGAAGTCAAGTATGAGTGGAAGCCAGAATGTGAGGAAGCCTATTCTAAAGTCAAAGCCATCCTGTCAAGTCACCCAGTACTTCAAGCTCCCGATTTTGATAAACCCTTTAAATTAGCTGTTGATGCCAGTGGCCTAGGGGCCGACGCAGTTTTGCTCCAGGATAATGATGAAGGCTTTGAGATGCCTGTGTGCTATTTTAGCAAAAAGTTCAATAATGCCCAGAGAAATTATTCAGCTATTGAGAAAGAACTCCTTTCACTCATACTTGCCCTTCAACACTTCTCTGTATATGTTGTTCCAGGGTCAGGTGATGTTGTAGTGTACACTGATCACCACCTTCTGAAATTTTTGTCCTGATTTAAGGACAAAAATCTTTGATTGACCTGCTGGGACCTATTTTTGCAAGCATACTCCCTTGATGTAAGACATGTAAAAGGTGTTAGGAATGTTTTAGCAGATTACTTTTCCAGAACTTGATTGTACAGTATCCAGAAATTTCCCCTTGGGAAATTTCTTCTCTCAGGAGGGGAGGTGTCACTGGCGTAGTTACCCAAGTAGCGAATGGATGAAATAGAAAATAGGATGATAATGAAAGGAGAGAGAAGTCAGCCTTAAGAACATTAAATCTTTTCTCTTATCAGTTTTGTTGCCTGTAAAGGGTAACCCTAGTCCCCACGTTTATTTACCCAGCGGTCAACTTTTGCCTTCTGAACTAATAACACACCAGATGTTTTCCTCACAAATTAGCAGAAACTCCCTCTTGTCCTTGAACTGTGGGTGTGACATAATGTGGGAGGAGCAAAGTACGGATGTTTGCCAATTAGACGCCTAAATGGCGCTTTCCTCACGCTCTTGATGGCACGCAATTGGTTCTGTGTGGAGTGTATGAGGCCATCACTGGTAGCAGGTGCCTCTATTGCTTCTGTATGGACAGAGATTATTTTTAAGACAGCCTATTGGTTAATTAGCTGAGAAAGGCGGAGTAAGTCCCCTTTATAAGGGCGAGGAAAATGTGAAGAGACACATTTGTCTCTTTTTGTACAGGCACACATTTTGTCTCATTTTTTGTACACACATTTTTGTACACATTTGTACACATTTACTGTCACGTTACACTTATGTCACATTGTGTTGCACTTTTCCCCAACACCACTCAATACGTGACTTTGATTACAAAACACACTGTTTTTGTATCTCCTCCATTTACACTAGTGTGTGATTTATATCTGGATTTAACCTTCGAAGTCTCCACGTTTCCTTGAGCTTTATGAGTACTTAGCCTCCACTGAGTGTATTCTGGTTAGGTAAGAAATAACTAGTTTTATATTTGTATCTTGAGGCCTATATAAATCCTTTTTGTACAACGAACCCCGGTTTCTTCTTTGGTTGTGTATGTTATAGTGTACAGTTAGTTTCTTGCAAACTTAATCTTATTCCTTTTGGTGCTTAATTAAGGGTTAAAAGTGCACCTTAATATACACCCCCATAACAATACCAAGACTGAAATAAGAAATATGTCATTGTAATTAAAAGATCAACTCTACCTGGTGTTTTTATATTATCTTAAACCCGTTCTCTTTCTAAGCATGCATCGTTAGACCCCTCAAGATCAATTTGTCCCTTCCTCGTTATTCCCCAATTCAGTGTCACCCCATGGATCCTTAAGATCTTCAGTACAGTAACATGTGTTATAACTGATTCGTGGTATTACTGCGCGATTATATCCCTTTCACTATCGGGAGACCTCTGGTTTTCACTAAAACCACAGTAACTTATTCAGCTAAGAGTAAGCAGTAAGTGCCTGAGAGATAATTCGCTTCCATTTAGTGAACTTTTTGAGCTGGAGGAGTTAAATACATTGCATTCATTCTGTGTAAGCAGGGTCTCCAAATCTTTATATTAAATATATATATATATATATATATATATATATATATATATATATATATATATATAAATATATATATATATATATATAGGGGGGTTTCAAGAATACTCCCCCAGTATCCCTGCTTGTCGTACGAGGCGACTAAAAGGGTTGGTGGTGGGTTAGTGCCCCACCCCATAAAAAGAACCAACTAAAAAAGCGAATAAAGCGCCTTGGACCCGGACGGACCATACGTTGACGACTAAGGAACGGACAAAGGACATTCTTAGGGTGGGAACATGGAATGTGAGAGTTGTGAATGATGAAGTGAAAGAGAGAGAGATTGTTCAGGTGCTTGAGGATGCAAAAGTGGATATATGTGGATTGACTGAAACTAAATGGAAAGGTGAAAGGGTGAGAGAATGGGAATATGATGTAGGTATATGTGCGGGAGTCAGTAAGAATGAGAGGGCAAGAGAGGGAGTATGTCTGATGATAAGCAAGAAGTGGAAGGAGAATATAAGAGAGTATGGAACAGTGGGTGCATGGATTGTATGGGTGAGGATGAAAGTAGGTATACAAGCATGGGCGATTGTATGTGTGTATGCTCCAACAGAGGATCGAGTGGCAAGAGTGAAAGATGAGTTTTGGGCGAGAGTAGAAGCATGTATGGACAAGTTTGAGAGGAGCGAGAGAGTGCTGTTGATTGGAGACATGAATGGCAAAGTTGGGAATGTACGAGTGGATGGAGTGGTTGGTCAGTGGGGTGTGCCAGCTGAAGTAGATGGGAATGGTAGTGCTTTGGTGGACATCTGTGCTTGTAAGGGGTTGGCAATAGCCAACACCTACTTTCGTCATAAGATGATCCACTGGTATACATGGAGAGTAATGAGGGGGATGGATGGTGAACTTGTTGAACGAAAGGCAATGATAGACTACGTGTGTGTGGATGAGCGAATGAAAAGACAAATGTTGGATGCAAGAGTGTGGAGAGGGTGGGGAAATGGAGTCTCGGACCATCACTTAGTGATGGCCAAGGTAACGATGCAAAGAAAGTGGTTGAGGAGGCGAAGAGGAAGACAGGAGGAAGCAGCTCCTGTGAGAAGAGTGGAGAAATTGCAAGATAGTGAGAAAATGACAGAGTATAAGAGCATAGTGGAAGAAAGATTGGGAAGGTATGAGCTAGAGCAGATGGAAGGGGTGGAAGACGTATGTAAGATATATATATATATATATATATATATATATATATATATATATATATATAAAGAGATATATACACATAGATAGATATAGATATAGATATATGGATATAGATAGATAGATAGATATTTTGTGTCCGACTCTGGGCATAGGCTTCAAAGCCTGCTCCCAAGGCCCATTAGTCCTCCTACATTCCATACACCTCTGCATGTCACCATTTCAGCGCTAACACCCACTGTCTCTATTGAATACATGCTAGGGTTCTCATACAGAACTGATGTATTAGTATTAGTGGGGGTATTTTTACATGTCGGCAGGTCTTCTGGTAGATCAGTAAAGTCTGTTTTTAATAAATTCAAATCCTTAAACTATTCCCTGCCCCAGCAGGGATTTGAACCTGGGTCCGGTAGGACTGCAGGCCACCTCTCTGCATACATAATTTTTCTCTTAATAGGAGGAAGAAGCTACAGAAATTAACCATCATGTTTACGAGGCTAAAAAACTGATGAGCTGATGTTCCCATTATCATGTTCTTTGACCTTAACCTCAACACTACCACCACATACAGTACTTTCATTACAATATTTAACTTTTTAAAATTTCATTTAACTGAAGAAAGTATTCAAACTGGTGGGTAGATAAAGAGTTTATTAAGGTATTCAGTGTGAGCTGTCTTAAACTAAACAAAATTAATGGAGGCAGAAATATCAAATGCGACGTCTTCGTGCTGGAAGGGTTAAATTTCCAGTCAGGTACCGGTAGTATTTAATTAAATTAGTTTAATATTAGCCTATGCATCGTAACCTTTATTAGTTGTAAACTGCCATATCACTCCCCCAAGATGTTCGTAAGGTTAGAGGGTGTAATCTCATTTCCCTTGAGTTTGCTACTTCCTTTCATCATAAATTGATTTTCATTTCAGTTTGCCGTGTAATATATATCTGTTCTATCTGTGGTCAGTGCTCCGAAACAAATTTTTCACCAGAGCTGCAAAGTTTCCACATATTTTACCATTTAAACTTTAATTGTCTGTAACACTATCCCCTGATATTGAACTGTCCTCTCCTAATATATTCCTTTTCCCCTATAAGACTTAAATGCCAAGAAAAAAATTTCAAGTAAAAGTGCCGAGGAAGTAAAGGACAGCAGAAAGAGAGAGAGAGAGAGAGAGAGAGAGAGAGAGATGGAACAGAAAAATAAAGGCAAAAATGTAGCGAAAATTAGCAGACAAAAACAAACGAAAAAGTTCAACAAGGAGGAAAGAAACTGTAGAAGGAAAAATAAATTTTAACTAGTACCGTTATAGCTGTACAGGATAACAATATTTTTGCTCATGGAGAGTAACCATTATTTCCTGATTGCTTATGTCTCAGAACTGTAGAAAAGAGCTATCCTTCGTCTCAAACTTTGGGTTTATGACCAGGAAATCGATATTTCGATATCTGCATGTTTTCAGTGAGAAAACCAGCAATTTTCCTTATTCTTATTGGCAAGAAATAAGAGAAACGCCTCGAATGAATCCAAATTTACATGTATTACACAAAAATTATAACAAAAGCTTTAAAAGTGACTACTTGTTCGAGATTTACGAGTATACAGTAGGTCACTTTCATGAACCCGCCCCCAAATGTAGTCTCCCATCTTTGATAACAGCATTTAAACTCCAGTATATTCGAGTGGAAATGTTCGCCTTGCTCCTCCGAGTTTGCTTCCATGTTCTCCTTGCATTTATCGAGATGAGAATCGAGGACATGGACTTTGAGGAACATCCTGCTGCCCATGGCTCCCTAAGTCCTCACCAGAGTCTCAACCACCTCCATATAGTTCTCGGTCATGGTTGAACAGGAAGCCCCAAACCACTGCGACAAAGCTGTTTCAAGCCGCCTTCTCCAACCTGGTGAGCTTCTTAGGGAATTCTTGCATTCCATGATCTTTTTTATCTGTGGCCCGACAAAGTCACTGACTTTGACCCTCGTCTCAGAAAGCTTAAAGATGAAGTCTTGGAGGTACTTCGAGACTAATGACTCCTTATCTAGAGCTGTAATGAATTGTTTCATAAGGCCCAATTTGATATGCAGTGGCAGCATCAACACCTTCAGAGAGTCTACCAGCGGCTCCAATTTGATGTTGACCTCCCCACGGAGAACTCAGTAAGCTGTGGCCAGTTTCGCCCATGATACTGCACTATTGCATCCTTGCTGTCCAAAAGACAAAGACAGCAGAGGAACTTGGAGAAACCGCACTGGAGACCCATCAGAAAGGCCACCATTTTGAAGTCTCTGACAACCTCCCAGCCATACTCATCATACTTCAAGGCATCCAGCAAATTCTTGACATTATTGTGCTCCTCCCTGAGGTGCACCAAGTAAGCCAGGAGAAAAGACAGGAACCAGCTCCTGTCAATGAAGAGGCGCCACTCATTCTGGTCACAGGGGAGTCCGATCATCTCAAACAGACCAGTCACGTGACGAAAGCAGAGTCCATCTCGAAGAGTGAAGAAGTTGGAGAACGCTTGGTTATGCTTCCTCTGACTTGAGACTATCAGAGTTTCGTCCAACAGTTCCATTCTTTGAGCCTAGACGTCACAAGCTCAGCACTGGACTTTGTGAGACCAAGATCTACTATCAAATCGTTGAGGTCTTCTTGGTAGAGTTTGTATGGGTTTCACTCCACAGCCTCACCTTGGAAATTGTAATCTGGATCAGGAACGTTTTCCCTGCCCTTTGATTTGCTGCTCTCTCCTGATGAAGACATATGCCCTTCCTCCAGAGGGGTGGGTATGGGGAGCTCAGGTCAGTGTGGCACAGGGGCAATGGATGAAGGAAGGTCTGGATACTTGACAGCAGGTGCATTCTTGCCAGTCTGATGTTTGGAAGGGTCTACAGTGCAGAGGTAGCAGTTGCTCCAGCGGTCAGTGGGTTCCCACCAAATTCTAGGGATGGCAAATTTCATGGCTCTATTCTCCTCTCTAAACCATCCTGCAAAAAAAATGTTATTGTGACAGTAGAAAATATATTAAAAATAAAATATATATTAATAATTATATTTTAACCCGTTCAGTGCCAAGTCCATACCTGATACGGACAACCTAACATTGCCAGCTATGCCAGGTCCGTACCTGGTATGGACAACCAAATATTGCCAGCCATGACAGGTCCATACGTGGTACAGACTTGGTTTTGGGGACATTTACGCAAAATTTATGCAGTCCGCCCTAATTGCTTGACAGAAAACGGGAGCAGACACCTTCCTCCACCCTGCCTGTGAGCAGGAGGGGGATAGGTGGTGGTGGGGAGGTATGGGTCCCGCCTGTTTGACGCGTCCGTCTCTGAGTGAATTTTTGCTGTACTTTCCTCAGTGCATCATAGAGCACCTGTATGAGGCAGCCTTAGCATGTATTCAATGTGGACGGTGGGTGTTAGTGCCGAAGTGGTGACATGTGGAGGTGCATGGACGCAGGAAGGCTACTGGGCCTTGGGAATGGGCTGAGAAGCCTAAGCCCAGAGTCGTACACATTAAAAAAAAATCTGAAAAAATGTGTGTGACAGTGTAAGTAGTGTATATAATGAACATAATATAGGTAAATGTAAGTAAAAAGAAGTAAGTCATATCAAGTAACGTAAGGGTTATAGCGTAAATAATGAGTGATTTAGAGTATGTAATGTGATTGTGTACAAAAATAGTATGTGTAGTGCCTTATCAACTGTTTATGGTGCTTTGGAGCATTTATACGAAATAATGTGAAAATACGTCAAATGAGCATGAAACCCCAAATTCACATCGTAATACTGTAGTTCCGACTGTGGCCAATTTATCTCAACCAGGTTGAACTTGCATACACCATTTAGACCGTGTATCCACCCAGTCTACACCAAAATGGACTATCTATCCATATCAATCGCTGACGGTTCCTGAAATTAGTCATCTCATGCAGCCAGGCCTCGCCAAGGCTGATGAAGTCTATGGGAACGACGTGCCAAAGTTTGCGGAAGTTGCACGACAAGGAACACCTGTTTTCAGCCTGAAAACAGCCCAAGTGAGCACTTTTACAGTTGCTAGGCTTATTTTTTTATACATATCAGGTCCACTCAGGCAATAAAGAAAAAGTCGAAAATCGCTAGCATAGGGGGCCACTCAGCCTCTCAGACCCTTGGAACAGGGGGGGTAAATGGCCGGCGAAGGGTCTGGCACAAAACAGGTTAATTACATTTGTACTAAAGAGTATATCGATCATACTTACCTTCCGGAGTTTTCTTGCAGTGCTCACAAGTGACATGAGGTGCCAAAGGTTTGCCTTGATCTCTTACCGGCAAGCCAAAATATGCTTTGTAGGCTGCACACATCCTGGTAGGTTCTTCCACGGAGTGCTTTTTTGCTATTCTCTTGATGAATTGGCCACAAACATAGCAGAATGCATCTGTCAGATACTTGCAACCTTTCCAGTTATGAAAATGCACAGCTTTAGACAAACACTACAAAATGTAATTGAGTAAATATAATGAAAAAAATGCCTCTTTCTAAATGCAAAATGGAAAATTTCAAGACATCTGCTAAGTTTCAGTCGAACTTGATCATAAATGAAACAAGTTGAAAAGAAAAGAGGTTGATCTAAACTATGCAATTATTATGGCTCAGGCTGTGTAACCCTGCCAAGCCCAAAATTCTGACTGAATGAATGCTAATTACATGTTATACATGAACTGTTTAACACGAAAATAGTGATGAATTCCCAAGAAGACTTTTTTTTTTTTTGTTACAGTGTTATTGCTGCTTACCCATATTTTTTCATTTATTTTATCAAAACTGTGAAGCAGCATGGCATAATTTTCAGTAATGCGTCCTATACCGGTGCGCAAGATTCAGTGTGTATGTGTGTGTGTGTGTGTGTGTGTGTGTGTGCTTTAGTTCCTAGCTTACTTGATGGATTTGAATGAAACTTGCCAAGTAAGTTCCACGGGTTGCTGGGAAGGTCTTCCACTAGCAACCAGGCATGATTTTTAGGGGGGTTCAGCCCTCCCTCATAATATTAAGAACTCTCGGAAAGAGTGAAAGGAGAGAAGACATGACTTTGGTATCTTAGTACGTTCATGTGCAATTCGATATTAGGGCAGCGTGACCCTCCCCCAATGATTCTTGGGGGGGGTCAGCCCCCATCCCCCTAATATATATATATATATATATATATATATATATATATATATATATATATATATATATATACATATATGTATATATATGCGTATATGTACGCAACGAATTATCTTGCTCTCATGTTCCTGAACTTGATTCTTCTGAATTCTCTACTCACTGGCTTCGGCTTTCCTGTCGTTTGCTGACTAACTACCGGTATATCTGTGCAGTTTACTTATCCCCTAAATCTATTGACTATGGCAAATTCATCGACTATCTTACTTCAACGATGGAACACATCCTGTCCATTTCTCCTCTCTCTGAATTCTCCATTCAAGGAGATTTCAATGTTCACCACCACCTTTGGCTCTCATCTTTCACAGATCCACCTGGCGAACAAGCCTACATCTTTTCGATCCTTAATGACCTAGAGCAGCTTGTACAGCACGCTACCCGTATCCTTGACCACCTTGGATAGAGTTCCAACATACTTGACCTCTTCTTTACAACTAATCCTTCTGCTTACCCTGTAAATTTTTCCTCTCCGTTGGGCTCCTTCGATCAAAACCTTATTTCCTTAACCTGTCCTATTGCTCCAGTACAGTCTGTGGACCATCCAAAGAGATATCGGTTGTGGCACTTTGGAGCTGTTGATTGGGAGGCCCTCAGCCAGTACTTCTTTGATTTTCCGTGGAATGATTATTGCTTCCATGGCTGAGAGCCATCTGAGTGTGCCATGCGCATTATGAAGGTTATTGTCTCGGGCATGGAAGCATATATTCCTTTCTTATATCCTTTGGCTAATGAAAAAAAAAAAAAACTTGGTTTCATGACACTTCTTCTAATGTTGTCCACAATAAGAAGGCCTACAAAAGGTATCAGAGCCAACCAACCCCTGAATCTCATCTTTTTTATGTTTCTGCCCGAAATCGTGCTAAGTCTGTTCTTCATTCTGCTAAAAATAATTTCATCTGTACTAAATGCTGTGAACTCTCCATCTCTAATTCATCCTAATCCTTCTGGCACCTTGCCAAACACCTTTTCAACAACTTTACCTCATCATCCTTCCCTCCTCTTTTCTACTCTGATGGTTCTGTAGCTATAGCTTCTACTGATAAAGCAGAACTCTTTGCTCAGACTTTCTCCTCCAGTTCCACATTAAACATTTCCGCTGCTGTTCCTCCATTTCTTTCCCCCTCTGACTTCCTCATGGCTGATATAAAAATTTTTTCAACTGAAGTATTTTCTGCCATTACTGGCCTCAGTACTGACAAGGCATATGGGCCTGATGGGATCCCTTCTGTTGCCCTCAAGAACTGTGCTTCTGTGCTTACACTCTACCTATTTAAACTCTTTCGTCTTTGTCAACTTGCACCGTTCTTTCTTGCTGGAAATATGCTCTCATTCAGCCTCTCCCAAAGAAGGGTGACCATTCCCAGCCCTATAACTATCGCCCAGTTGCTTTAAGATTCTGTATTTCACAAGTTTTCGAGTCTATTCTCAAAAAAAAAATTATATGTATATATATATATATATATATATATATAAAGCATCGTTCCTATCACAACCTTCTTTCTGATCGTCAGTATGGGTTCTGCCAGGGACGCTCCTCTGGTGGTCTTCTCACCAACCTTTCAGACTCTTGGTCATCCTCCTTTCGGGACTTTGGAAAAAGCTTTACCACTGCACTTGACATCTCAAAGGCTTTCGATTAAGTCTGGCATAATCTCGAATTTCCAAACTACCCTCTTACGGTTTTTATCCTTCTGTTTGTGCCTTCATCTCTAGCTTCCTTTCTGGTCGTTGTATAGCTGCTGTTGTAGACAGCCACTGTTGTCCTAGAACTGTGAATAGTGGTGTTCCTCAGGGCTCTGTCCTATCACCAAGTCTCTTCTTTTTATTCATCAACGACCTTCTAAGCTGTACATCTAGTCTTATCCACTCATACACTAATGACTCCACCATTCACCTTTCCATTAGTTTCCTGCAGCGTCCATCTCAGCATTTGCTTCAACAAGCAAAGGTTGAGGAGATGGCACAACTGATGTCTGACTTGGCTCATATCCCTGATTGGGGTAAAAATAACCTTGTTTTTAACCCATCAAAAAATCAGTTCTTCCATCTATCAACCCAATAACATCTTTTACAGGAGTACCCCATAATTTTCAACAATATCCAGCTCAATTCTGCACCATCCTTAAACATACTTGGGGTTTCATTCTCTCTTGGAAAGAGAATAATATTCGTACCTCCCCTTATACAATCTGCTTCCAAGAGATTGGTTGTGCTAAGCTGACTCTGTGCCTTCTTTACCCTGCACAGTTGTTGATTTTATACACGAGTTTTATTCGCCCCTGTGTACAGTACAACTCTCATGTGTGGGGATACCCCCTACACACATCACTTGTCAGTAGGGTGGAGTCAAAGGCTTTTCGTCTCATTAATTCTCCTCCTCTTACCGGCTCCTGTCAACCTGTTTCTTTGCTGCACTGTTGCATTTTTATCTCTTTTCAATCGCAACTTCAATGGTCACTGCCCCTCTGAACTGTCTGTTTGCATCGTTCCACGACTACGGCGGGCTCGTAGCACCCGTCTACCAATAAACTCTCATCCCTTTTCTGTCCAAATCTCTGATGCAAGAGCTGACCACTACTCCCAATCCTTCATGCATGCAACAGGTCAGCTCTAGAGCTGTCTCCCTCTGTCTGTTTCTCCGACTGCTACGATCTTCAATCTTTCACCTAGTGTGTCCAGGCATCTCGACATGAATGGATCTTGAATTCGGTTCTCCGTTATCTTGTTTTTGTTTTTTCTTTGAGGGAACAATTAGCAGGCCCCTGGCCTTTGGTTCTTTCTTCCTTGCATTAGAGAATAAAAAATATAATGTGAAAAAAACCCGAGTTCTCAATATTTCTCAGGGATTGTTTGAGCAACATAAGTTCCAGCAGTACGTAAGTGCTGGTGTAAAGCAAGGCGCCAAAGCAGTAATCACACGACTGTAGCACCAGTCGAGCAGGGCAATACTCCTGAGGTGGATGGAAAGCTGATGACAGGGAGTGCTGGAGCTCCCGTTTCATCAGCCCTCAGGACTAGTTCCTGACCATCCCCCTTTGCTGAACGTTTTCAGTGTCTCAGTTACACAGAGAGTAGGCCAGCATGCTCTCCAGTACAAATTTCTCTAACTATCTACACCAAACTACATGCACAGTACACACTACACTTCCTTTTCCAAAATGCAAAAAAATTATGGCGTCTCATCACCAAACCTTGGAGTCCCCAGGGGGGGGACCATAAATGCCCCCACTATCCGCCCCTCTCCCGGTGATGACTCGAGGTACCTGGAACCACTATCTGACTCACTTCTTCTTCATTTCTGCAACATTCGCGGCCTTTCCTCTAACTTTCGCTCTGTTGAGCACCACCTCTCCTCCTCTAAACCTCACCTTCTTTTTCTAACTGAGACTCAGCTGTCTGAGGCAACTGACAGCAAACCCTTTTCTGTATCCTCCTACTTTCTCTATACTCATTTCAAAGCCAAAGGTGGCTGTTATGTATATATACGCAATGACTTATCTTGCTCTCGTGTTCCTGAACTCGATTCTTCTGAATTCTCTACACTCTGGCTTCGGCTTTCCTGTCATTCTCTGACTAAATATATCTGTGCTGTTTACTTATCCCCTAATTCTACTGACTATCAAAAATTCTTTGACTATCTTACTTCTATGATGGAACACATTCTATCTATTTCTCCTTTCTCTGAAATCTCCATTCTAGGAGATTTCAATGTTCACCACCACCTTTGGCTCTCCTCTCCTTTCACTGATCCACCTGGTGAACAAGCCTACATCTTTTCTATCCTTAATGACCTAGAGCAGCTTGTACAGCACCCTACCCGTATCCCTGACCGCCTTGGAGAGAGCTCCAACATACTTGACCTCTTCCTCACAACTAATCCTTCAGCTTACTCTGTTAATCTTTTCTCTCCGTTGGGCTCCTCCGATCACAACCTTATCACCTTAACCTGTCCTGTCACTCCGGAACGGCCTGTGGACCCTCCAGGGAAATGTCGTCTGTGGCATTATGGAGCCGCAGACTGGGAGGCCCTCAGGCAGTACTTCTTTTATTTTCCCTGGAATGATTATTGCTTCCATGCCCGTGAGCCATCTGAGTGTGCCTTTCGCATTACGGAGGTTATTCTCTCGGGCATGGAAGCATACATTCCTTTCTCATATCCTTTGACTAATGCAAGAAAGCCTTGGTTTAATCACGCTTGTTCTAATGCTGTCCACAACAAGGAGAGGGCCTACAAAAGGTACCGGAGCCAACCCACCCCTGAATCACATCATCTTTACGTTTCTGCCCGGAATCGTGCTAAGTCTGTTCTTCGCTCTGCTAAAAATAATTTCATCTGTACTAAATGCTCTCAACTCTCCAACCCGAATTCTTCCCGCTTCTTCTGGCACCTTGCCAAAAACCTTTCTAACAACTTTACCTCATCATCCTTCCCTCCTCTTTTCTACTCCGATGGTTCTGTAGCTATTTCTTCTACTGATAAAGCAGATCTCTTCGCACAGACTTTCTCCTCCAATTCCACCTTAGATGATTCCGGTGCTGTTCCTCCATCACTTCCCCCCTCTGACTTCCTCATGGCTGACATTAAAATTTCTTCAGCTGATGTATTTTCTGCCATCACTGGCCTCAGTACTAACAAGGCATTTGGGCCTGATGGGGCCCCTCCTGTTGTTCTCAAGAACTGTGCTTCTGTGCTTACACCCTGCCTAGCAAACTCTTTCGCCTTTGTCTGTCAACTTGTACCTTTCCTTCTTGCTGGAAGTTTGCTCTCATTCAGCCAGTCCCAAAGAAGGGTGACCACTTCCAACCCTCCAACTATCGTCCAATTGCTTTAACGTCCTGTATTTCAAAAATTTTCAAGTCAATTCTCAATAGAAAAATTTTAAGGCATTTTTCCTATCACAACCTTCTTTCCGATCATCAGTACGGGTTCCGTCAGGGACGCTCCACTGGCGATCTTCTCACCTACCTTTCAAACTCCTGGTCATCCTCCTTTTGGGACTTTGGCGAAAGCTTTGCCATTGCACTTGACATCTCAAAGGCTTTCGATCGAGTCTGGCATAAATCTTTAATTTCCAAACTGCCCTCCTACGGTTTCTATCCTTCTATCTGTGCCTTCATCGCTAGCTTCATTTCTGGTCGTTCTATAGCCGCTGTTGTAGACGGCCATCATTCTTCTCCCAGATCTATCAACAGAGGTGTTCCTCAGGGCTCTGTCCTATCACCAACTCTCTTCCTTTTATTCATCAGTGATCTTCTAAGCTGTACATCTAACCCTATCCACTCATACACTGATGACTCCACCCTACACCTTTCCATTCGTTTCCTGCAACGCCCATCTCAACAGTTACTTCAACAAACAAGGGATGAGGCTATGGCACACCTAATGTCTGACTTGGCTCGTATCTCTGACTGGGGTAAAAATAATATGGTTGTTATTAATGCATCTAAGACTCAGTTCTTACACCTATCAACCAGACAAAATCTTCCACAGGTATACCCACTAATGTTTAATAATATTCAGGTTAATCCTGCATCATCCTTGAACATGGTTGGGATTTCATTTACTTGGGACTTATCTTGGAAAGATCATATTACATCTCTTGTAAAATCTGCTCCCAAGAGATTGGGTGTGCTAAGCCGACTCCGCTCTTTCTTTACCCCTGCACAATTCTTGACTCTATACAGGGGTTTTATCCGCCCCTGTGTGGAGTACAACTCTCATGTGTGGGAAGGCTCCCCACATACATCTCTTCTCAATAGGGTGAAGTCAAAGGCTTTTCGTCTCATTAACTCTCCTCCTCTTACTGACTCCCTTCAATCTCTGTCTCATCGCCACACTGTTGCATCTTTATCTCTTTTCTATCGCTACTTTAATGGTCACTGCTCCTCTGAACTGTCTGTTTGCATTCCTCCACGTCTACGAAGGGCGCGTAGCACCCGTCTGGCAGCAAACTCTCATCCCTTTTCTGTCCAACTCTCTAATGCAAGAGTTAACCGTTACTCCAAGCCTTTCATTTATGCAACAGGTCAACTCTGGAACTGTCTCCCTCTGTCTGTATTTCCTGCTGCCTATGATCTCCAGTCTTTCAAACGTAGTGTGTCCAGGCATCTCAAAATGATTGGATATTGAATTTGGCTCCCTATTGTGTTTTGTTTTTCTCTTGGAGGGAACTGTTACTGTGGGCTCATGGCCTTTGGTTCCTTCTTCCTCGCATAAAAAAAAAAATTCCTAGATTCTACAATCTCTGCTGCCAACCTGCCGTGCGATGAACCTGAAACGATAAACACTTGGTAGCTGGTGAGATGATTAACCCGCCCCATCCCAACGTTTTCTGGGCAGTGGTACGCCCCAGTCCTGACATTTTTGGACCTTTTTTGGGGGGGGGCTCAAACATCCACTTTTGGTGAGAAACATCGAAAATTCATAGAGGGATCACTCACCTGAAGTTTAAAATACTCGATCCAGGTAGGAGTACCTCCTTACCTTACAGGGATTTCTTTCAGGCTGGCTGCAAAGAAAACGAGTTCTATGGGAGGACAACTATTCTACACCACTCATAAACGGTATTTATTTATTTATTTGGTACGAATTTATATGTAGTACGAGTGTATATTGGTTTTCAAACGGTAATATAGGCATTATAAGCATTGTTTCACTCACTTACTCATCACCATTCCTGACCTTTTTTTTGCCACATTACCTGATCATCATTTCTGACTGTTTCTTCCTCTAATGTTTGTCCTCCACATTGTCATTGATTGGGGAATCACTCTGGCCCTGAACTTCGTACCGTGGCATGACATGGCTTTACTGGCCAGGTCACTGGTAACAGGTGAATTGCTGAGAAAAGGTCATGCAGGGGGGGGAGGAGGTCATGCTGGGTAAGGCATTGTCCCTGCCTGGCATCTTGTAGAGGAAGGTGTCCCGTGTATACGTGCCAAAAATCACTCGCGAAAATTGAAAATTGTGCAAATTAGGGACCTTGCAATGTTGTCGCATTAATTTATGTCTCCGGGATACGAGTGCACATCATGTGAGGACGTGAATTCACGTCTCCGGGACGGGGCGGGTTAAAGACAGAAATGGGGTGTTTCCCCTTTGTGATTTCACCATCAAAACAGGAAAGACGTTAATGTAAAACTATAGGTGGAATCTCCAATATTTAGTAGCCAATGCTGATGCCAAAAAACAGCGTTGCGACAAAAAATATTTTTAATTTGATTCCGTAATGAGGCGTTTACTGATTAGAGCCGAACACTCCCTTCAAAAACTGGAGATTCCATGGGGTTCCTATTCCTTTATGGGTGAGTATTTAGTTGGTAACAAAATTAATTGAATGACTGTGTCAAATGCAAACAGAATTTTGCCTGTACTTCACATCTGAGTAAAATTATTAGTTTTTGCTTAGCGTGACGGTCTGGTCGGGCCGGGCCGGGCCGCTCATTCCCAAGCACAACTTAAGAGTGTACATCGCTCGCTCGTAATGAGTAATAATTTCTTGTTGCATTTCATATTTCTCTAAAGCTCTCAGAGTCTCGACAGTCTTTCAATCAATCACACTTACTCATGAAGAGTCAATCGTAAATTTCAGGGGCAATATGTATGTCAACACCATGATTCAATAGGTCCAGAATTTATAGCGAGAACAATTTCACAGGTGTCCACATAAATTCTAGGCACTTTAGCTGAATGTTCGATCGATTCCAAGTCCAAACTGTCTAATGGCTGAGACACAGACACAAGGTCGCTGTTATAGTGTGCCGTGCACTTCGTGTGTCACTTATGGAACACGACACAGTCATACTGGAAAGCGGGATGGTGGTGGACATAATGTGTGTGGTATGTTAGGGTGAGTATGGAAAGATTAAATATGATATGATAGGATGTGTAATATAGTAATGATTATTGTGATGATGATGATGGTGGGTCTGTATGAAGATGATAGATTTGGCTGAAGAGCAGGTCTGAATGTAAAACAACTGAACATGATGGGTAAGATTAATGACACTACTGAATAGGAGTAAGAATGAATATGAAACGGTACTTGGGGGTGCCCACCATCTACCCACTCGACGTTGTGGTACTTGCTGGAAACCCTACATTGAGTGATAAACCTAATAACTATTTGTCACTTTTGATAGCAACCTTATAGCCAATAGTTGGACACCTGGTGGTCAAAATTGTTAAGGTCTTCCATCAGGATGGGACTCAACTGTATGCACTCTAGGGACGTCTGGAGTTTTAACCTTACATAATGCCGTTCAGCGAAGGTGACTGGTCACCTACTCCTTTAATGTGAGGAGTAGGTAGCCTTATTCGGCCCATAAGCTACTGATAAGGCAATACAGAAGTAGGTGTTGAATGAATGGTTGAATGTCATGGGTAAGTATAATGGTAGTTGTAGCCCTAGATTCATCTGAAATATGATTCCAGTGGATTCAAGGCTTAGTTATTCCTCTTCAGTCTACCTTCCTCCTTTGGGGGGGTTGGTAATAGTTAAGGGACGTTTGTATAACTAGGCAGATCCACTGTCCGTTCATACCGATGTCACCACGTGAAGGCATTCCTCTCTAGCACAAAACCTGATTGCAAAAGGGTTTAATATGATAACTGTATGAACTTGAATAAATAAAATAATTCATTATGATCTGTACTAGACATACCTGGATATGAAATCCGTGAATGAGGTATGGCATGTCCCGGTGAAGCAAAACTATTAGAAGAAATAATGAATATGAAAATTATCCCTAATAACACGAATGACAGCAAGTGATAATGTTTGCCTGCGTTGAGAAAGGAGATGTGTAGTCTGTGAACGATGCTGAACGATAGTTTATAGGTGTGCAAGAGAGATGCTGCCAGAAGGTAAGACACGTTGACTGGGAGATGTGAGAGAGTAACAGGGAAGAAGCGAAGGTGAGTAGACGAGAATAGATAGAATAAAGAGACAGAGAGCGAATGGAACGAGAAGTGTAGTGGTGAGGAAGAAAATGAAAAATAAGATGTGGGAAGGACAAGGGAAGTAAACACGAAAAAAAAAAAAAAAAAAAAGAGGATAGGAACTTGGAGGCATTTTGGCTTCAACGACGAGGATGAACTCTGCAATCGGGATTCTGATAATATGTATTGACCAAAAGGGTAACTGAATATGTGTATACTGTAGACAGATGATTAAAATAACTTTATATATATATATATATATATATATATATATATATATATATATATATATATATATATATATATATATATATATATATATATACATATACTGATGGATAATAGTACACAGTTAAAACTTAGTTGGATATACAAGAAGACACAGGTAGTTACAGTAGATCGATGGTTGAATAGGTGATGGATAGTTGGGGAATAATCTGATTTATAGACAAGAACCCCCTCCCCCCTCTAAAAAAAAAAAAAAAGGTCTTCCTCTCCCTCGATCTCTAAAGAGGAAGAGCCAAAAATTCACCTTCTCCATACATATTCTTTGAGTGTGGCCTTCAAGTGCTAAGTAAGGGAGAAGGGAGGGCAGCACATCTTCCCATCCACCCACTCACAATCCTCCAAAATCAAACCACACATCCTCCTACCAAGACACATTCTACCCCCCCCCACACTTTCCCACATACCCACCCATACACCCACAACTTCCCTTTATTTCTACAGCATCCACAGGGGCGGACAAATATAATGTTCGTCCCTATCGTACTCCTTTCCTCACTCGCACACTCTACTGAGTTACTGTAGTTTCTTGAAGAATGAGGTCTAGGCCTCATGAGAGGAGGGTTAGGAAGACGAAATTTTGCACAAGGGTAGACCTCCCCAAAGGTCATGTTTCAGGCAGGTTGGAACTCCCATGGGGGTGTGGCCTCGGCGCTCCAACCTGAAACTGGTAAGCATGGCCATTTTTTCATCAAGGAACAAGAATTTTTGCACAGTGTTAAAGCGTCACTCCCGACATGTTAGAAGCATGATGGGGTCAGAGAGGACCGCCTCCCAATGGGGGGAGAGGGACGGCCCCGATGATCTCGACCGAGGTCGGCCAGAGTTTGTAGCAGAAGTACATAAAATTTTGCATATCGATAAATGTTCATCCAGGACAAGTTTTTGGAAGGGTGGAACCACCGAGGGTTAGTCCTCACAGGGGAGGGGGCGAATCTCGGGGGTCCTGGCAAAGCTGTTAATTGTGGCCACAATTTTCAATTTTTGAACATGAAATTTTGCATATTTGCAGGTGTTTACCCCGGTCACGTTTTAGGTGTAGGGCTGTTCCCCCGATGACCATCCCCCACGGCGAGGGGGGAGCAGAACACCATTTTTTTTCCAAAGACAAAGAAACTTTGCACAAGGGTACATCTTTATTGGGACCATGTTTTATGCATGGTGAAACCCTCAAAGACCCCACGAGAAGGGGTCTTCAGGGGTCATGACCAGTGCCTTTATACATGGTCATTAGTTTTAAATTATGAAGACGAATTTCATTTAATAGTTGATGTTCACGTCGACCAGGTTTTAAACACGATGAGACCCCTGACTGCCACCCCTCACAGGAAGGACTGTCACCAAGAAGTACAACACTGTACATTTTACATAGGGACATGATATTCTGCACAGTGATAGACTTTCACCTGGACCAGAGTTTACAAAGGGCGGGACCGCGGGTTTTTTTTCCGTCCGTCTCCATCGTGTATTATATATATATATATATATATATATATATATATATATATATATATATATATATATATATATATATATATATCGTTTTTTTTTTTTCAAACAATACTACAGAAAAGGGTGGGGCTACCGATTATGTCCTTTGTCTTCTTGTTCAATAATTATACTCCATCTTTTAAAAGTCGACGTGGTTGCCCGGAAGGCGTTTATATAAGGATAGAGAGAGAGAGAGAGAGAGAGAGAGAGAGAGAGAGAGAGATGAAAGATGGAAGTATGGATGAGATGGAAGGGAGTAGTGAAAATGGGAATGATGAAAGGATCGATAGGAAGAGGTGTAAACGTTAGAGAACAAAGGAGGAAACTGGGAGAACAAACAGAGATTTAAAGGGAGGGAACAAGAGGGAGAGAAAGAAAAACACGACAAAGAAGTGGTCAGAGAGAGAGAGAGAGAGAGAGAGAGAGAGAGAGAGAGAGAGAGAGAGAGATGGTTCCTCTGAAATCTTTTGAGTGCTAGATTTCGTGCTGTTTCGCCGTCCGTTTGCTAGCGTATCTCTCAACCTTTTGTTTCCTCCAAATGTATCTGTCCACTCAGCGATGGAGACATCCGTTTTTTACCTTCATTTCATATTGTACAGAGGTATAACTTGAACCTAAGATAATGTGTACAGTTTTACTGTCACTATTCACTTGAATAGAGAAAATCCTTGTATGTTATATCTTTAGCCAGGTCAGGTCTTCCTTTTCTTACTTCATAGTTTGTCTTTTCTTCTTTTTCTCCCATTACTAAATAAGTTGCTTTGCGAAGTGGTACATTGGGATAATATATAACTTCATTGTCTCAATAAATACTTAGAATGCTTTCCATAGTTAATCATAAACATTAATGAAAAGCCAAAGCATTCGCAAACGAATGCATATCGCCCGTCATCACTAAAAAAGTTGATCACTAATTCTCTAACAATCGTAAGTTTATCATCGCAGCTTCGCCAAATTCGATGAAAGTCTTAGGGTATCGTAAGTCGCGTTTCAGTCTCTTGCTTTCTTGTCAAAAAAAAAAAAAAAAAAAAAAAAAAAAAAAAAAAAAAATTGATCAATAATTCTGTGGTAATCGAAAGTATATTATCGCAGCCTCGCCAAAATTATTTATGAACAAGCCATATATCCTGGGATGCTACCCACAAGTTTGGATACAATTTGCTCGGTTGATTTTAAGATATGTTGGCAATAGAAACACACACCCAAACCCACCCACCCACCCACCCACACACACCCACACACACATACCCACCCACCCACCCACCCACACACACACACACACACACACACACACACACACACACACACAAGCACTCACGCGCACGCGCGCACAGATGCAGAAGATTACATTATCGCCTTACCAGGTGGGGGATGATAATTAATGCTCAAATTATCGGTACCTTCCATATGACATCTACAGCAGACTAGCTTACAAATTTCATCAGTTCTTGCCAAGTAACTTTTCATGACATTTTTCTATAGACCGACGGTAGGATTCATGATTTAGTGGTGATGGTCAGAAAACTATCTGCCGTACTATCATGTTTCCTAATGTAAAGATAACTTAGTCTATTCTGAATTTGGACAGCAGCCCCTCACGCCATCAAAAATACTGTCTAGTGCCGTTTAGTTTTCCTTTATAATTCACTTTTATTTACACATCTACTCTTTCCTACACTTCCACATTTCTGCGTGCTATAATTTATTTGCTTTCTTGTATTTGTTCTCTCTATAACTCTACAACTTTCCCATTCTCCTGCAGTTTACATGTGTCTCTTCCTGCTTGCTTTTCGTCTGCCCTGATCAACTCTCCAGTCTGTACCTTTACTCCTTTCCTCTTCTCCTGGTAACATCAGCTTCTCCTCCCTCTTCTGTTCTTCCTTCCTTTGGTATTCCGACTTCCATCCGTGTTTTTCTTCCAGTTGTTATTTTGTATCCTTCCCATGCATATTTTCGTGTTCTTTTGTGTTATGGTCTTTTTTTTTTCTTTATCACTCCTATTTTGTATTCTATTTATGTTTTTCATTCCATTGATATTCCTCGTTCCGTTCGAATTTTGCATCCTACTCTTATTCCGTGTTCCACCCGAGTTTTTCACCTCGCTGTTATTCTGATTTCCGTCCCTCACTCCGCTCCAACTGACTGCTGGAACACCTATAGGATGACGCAGAAAAAACCGTATCTTTGTCAGGGCTGGGTATATTTTCAGGAAAAGGTATTGTGGTCCCAGCCAGACAAGGCCATATGAGGGCAACGAGTAGTAGGAGAGGGAGGTGTGTGTGTGTGTGTGTGTGTAGCGTCGGAATATAACTCTTATATAGGTTTCATGGCGCGTAACTCTCTCGCTCTCTTATGAATCCTCCACATTTAGGAGTCGCACACCTCTCTTTTCGCATTTTATGTTTTTTTTTTTTTTTTCCTCTCCTTTTACTCATTTCTCCTTTCCCTCACCCTATCTTTTCCCCTATCCCTCCATCTCCACCTTGCTTCCTTTTTCAGCTCCACTGCCTGCTTCTCACCCCCCATTTCACCCCCTCCTCCCCTGTCACCCCTTTCACACTCCCACCCTCTCATTCCACATTCTTGTAGGCTACCCTCTAATGTTTTATTTGTTTTTTTGTTGTGATTGGGAATATATATTCATTTCTGCATAATTTTATAGTGCTTAGAAGACTTGTGTTTTGAATGTTTTTTTTCTATACTTTTAGGGTTGTAGAGTAACGTACTATAGTTCTTCGAACTTTAGTGAGCAATGTACTTTTATTAGACCTGTAGAAAATAATGTAACTACTTCTTGGATTTCTAGAGAGTAGGCTAATGGATTTTTAGACTTATAAAGAACTACTTACTTTTTGTTTGTACTTACCAAGAATATCGCAATTTCAAAATTTTTGGAAAATAAAGTATTTTAAAGATTTGTAGAGAAAACAAGCTTAACGTAGCGGGAATAACTATAACAAAGAGAAAAAAAACGCACACACACAGTGACAAAAAAAAAAAAAAAAACATTGCATTAGTATCTCTTCCACAAATCAACTTTTATTCCTGATCCCAAGGAGCTCAGAACAGCATATCAGATGAATGTTTGTGAGCAGAAAGATTACTTTCCTTTCTGATGTTCTGACGACTTTCGATGAATCGTGATTAATATCTGAAGATTCCAAGTTGGAGTCATCGAAAGTTTTGATGAGTTGGTGACTTTGGCGAGAGTGTGAGTAATTTCTGACGAACTTTGTTGAAGAACTAGTGAGAAATTTAACAATTAGTTTTGGTGGAGCAACGCCTTCATGAAGTTCAGTACTGAAGAACTTTTTTTTTTTTTTTCATCGGGAAACCGTTGTTATCATAACATGAACTTTATTGTATTGGTGGTAGGTGGGGGTGCCCGTCATCTACTCACTTGATGTTATGCTGCCTACTTGTTCCTTAATGTCTCGTGTCTGAGTCTGGCCTCCTCTCTTCCTGTTTCTCACATCCTTCCTGGCACTGTTTATTACTCATCTTTCCACTTCAAGTGCACCTACAGTATACTGAGCGACAAGCAGAATGGTTTCCCGTAACCTAGGAAACCATTTACAACTCTGGGTAGTAACCATATAGCCAAATAACGGGGTGACGTGATCACAGAAATGCCCCTGCGTATTGGGTGGAGAGACGCAAGTAAGGCGTCCATCCAGGAACCACACCAGTCCCCTCGCCTCAGTGTATTAAGGCGCTGTCAGCGTCATGGGAACATCTGTTCACTGCACGGGGCGGCCCATGCAGGGGCGGTTTTTTGCTGCTGTTGATGGGTCTGCTCGATCACACAGGCTTGGGTAGCACAACAGCAACAACTGTAGTTTATGAACGATTCGTATGTTTTCGCTGAACTACGTTTACACTCAAGAAACCGTATATGGCCGCCCGAAAAATGTTCAACGATTTTTTTTTTTTTTTTTTTTTTTTAATGAACGTTTTCTCTATTTCTTATGTTGAATCATAAACTACCCCTGAGGTAAAAATCAAGTTGTGTTTGTTGGCCAACAATAAATAACACACACACACACACACACACACACACACACACACACACACACACACAACAGTGGTTTCTGTTGGTATTCATAAATGGAAAAACATCTTTCTCACCATCGAGAGAGAAGATGAATGGCGTAAGGGAGGACTGGGGTGAGGGAGGGAGAGGTAACAATGGAAGATGGTACAGGAGGGTAACTGGGACAGAGGGAAGGGTAGAGCGACTGTGTTGAGAGGTTTGGGTGGAATGGAGTGATTGAGAAAGTGAATGAAGGAAGAGGTCGAGAAGAGGTTTTGTGGTAAGTGGAGGACATAAGATTGAGGGGCTTATTAAGAGGGATAGTTATCAAATGGGTATGAGAGACGATGGTGACATAACGAGGGAGTGAGAAGGGAAAGAAGCGAAGGGGTAAAGGGGGAAAACAACAGGGGATGGAGGATATGGGGAGGACATTAGAGATGGGGTGGCATGAAGATGTGGAACACAGATGAGAGATTATGATGATGCGGGGAAAGGAAGTAAAGGGGAAGACGTAACTAAAGATTAAGAGGGGAGGAGAGAGGAAGGGATGATGGATATCAGAATGAGAAGAAAGGAATGATTGCGTGACTAAAGGCGAAATATAAGACGGAAAGTTAATAGAGGAGAGGCAAGGCGGTTGGGGAAGGACGAGAAGGAAATTAAGAGGGGAAGAGAGAGAGGGAAAGGGCTTGTAATGCTAGGTGTTTTAGGGTCGGCTTCCCGTCCCTCTAACGCCTAGTGTGTAGCTGGGCTCTCTTTCTTGACTGGAGCTTAGACAAATAGGAGAGAGGCAGGACACAAAAAGTCAAGGAAACAACCTTACACGTGTATTACTAAATTCTACAGTGAAACGGGTAGATGTCACGAATACAGATACACTGGACAGTTATAATTTTTAGGCCTAGATATGGGTTATTAGTATCGCGCAGGATACTACCCAGGTCAAGGTCGGGCAAGGTGAATAGCACTTAGGGCAGAGGTTTATATAATATTATTGCAGGAAGTTCAAGTTTTATATATTTGTTGAGTGGGTGGGACTATTTCACTGTTGGCAATTATTACTTTAACACTGGGGTGTGTGTATGATTTTAGTATGATGCAGCATTATCAGATGGCAGCATATTCACTGTAATAGACCTGTATTTCACTGCTTGGCCGTGTTCACGGTTTCACTGTTAGTTTTATTCACTCCACCACTTTTATATTGTCACTGGTGCTTCTCTCACTGACTTCCTATATATGGTTAATTCACTGCTCTGCCTTCACGTCACTAAGTCGCAGACACTGTGCTTTCACTGTCACTCCTTTCAGGTCTGGGCGTCTTGGTAGTCAGGTAGAAGGTCGGCAGAGGTGACCCAGCCTCACCACTGACAGGGCTGGGTTCCGCTGGGGGCCTGTGTTCAGGGGCCCGGGATCACGTGTAGGGGCGTCCCCTCTCGTCCGGGGCTGCGGGTGGCGAAGGGCCCCACGCTTTCGGGGCTTGGGGTGGGAGTACAGCCCTCAGGGCTGGGGCCGAATAACTGCCTGAACTTTTCGCTCAGGCACCTGATGGAGGACGAAGATCTCCAGCGTCTGCGTGTAGGGAGGTTCCGCCCGGGGGTCCCAGGGGCAGTCTGGAGGTCCCGAGGGCTGCGGTCCCCTGTGCTCGATGGCACTGTCAGGAAGGGGCTGCGGTGCCGGCCTACGTCAGGGTCCGTCAGGTGATTCCTTTCCAGATCCGGCTGCAGGGAGATGAGGCCAGGGGAAGTCACGGAGCCTCTCCAGCACTCCTCCAGGCTGGGGACTCCTTCTGAGTTGTAGTTTGGTGAACAGGAAACAGCACCTGATGGAGGAGCGGCTACAGGCCGTCTCCTGCCGTAGGGCTCGGCTACTGGCCGTGGTCTTTTAGGGGCGTGGCTACAGGTCGTCGCTAAGGCCCAGCTACTGGCCGTGGTCTGGGGAAGGGAGCAGCTACAAGCCAACTCAGGGGCACCTTCAGAGCGGCTACAGGCCGTTTCCTGATGAAGGCAGGAACAGCTACAAGCCATCTCCTGATTTCCCTCAGAGCGGCTACAGGCCATCTCCTTCAGGAGAGTTGAGCGGCTACAGGTCTTCTTGGGAAGGGCACCTTCAGAGCGGCTACAGGCCGTCTCCTGTTTTCCCTCAGAGCAGCTATAGGCCATCTCCTTCAGGACGGTTGAGTGGCTATTGGCTGTCTTGCGGGGGCTGACTGGAGCTGGAGTAACAGCTCCACCCCGATGTTGGCTGGGGAAGGCTTCCCCAGAAGTTTTTTTTTTTTTTTTTTTAATGTGTTCGACACTGGGCATAGGCTTCACAGCCTGCTCTCAAGGCCCAGTAGTCCTCCTGCATCCCATACACCTCTCTACATTTCACCACTTCAGCGCTAACACCCACCGTCCATGTTGAATACATGCTAGGGCTGTCTCATACAGGACTGGTGAATTGGTATTAGCGGGGGTATTTTTACGACATGTCGGCGGGTCTTCTGGTAGATCAGTAAAGTCTGATTTCATGAAATTCAAATCCTTAAACTGGTCCCTGCCCCAGTGGGGATTTGAACCTGGGTCCGGTAGGACTGCAGGCCACCTCTCTACCGACTGAGCCACCGCCTCCCCTAAAGAGCCACCGCCTCCCCTAAAGTCTCGTATTCCTGCTATGGTGGCTGCAGGCGAGCTCCGGGTCATAGGGACGCGTGGCCCAGGTGGACTTATGTCGTTGTCACCCCGAGTCACGGCGCGCTGTCGTTGCTCCTCTGTGGGCTCCTTCTGGGGGTGTTAGGTCACCCCCAGTGGCACTATACTGCATTTTACCACCGTCTGCTGGGAAAAAGTCATGTCCCTGTGACTGGAGGAGGTAAACTTTGGTGTCATAGGTGTGGTAGACTGGCTGTAGGTGTTGGAGGAGGGGATGCCAGGCTGTGGTGGCTGCATTCTAGCTGCTCATCACAGGTGATGAAGAAGTTGGATGAGTCGGTGGAGGAGCGGAGGAGTCGTAGGAGGTGGTGAGGTCCTCAGACTCGTAGTTTCCGTCCAAAGGGCGGCGCCCATATGACTCGTCGAATCCTCATGGTGCTAGGTGTTATCCTCTGTGTAGGGCTGTGTTGAATGCTGGAGATGGATGGTGAGTGTGGGGTTTTTTGCCAGGGTAATGCGGTGTGGCATTTCTGTGGAGTGTAGGTGGCCAGGATTTGTGCCTGGAGCATCATGAATGTGAGATGATTTAGGGCAGGGGTAGGGGTGTGATTTTGCGGTGAGGCGGGTGGGGTGGGAGAGTCGGTGTATTGGGTGGGTGGGCAGGGGAGGCGGCCAGAGCGTGTGATGGTTGTTTTAAGGGTGGGTGTGAGTGGTGATGTGGGTGCACAATGTCGGCGTGTGTGTGAGGTGCGTGGGGCACGTGAGGGCGGCTGTGGGGGTGATAAGAGTGTGGGCGGCATGGTGCGGGAGCGGGTGTAAGGTGAGTGGGTGATGGTGTCGTGGAGGCTTGGGTGGCACAGGTGGAGTCGGGGGCAGGGGACAGGGTGGACAGGGTCGAGGGGGCGTGTGCTGGCAGCAGGCTGGGAGATGTGGTAGCAGTGGTAGGCAACAGTTGGGGCAGGGGTGTGGTGGCCGGAGGGGGTGCACGGGTGTGGGCGGGACACGTGGTGCTGGGCATGGGAGAGGAGGCAGCGGGTGGTGAGGAGATGGGGGAGCGGCAGGGAGTTGGTGGTGATGGTGGGTTGTCAGGTGAGGTGCGATGTGGCATGGCAGAAGGTGAGGTGGAGGCAGCGAGGGAGGGGGAGGAGGAGAGAGATGGCGAGGGGGAAATATAGCAATCATAGGAGATAGAGGGAAGTTGTACGGGGATAGTGGGTGGGACGGGGCATGGGGCGGTGGGGGCAGGAGTGAGAAAAGGGCACACGTGCCGGTTTCACAGAGTGCTGGGAGTGCTGTGGTGCTCGATGATCACCTGATAGGGCTTAGGGACGCGGATTATGGTGTGGGGGCCCGTGAAGCATGGCACAAGCTTGTGGAGGATGGAGAGCTGCACTATCATAACAGTGTCGCCCGGCTTGTAGGGGTTGGAGGCGGTGTCAGGCCGGAGGTCTAGGTTGTTTTGGAGATGGGTTAGCCGACGTTTGAGATGGTGTAATGGGTCTGACCTGGGGGTTGACGTGGGGGGTTGCAAATGCTGCCGAAGGGGCAGGAGGAGGGGTGTTTCCCCAAACACTTGTTTGTATGGTGAAATTCCATCTTCTCGGGGGCAGGAGTTGATGCCCCATTGCACGATTTTTACATGGGTGGTCCAGTCGTCGTCTATGGTGGATTCTATCCGGATGCGGAGTTGATTCATCAGCATATGATGGCTTCGCTTGCATATGGCATTTCCTTGGGGCCAGTAAGGGGATGAGAGGGAGATGTTATAGCCGAATATGTGGGCCAGCTCCTCCCAGATCTTACTGGTGAACTCGAATGCGTTATCTGAGTGGATTGCTTGTGGGATACCAAAGTACAGGAATACGTGCTGAGTCAGGGTTTCGGCCATTGCGACAGCGTGATGTTCCTTCGCTGGGCAGACTATGACGAATTTTGAGTATGTGTCGAAGAACGTGATCATGTACCTATAGCCTGATTTCGGGGGTAAGGGTCCCACTACGTTGATCGCCAATAGCTGCCAAGGTTTGAGGGCGGTAATCTGGCCCAATAAACCGGCGGTACGGGTGATGTCTTTACCGATGGTGCATGCTTGGCAGGATTGGATAATTTCCTTGGCGAGGGTGGAAGGATTGGGTGCCCAGTAGGTGTCATTAAAGACCTGCAGGAGTTCTTTCGTGCCCAGGTGAATGCCATTGTGGGTGTGCAGGTGTCAGAGGGTGTCGAGGGCAGTGTTGTGCGCTAGGAGGATATGCCGGGACGGGGTAAGCAGGTGGTAGCCCTGGCGAAACAGTTTCTTGAAAAAGTGCTGGGGGATCCAGGGGGGTCGCTTCTTGTGATGGTACTGCTGGAGGAGATATGGTTCCACCTGGGCAGCATTGATGGGGAGCTGAGAGAGAGCATCTGCGTTGGTGTGGAGTTTGCCAGGGCGGTACAAGATTTCATAGTTGAACTCCTCCAGGGTCTCGCACCATCTGATGAGCTGGGCATTGTGGGTGTGAGACTGCCGCAGCCACTGGAGGGACTGGTGATCAGTGATGATGGTAACTTGGGCCCCTGATAGATATGCCTGGAAGTGCTCAAGTGCGCAGATGACGCCCAGGCACTCCCTCTTGGTGGCGGCATAATTTTATTTCTCCTGACTGAGGGTACGGCTGGTGCAGGTGATGATGTGCTTGTGGCCCTCTTGGACTTGCGCCAGCACAGCGCTGATCGCAATTAGGGAAACGTCTGTGTAGAGTTGGAACAGGAGAGCATAATCGGGAAAGGCCATGATGGGGGCAGACACGAGCTTATCCTTAAGTTGTTGGAAGGTGGCTCGTCTCTCACCCGTCCAGATGAATGGTTCTCCCTTACGGGTCAGGTCATGAAGTGGCTTGACAATGTGGGCGAACCCCTTCGCAAAACGGTGGTAATAGGATGTCAGGCCGTGGAAGGCTCGAATCCCGTGAACGTCTTGTGGTGGGGGTATGTCCCCAATGGTGTGGAGTTTGTCTGGGTCAGGAGATATGCCAGCCTGGGAGATGACATGCCCTAGGAATGAGACGGTTCTGGTAGCCAGGACACACTTGGTGGGCTGGAGTTTGAGGCCTGCCTGTCGGATCCTGCTGAAAACCTGGCAGAGGCGCTGCAGGTGGTCAGCCCAGGTCTGGCTGAAGGCTATGTTGTCATCCAAGTACACGAGACAGATCTCCCACGTGAGGCCACTGAGGACGGATTCCATTAATCTGGAGAAGGTGGCGGGGGCGTTACAGAAACCGAAGGGCAAAACATTAAATTCATAATGTTTCCCATTGCTGGTCGAGAAGGCAGTTTTCCCTTTGTCCTCCGGACACACCAGGACCTGACAATATCCTGGCTGGAGGTCAAGGGTAGAGAAGCAGGAGGTGCCGTATAGGGAATCCAGGGAGTCGTCTATGCACAGGAGTGGAGTGGTGTCCTTGGTGGTTACGTCATTAACCCGCCCCGTCCCGACCACTTTTTGACCACTGGTACCCCCCAATCCCGACCATTTTTTGACCCTTTTTTTTTTTTGCTAAAACTTTCGCTTTTGGTGAGAAACATCGAAAATTCATAGAGAAATCGCTCACCTGAGGTTTAAAATACTCATTACAGGTAGGAGAGCCTCCTTACCTTACTGGGTTTTCTATCAGGCTGGCACCAAAGAAAACGAGTTCTATGGGAGGATAACTATTTCACACCACTCATAAACGGTATTTATTTATTTACTGTTACGAATTTATATGTAGTACAAGAGTATATTGGTTTTCAAGCAGTAATATAGGCATTATAAGCATTGTTTCACTCACTAATACCTGACCTTTTTTTGCCACATTACCTGATCATCATTTCTAACTGTTTCTTCCTCTAATGCTATGTAAAGTTTGTCCTCCACATTGTCATTGATTGGGGAATCACTCTGGCCCTGAATTTCGTACCGTGGCATGTCATGGCTATACTGGCCAGGTCACTGATAACAGGTGAATTGCTGAGAAAAGGGCATGCAGGGGGGGGGAGGAGGTCATGCTGGGTAAGGCATTGTTTCAGCCTGGCATCTTGTTGAGGAAGGTGTCCCGTGTATACGTACCAAAAATGACTCGCGAAAATTGAAAATTGTGGAAATTATGAACCTTGCAATTGCAGGACGTTGAAGTACGTCCTCGGGATTAGCTGTGACAAAACGTGAGGACGTGGAAGTACGTCCTTGGGACGGCGCGGGTTAAGCCAGCAGTAATCAACACAGAACTGCATTGTGCCATCCTTTTTCTTCACAAGGATGACAGGGGAGGACCAAGGGCTGGTGGAGGGGGAGACGACTCAGGCTTCGATCAACTCCTGTACCTGGCGGTCTTCCTCTTCCCACTGTTTGGGGTTCTTCCGCCGGGATGGCTGCAGGACCAGTGGGCCCATCGTATGGATCTCATGAGCCAGGTAGATGGTGTGTCCAATGTCAGCTGGTCCTGCCATGAACAGATCCTGGAAATCCAGGAGGAGGCAGTGGAGGGTGTCTGATTGGTGAGAGGAGAGATTGTCGGGGATGGGGGGCAGAGGGGGGCAGGGGAGTGGGAGAGGGAGGGGACGCAGGGCTCGGGTTCCTCCATCTCTCCTCTTATGAGCCCTTTAGGGAGGGTGAGGGGCGAGGGGGCGAGGTTGGCAATCCGGACTGCCGTGTGGTGAGGGGGAAGGAAGGTTGGGGGCAGAAGGCAGGCCGAGAGGGTTCTGGGTGGCGGGAGTGGGGAGAATAGGACAGAGGTGCCTGAGGGCCAGTTGAGGGGCACCCAGGCTTCATGGTGGCGGGGAATGGTGACGATGGAGGAAATGGTGTCAGGAAAAGAAGAGGGGGAAGGGAGGAGGGAAGGAGGGGGGTGCAGAGTTTTGAGGCTGGGGCCGTGGCGTGCAGGTGTAGGCACCCCGAGGGGGAGGGGGGGGAAGGGTGATTCTCAGAACTGGAGCTGTCTATTGTGGCAATCAATGGTGGCTGCTAACTTCTGCAACAGGTCCAACCTCAGGTATCTGTCGTAATTGCGGCAGGAAGAGTTGAATACTATGAACTTATGCTGGGTCGTCACTGGCTGATGGGTGTCAATGCACAGGGCCCGTGTTTCCCCACGGATTGGCAGGGGGCCATCTCCCTCATCCACAAGGTGAGTAGCCATTGGGAATATCGGGCCAAAGGTCGATTTCTGACGGAAGAAGTAGTGGCTATACAGGCAGGATCTGGCCGCTTCTGTATCGACCAGAAGTCTGGCTTTCTCCCCGTTCAGCTTCATCTTGTGGTAAACTGGGGGGCGATATTTTGGGGAAGTGGCCCCTGCCACTGTGGGAAGGTGCCGGGGCGGTCCTAAAAATCCAACTGTCTGGGGCATCCTCCTTCTTCCTCCGGCACCTGTTCCCCGGGTTCGGTTTCCTCCACTGGTGCGGGTTCATCCTCTGTTACCTCATTCTCTAGAAAGGAAACTTTATGTTGGCCTGGGGTGGTGGTTTTCTGTCGTGCAGCTTTCAACTGATCTCTGATATCGTGCAGTGGGCACCTGGAGCTGCATGCAGAGAACTCCCAGAGATTCACTAGGATGAGGTTGGGGATCTTCCTGTGGCTGGGGCGCCAGTGGATGGGGTGTGTCCTTGGCGGGCTGGGTGATGGGGTGGGGTTGGTGTGGGGCATAGGCGGATGTGGCTTGACTTGGGGAGCCGAAATATTTGTGGGAGACTTTTTTACCACGTTGATTTGCTGGGGTGCAGGGCGGGAGGTCAGGAGACGACGTATCAGTTGAACGTCCTTATCCAGGTCTCTGGTCGGGTCATGGATCGTAAAGTGCTCCTTGACCATCCTGGGGAGCACTCTCAGAAGAGTATTGCTTCTGGGTTTCATCATCTTCCTCAGGGTAGGCAGCAGTGACCAGGCGTCTAGCCAGAATTAATGTATCATCCAAGTTGCCATCAAAAGTTAAACTATCCAGCTGGGATAGCGCCACCACTTCACCTAGTGATCAGGTGATGGCTTGAATGACGAGTTTTATGAAATTCTGCCAGGTGAGCCCCAGGACTATCTTAGGTGCTATATTAGCTGCTGCTTTGCCCAGTAGCGAGAGTGTGACTGCAATTTTTTGCTTGTCATCCTCGAAACCGATATCTAGCAAAGGTTTAACAATTGCCAAGTATGTGTGAACATCATACTGTTTAGGGTCGAATTTAGGTAATTGCACATGTGGTTTGGTTGCCATTTTTCCAGTATTTCCTAATTACCTCTCTCGCATACCCGGGTCAAGAACCACTGATGTCCACCAATGTAATGCTAGGTGTTTTAGGGTCGGCTTCCCGTCCCTCTAACGCCTAGTATGAAGCTGGACACTCTTTCTAGACTGGAGCTTAGACAAATAGGAGAGATAGCACACAAAAACTCAAGGCAACAACCTTACACGTGTATTACTAAATTCTACAGTGGAACTGGTAGATGTCTATCTATCTATCTATCTATCTATTGCCAGATGCCTCAATCCCGTTCGGGGTGGCCACAAACAAATCGCCTCTACGTCGCCCTGTTCCCCACCATTTCACTGCCCTGCTCCCAACTCACACACCCCTCTCTCATGTACCTCTCCACCCCATCCCTCCATCTCATCCTCGGCCTCCCCTTCCCTCTCCCCCCTCTCCCCCCCTCCACCTCACTCACATACACTCTCTTTGTCAGTCTTTCAACCTCCATCCTCTCCACATGGCCAAACCACCTCAGTGTATTCCTCCTAACACTTCCTATCACATCCACATCCACACCATAATGCTCCTTTATATCCTCATTTGTCAGCCTGTCACTCCATGTGACGCCACAGGCTCCTCTTAAAAAACTCACTTCCACTGCTCTCATTCTTGACTTATGCCCTTCCAACAACGTCCAAGCTTCACTTCCATACATTAGAGTATCACAATACTGTCATGTAGTAACTTTTTCACTTCCATGCTCACTTCCCTGTTTCTTATCACTGCTTTCAAGGAACCAGCAACCTTTCTTCCCTGCTGTACCCTTTCAAGCATTTCACCTTCCAAACCTCCATCCTTACTCATCACACTATCCAAGTATTTAAACGTACTCACATTTTCCAATTCCTCATCATCCAACCTCGCTGTACATTCACTAACTTCACCTCTCTCAAAGACCATCACTTTACTCTTCCCTACATTCACCTTTAGATTCCGTTTCATACAAACTCTCCCAAACTCATCCACCAAGCCTTGCAGCTCCCCTTCGTCGTCACTCAACAACACAGTATCATCTGCAAACAACAGTACAGGGAGTTTCCAAACACTACCCTCTCTCACCAGGGCCACTCCAATATCAACTGCCATACCTTGTACCTCTTTTATTACCCCATCCATGTACAGATTGAACAACCATGGAGACATGACACATCCCTGTTTCAACCCAACCTTCAAAGTGAAAAATTCACTCAGTTCACCATCCACACGCACTGCAGCCTTCGCACCATCATACATACTCTTCACAGCATTCAACAACTTTCCATCTACTCCATATATTCTTAATACTCTCCACAATCCTTGTCTATCCACCCGGTCATATGCTTTCTCCAAATCCATGAAAGAAGCATACAACTTCTTTCCCTTCTCTAGAAACTTTTCCACTAAAGATCTAAGAATGAATATCTGATCTATACAACCTCTTCCCTTCCTAAAGCCTCCCTGTTCTTCTCCAGCTAATTCCTCTGTTCTTTCTCTAACTCTGTCAATAAGTATCCTAGCATACGGTACACTTTTCCTATTATACTAAAAAGACAAATGCCCCTATGATTACCACATACTTATTTTTCTCCTTTTCCTTTGTACAAGGGAATAAATTATACCTGACTTCCAATCTCCAGAACTCTACCTTCCTCCCAGGCCGATCTGCACATCTTCCACATCCATTCTACTACTATCTCTCCCCCAGACTTCAACATTTCACCACACACTCCATCCTGGAGCTTTCCCCAATTTAACTTTCTTCATTGCTTCCACAACTTCTATCCTACTGATTTCTTCCTGTCTTCTCACCTCCCTCTTTCTCCCAGCCATTCCCCAGCCACTTATACTCACATTACTTACATCCTCTATGTTCAACAATTCCTTAAAGTGTTCTCTCCATCTGCTCACTTTTTCTCCCTTCTCCCTTAGTAATCTACCATTTTTATCTTTCACTCCCCTGCTAACTTCACTTCCACCCTGTCTTACTCTCTTCACCTCTTTCCAGAACATTTTCTTACAGTCCCTCCACTTTACACTCAAATTCCTTCCAAATTCCTCATCCAATCTCTTCTTACTCTCTCTTACTAATTTTTTTACCTCTTCCGCCTCTCAACTTCTTCCACGCCCCTATTTCTCATCCATTCATTGTATGCTTTCTTCTTTTGTGCCACAGCCTGTCTCACCTCTTCATTCCACCACACTGTTCCTTGCAACCCCCTCCGTCTTCTCTTCATCTCACACACCACATCACATGCTGCACATATTTCTTCTGTAAATATCCTGCACACACCTTCCCCATCCCCCATCTGCTCCAATTCATATTTGCCCAATCGTTCCTCCATTTCTCTCTTATATTTTGCCTTTTTCTCATCCTCTTGTAACCTTTCCACTCTCCTTGCAAAATACTCCTTCTTCCCGTCCTTCCCTTCTTCTATTACTTCATCTTATTTGTATCTTGATTCTGGTCACCACCAAGTAGTGGTCAGAAAGTCCACTCCCCCAACCTCTGTAAGCTCTTGCATTACACATCTTCGCATCCTTTCATCCACACACACACATAATCAATCATTGCCTTCCTTTCATTCAGTTCACCACCCACCCTTCTCATCACTCGCCCTGTATACCTGTGGATCATTTTGTGCCTGAAGAGGGTATTGGTTATCACCAACTCCCTCCCAACACAAATGTCCACTGACACACTGTCATTCTCATCTATCTCAGCAGGCACACCCCACCCACCAACTATTCCATCCACCTTCACATTCCCTACTTTACCATTCATATCACCGATCAAAAACACTCTCTCATTCCTTCCAAACTTTTCCATGCACACTTCCACATTTGTCCAGAACTCTTCTCTCACTCTGCTTGCACGATCTTGCATTGGTGCATACACGCACACAATCACCCACATTTGTATTCCAACTTTCAATCTTACCCACAGAATCCTTGACCCAACTGATCCATACTCTCTTATGTTCTTCTTCCATCTTTTACTCACAACTATATACACTCCTTTTGCCCTCTCCATCTCACCTACTCCTGCACATATACCCCATCCATACTCCCATTCTCTCACACCTCACCATTTAGTTTCAGTTACTCCACATACATCAGCTTTCGCTCCCTCAAGCACCTGGACAATCTCTCTCTCTTTCACCTCATCATTTGCACCTCTTACATTCCATGTTCTGATTACCATGTCCTTTGTCCGGTCCTTGGTCGTCATCTTTGGGTCAGTCCTTGTCTGAGGCTTCTTGTTTATCTTTTTAGTTAGTTGTTTTCCGGGGAGGGGCACTAACCCTCTGCCAACCCTTTTAGTTGCCTTTTACGACAAGCAGGGATACTGGTGGAGTATTCGTGAAAACCCTCCCTACTCGCAGGGGTAGGGACAAATATAATTCTTAGGCTAACTATGGGTTATTAGTATAGTGCAGGATACTACCCAGGTCAAGGTCGGGCAAGGTGAATAGCACTTAGGGCAGAGGTTTATTTACTATTATTGCAGGAAGTCCAAGTTTTATATATTTGTTGAGTGGGTGGTACTATTTCCCTGTTGGCAATTATTACTTTAACACTGGGGTGTGTGTATGATTTTAGTATGATGCGGCATTATCAGATGGCAGCATATTCACTGTAATAGACCTGTATGTCAATGCTTGGCCGTGTTCACAGTTTCACTGTTACTTTTATTCACTTCACCACTTTTATAATGTCTCTGGTGGTTCTCTCACTGACTTCCTTTATATGATTAAATCCCTGCTCTGCCTTCACGTCACTAAGTCGCAGACACTGTGCTTTCACTGTCACTCCTTTCAGGTCTGGGCATCATGGCGGCCAGGTACAAGGGCGGCGGAGGTGACCCAGCCTCAATACTGATGGGGCTGGGTTCTGCCGGGGACCTCTGTGTTCAGGGGCCTGGGATCACTCGTAGGGACATCCTCTCTCATCCAGGACTGTGGGTGGCGAAGGGGCCCGCACTTTTGGGGCTTGGGGCAGGAGTACGGCCTTCAGGGCTGGGGCCGAATAACTTCCTGAACTTCTCGTTCAGGCGCCTGAGAGGAGGACGAAGATCTCCGGTGTCTGGGTGAAGGGAGGTCCCACCCAAGGGTACTGGGAGCGGTCTGGGGGTCCCGACGGCTGCTGTCCCCTGTGGTTGGTGGCGCCATCAGGAAGGGGCTGCGGCCCTGGCCTATGTCGGGGTCTGTCAGGTGAGTCCTCTCCAGATCCGGCTGCAGGGAGAAGAGGCCAGGAGAAGTCACTGGGCCTCTCCAGCACTCCTCCAGGCTGGGGACTCCCTCTGAGTCATAGGTTGGTGAACAGGAGTCAGCAACTGACGGAGGAGCAGCTACAGGCCGTCTCCTGCCGCAGGGCCTGGCTACAGACCGTGGCCTTCTAGGGGCGCGGCTACGGGCCGTTGCTAAGGCCCAGTAACTGACCATGGCCTGGGAAAGGGAGCAGCTACAAGCTGACTCAGGGGCACCTTCAGTGCAGCTACAGACCATCTCCTGACGAAGGCGGGAGGGGCTACAGGCTATCTCCTGATTTCCCTCAGAGCAGCTACAGGCCGTCTCCTTCAGGAGGGTTGAGTGGCTACAGGCCGTCTCGGGAAGGGCACCTTCAGAGCGGCTACAGGCCGTCTCCTGATGAAGGCGGAAGTGGCTACAGGCCGTCTCCTGTTTTCCCTCAGAGCGGTTACAGGCCGTCTCCTTCAGGAGGGTTGAGCGGCAACCAGCCATCTCAGGGGTGCTGACTGAAGCTGGAGTAACATCTCCACCCGGATGTTGGTTGGGGAAGGCTCGTCTGGAAGGTAGTCTTGTATTCCTGCTATTTTGGCGGTGGGCGAGCTCCGGGTCATAGGGGTGAAACGCCCGGGCGGACTTATGTCATGGTCAGCCTGAGTCCCAGCGCACTTTCGTTGCTCCTCTGTGTGCTCCTTCTGGGGATGTTAGGTCTCCCCCTGTGGCACTATACTGCATTTTAGGGCTGTAACAGATTGGATGAAACAAGAGAAAATATGGTGTGAGAAAAAAGGAGATACAAGAAGGAGGGAGATAAAGTAGGGGATGGGGAGGGAGGTGAAAATGGAAGCAGGGAGCAGAAAGTTATGAGGGGAGGATCTGGGGAGACTTGGAGGAGATGGGAAGTCAAGGAGAGGAGGAATGGCGTGAGAAATTATGAATTTTAAAGAGGACGGGAGATAAGTTAACAGATGGGGGGTGAGAAGGGTACGTCCCTGAATGTCAATGCCTCCAACGCCAACTTAGACACCCCGATATTTCCTCCATTTTTTTTTTTTTTTTTAATCACAACCACTCCCTCCCCTCCATTCAGAGTGAAATAGAGGTAGTAAGTAAACAGTATTTTTTTTTTTATGCGAGGAAGAAGGAACCAAAGGCCATGAGCCCACAGTAACAGTTCCCTCCAAGAGAAAAACAAAATACAATAGAGAGCCAAATTCAAGATCCGATCATTTTGAGATGACTGGACACACTGCGTTTGAAAGACTGGAGATCATAGGCAGCAGGAAATACAGACAGAGGGAGACAGTTCCAGAGTTGACCTGTTGCATAAATGAAAGACTGGGAGTAACGGTTAACTCTAGCATTAGAGAGTTGGACAGAAAAGGGATGAGAGTTTGCTGCCAGTCGGGTGCTACGTGCCCATCGTAGAGGTGGAGGAATGCAAGCAGACAGTTCAGAAGAGCAGTGACCATTAAAGTAGCGATAGAAAAGAGATAAAGATGCAACAGTGCGGCAAAGAGACAGAGGTTGAAGGGAGTCAGTAAGAGGAGGAGAGTTAATGAGACGAAAAGCCTTTGACTCCACCCTATTGAGAAGAGCTGTATGTGGGGAGCCTCCCCACACATGAGAGTTGTACTCCACACAGGGGCGGATAAAACCCCTGTATAGAGTCAACAATTGTGCAGGGGTAAAGAAAGAGCAGAGTCAGCTTAGCACATCCAATCTCTTGGAAGCAGATTTTACAAGAGATGTAATATGATCTTTCCAAGACAAGTCCCGTGTAAATGAAACCCCAAGCATGTTCAAGCATGATGCAGGATTAAGCTGAATATTATTAAACATTAGTGGGTATACCTGTGGAAGATTTTGTCGGGTTGATAGGTGTAAGAACTGAGTCTTATATGCATTAAAAACAACCATAATATTTTTACCCCAGTCAGACATTAGGTGTGCCAAAGCCTCATCCCTTGTTTGTTGAAGTAACTGTTGAGATGGGCGTTGCGGGAACTGAATGGAAAGGTGAAGGGTGGAGTCATCAGCGTATGAGTGGATAGGGTTAGATGTACAGCTTAGAAGATCATTGATGAATAAAAGGAAGAGAGTTGGTAATAGGACAGAGCCCTGAGGAACACCACTGTTGATAGATCTAGGAGAAGAACGATGGCCGTCTACAACAGCAGCTATAGAACGACCAGATAGGAAGGTAGCGATGAAGGCACTGATAGAAGGATAGAAACCGTAGGAGGGCAGTGTGGAAATTAAAGATTTATGCCAGACTCGATCGAAAGCCTTTGAGATGTCAAGTGCAATGGCAAAGCTTTCGCCAAAGTCCCGAAAGGAGGATGACCAGGAGTCTGAAAGGTAGGTGAGAAGATCGCCAGTGGAGCGTCCCTGACGGAACCCGTACTGATGATCAGAAAGAAGGTTGTGATAGGAAAGATGCCTTAAAATTTTTCTATTGAGAATTGACTCGAAAACTTTTGAAATACAGGACGTTAAAGCAATTGGACGATAGTTGGAGGGTTGGGGGTGGTCATCCTTCTTTGGGACTGGCTGAATGAGAGCAAACTTCCAGCAAGAAGGAAAGGTACAAGTTGACAGACAAAGGCGAAAGAGTTTGCCTAGGCAGGGTGTAAGCACAGAAGCACAGTTCTTGAGAACAACAGGAGGGGCCCCATCAGGCCCATATGCCTTGTTAGTACTGAGGCCAGTGATGGCAGAAAATACATCAGCTGAAGAAATTTTAATGTCAGCCATGAGGAAGTCAGAGGGGGGAAGTGATGGAGGAACAGCACCGGAATCGTCTAAGGTGGATTTGGAGGAGAAAGTCTGTGCGAAGAGATCTGCTTTATCAGTAGAAGAAATAGCTACAGAACCATCAGAGTAGAAAAGAGAAGGGAAGGATGATGAGGTAAAGTTGTTAGAAAGATTTTTGGCAAAGTGCCAGAAGGAGCGGGAAGAATTCGAGTTGGAAAGTTGAGAGCATTTAGTATGGATGAAATAATTTTCAGTAGAGTGAAGAACAAACTTAGCACGATTCCGGGCAGAAACGTAAAGATGATGTGATTCAGGGGTGGGTTGGCTCCGGTACCTTTTGTAGGCCCTCTCCTTGTTGCGGACAGCATTAGAACAAGCGTGATTAAACCAAGGCTTTCTTGCGTTAGTCAAAGGATATGAGAAAGGAATGTATGCTTCCATGCCCGAGAGAATAACCTCCGTAATGCGCAAGGCACACTCAGATGGCTCATGGCCATGGAAGCAATAATCATTCCAGGGAAAATCAAAGAAGTCCTGCCTGAGGGCCTCCCAGTCCGCGGCTCCAAAATGCCACAGACGACGTTTCCCTGGAGGGTCCACAGGCCGTACCTGAGTGATAGGACATGTTAAGGTAATAAGGTTGTGATCGGAGGAGCCCAACGGAGAGAAAAGATTAACACAGTAAGCAGAAGGATTAGTTGTGAGGAAGAGGTCAAGTATGTTGGGACTCTCTCCAAGGCGGTCAGGGATACGGGTGGGGTGCTGTACAAGCTGCTCTAGGTCATTAAGGATAGAAAAGATGTAGGCTTGTTCACCAGGTGGATCCGTGAAAGGAGAGGAGAGCCAAAGGTGGTGGTGAACATTGAAATCTCCTAGAATGGAGATTTCAGAGAAAGGAGAAATGGATAGAATGTGTTCCATCGTAGAAGTAAGATAGTCGAAGAATTTTTGATAGTCAGTAGAATTAGGGGATGAGTAAACAGCACAGATATATTTAGTCAGAGAATGACAGGAAAGCCGAAGCCAGAGTGTAGAGAATTCAGAAGAATCGAGTTCAGGAACACGAGAGCAAGATAAGTCGTTGCGTATATATACACAACAGCCACCTTTGGCTTTGAAATGAGTATAGAGAAAGTAGGAGGATACAGAAAAGGGTTTGCTGTCAGTTGCCTCAGACAGCTGAGTCTCAGTTAGAAAAAGAAGGTGAGGTTTAGAGGAGGAGAGGTGGTGCTCAACAGAGCGAAAGTTAGAGGAAAGGCCGCGAATGTTGCAGAAATGAAGAAGAAGAGAGTCAGACAGTGGTTCCAGGCATCTCGAGTCGTCACCGGGAGAGGGGCGGATGGTGGGGGCATTTATGGTCCCCCCCCCCCGGGGACTCCGAGGCTTGGTAATGAGCGCCATAATTTTTGACTTTTGGAAAGGGAAGTGTAGTGTGTACTGTGCATGTAGTTTGGTGTAGATAGAGAAATTTGTACTGCAGAGCATGCTGGCCTACTCTCTGTGTAACTGAGACACTGAAAAAGTTCAGCAAAGGGGGATGGTCAGGAACTAGTCCTGAGGGCTGATGAAACGGGAGCTCCAGCACTCCCTGTCATGGCTGGCGACAGGAGTGGAGTTTATTTGTAACGGCACGATGTCTCTTGTCTACCTTCATTTGTTTGCGCTGTTCTTCAAGCTAGTAGCTTTTTTTTTTTTTTTTTTGACTGCTGAGTCTAAAAACAATATAGTTGTGTCTGGCTCTCTTTCCCTCCAGTTAGACAATCTGCCTCCCTTTACTCTCTCTCTTTCTTTCTATCTGTCTTTGTCTTTGGTCGCCTGTCAAACTGTTTGTTTGTCTGTCTGCCTTAAATTGCCTTCCTTCATTTATGATTCTCTCTCTCTCTCTCTCTCTCTCTCTCTCTCTCTCTCTCTCTCTCTCTCTCTCTCTCTTTGCGCCCATTCTTCTTCTTTATTACCTCCTCTCTCAATCCTTTTAATCCTGCTTCCCTAGTTTCCTTAGCACTCTCACTATATTTCATTCTCCCCTCTTAACGCTTCTCCCAATTTTGTCTTTCCTTCTCTGTTTTCTTTCTCTCGCTAACTGCACTATCTTGCCTCCCCCCCCCCCCTCTCGCTCTCTCTCTCTCTCTCTCTCTCTCTCTCTCTCTCTCTCTTTACTCCAGTTTCTTTTTCAATCTTACTCTCTCATTCCTCCTTCCCCACGCACCCTTTTTTCACCTTTATCCTAACCATTTATCTCCCCAATTCCACACTCACTTCCCCCCTTTCACCTTATCCTTCCCCTGCTGTCTAGACTATCATCACTCCTAATGTGCCTTAGAAATGCTCTTCCCTTTAATCTGTTTCCTCCCATCGTCTACTCCTTCCTTCTTTCCTTCTTCATCCACACTTCATTCGTCTTTCCTTCTCAGTTTGCTTACTACCCTCAAATGCCTTCCTGACTCCCTTTCCTCATCTCTTGTTTCTCTTTCCCACAGTCGTCTCTTCCTCCTTCCCATCCTTCCTCTCCCTCGCCACTTTTATCCACACTTCATTCTTATCTCCCTCTTCCACTCCTGTTTCATGGTCATTGTAACTCTTATTTTTCCTTCGAAAGCTTTCTCTTTCTCTCTCTCTCTCTCTCTCTCTCTCTCCTCTCTGTCTGTCTGTCTCTCTCTCTCTCCTCTCTGTCTGTCTGTCTCTCCTCTCTGTCTCTGTCTGTCTGTCTGTCTGTCTGTCTCTGCCTGTCTGTCTGTCTCTGTCTGTCTGTCTGTCTGTCTCTGTCTGTCTGTCTGTCTGTCTCTGTCTGTCTGTCTGTCTCTGTCTGTCTGCCTGTCTCTGTCTCTGTCTGTCTGTCTGTCTGTCTGTCTCTGTCTGTCTGTCTGTCTCTGTCTGTCTGCCTGTCTCTGTCTCTGTCTGTCTGTCTGTCTCTGTCTGTCTGTCTCTGTCTCTGTCTGTCTGTCTGTCTGTCTGTCTGTCTGTCTGTCTGTCTCTCTCTCTCTCTCTCTCTCTCTCTCTCTCTCTCTCTCTCTCTCTCGTGTATTTTCCTTTTTTTTTTTTTTTTGTCTTTATTCTCTGGTCTATGTTTACTCTTTCCTCCCTTCTTCCAGTTCTTCGTGCTGTAACACCATTCCTATTTTATTTCATGGTTCAGCTTGTGATTGTCATGTTTTTATTTTTTTTAATACCTCCATTTACTCTCCCTCTTCTCTCCTCCCTTTCCATCTATTTCTTACTACAACGTTCCATTCCAGTCCTCTCCCCCCCCCCCCATATTCCACCATTACTCTCACTCATTTCTTCCTTCCTACAAACACTTATCCCTCTTTTCTCACTCAGTTTCTCTCCTACTCTATTTTTGCGTCTTCAGTATCCCGATTCTGCCTCTCTCCCTCCTCCCTCTACTTCCCTGTGTTCTCTCCCCATCTCATTACGTCTTCTTCCATACGCGACTCACTCTTCCGTCATGACAATATTAATAGTTCTGTATTAGGAGTTCACTTCTTCCTCCTATTTTCCACACTTTGCTATCTTGCCTCAATAACCCCACTCTTTCCTTCCTTCATCGAAACACTTCACTCCTCTCTCTCTCTCTCTCTCTCTCTCTCTCTGCTTACTCCTGTTCCTCTTTCCCTCCTTCATTCCTACTTCCTCACGCTCATTGTTTTTCACCTTTATCCTTACCCTGTACTCCCCCTCTTCCATTCTCTCTTCCCTCCTTTCACTCTCTCCCCCTGTTGTTTCTGTTATCCTTACCCCTAATGTGTCTTAGAAATGCTCTTCCCTTTCATCTCTTTCCCCCCTTCGTCTACCCCTTCTTCATCCATACTTCATTCGTCTTTCCTTCTCAGTTTTTTTACTACACACAAATGCCTTCCTGACTCGTCTTTCTCTTCTCCTGTTTCTCTATTCCACAACCGTCTCTTCCTCCTTCCATTCCTTCCTCTCACTCGCCACTTTTATCCACACTTCCTTCATTCTTGTCCCTCTTCCACTCCTATTTCACAGTAACGATAACTCTTCTTTTCCCTCGAAACGCTCTCTCTCTCTCTCTCTCTCTCTCTCTCTCTCTCTCATCATACTTCCCTCCTTCTGAACGCATTTCCCTCTTTTCTTCCTCCCTGATTTTTTCCTTCCCCTCACCACTATCCCCTCTACTCTCGCCCGTGTCTCCCTCCATGCCCCTAAATTTCTCCACCGGTCCCAACACCCAGGTTACTATTTATCCTCCTCCCTTAAGTTACAGCCTACAACAAAATGCACAGGAAGGTGCAGAAAAGCGTACACTAGCCTTATTACCCAATTTTTTATAAACTCTGCCCAGATTTTTTTTTTTTTTTTTTTTTTTTTTTTTTTTTTTTTTTTTGCGGCACTGAAGATACCTTAGTTACGGGGGGATTGGGAGGCAGAGGTGAGGCTCAGGTGTGTTAAGCAGGTGAATGGCGCTTGGCGTAATGGGAAGGCGGCTATTCTGATGCTATGTCATGTAAACATTGAAAAATGCAATGATTGTTGTCTTAGTTAACTTATACTAAAGATATAAACAGTGAAGGAATAGCACCATGAGGAGGAGTGGCTTGGAGTGACGTGCATCCGGATTATTGCCTAATTAGACAAATGGGGCGTTTTTACGGATCACACACACACACACACACACACACACACACATACATATGCACGCACACTCTCTCATATATATATATATATATATATATATATATATATATATATATATATATATATATATATATATATATATATATATATATATATATATAACATCATCATCATCATCATCAGCCGTTTGAGTATCCACTGCAGGACCGGCCCTAACCCGACCGAAGTCGGGACGATACAGCCAATGTATCTCTACCAAGTGGCTTAGGCTGTCTGGTAGAGATTGTATGTAGGGTGAGAAGTGCTCGTAAGTGTAATTGTAGTGTTGGAGTGGCTCTGGATGTGTGTGTAGTCTGTGAACCAAGTGTAATCGGCCCGCGCAAGCCGATTGGGTACAAGCATACTTTATAGTAAGCGACACTGGTTCAACCACAACACCCCTTGTGTCCGCCAATGAAGTAAGTGGCCGGGTGAACACTCCCAAAGTTTATTACCCTGGCGGGGCGCGAACCCTGGTTCACGCGTGTACGAAACGCACAATCTACCACTGTACCACAGAGGCTCCATATATATAAAATGGTTCGTACGAAAAGAACGGAAATGAAGAAGGCTCTTTCCGCCCTCCACACTCTCCAGTAAACAGGCAGGGAAAACGATGGAAATTACCTTCATTGATGAAAAACAAACATGGAAATCTTTATAGGAAAGACAAATAAATACTACGGACTATGCAATCCCTAATAAAGAGTTTGAAAATAAGGGAGCATATACAATCGCACAATGTTATCATAATTTATTACTCGCCCCACTGTCGTTAGGATACACGTAAAGCTGGAAAGCATCACTGATATTATTGGTATAGTCTCGAAATAGTTATCTAACCTAGTTTTAAATGTATATACAGTTCTTGCAGTAATGACTTGCTGGTAGTTTATTCCTTTGCTCCTTTTCGCGTAATATTGTCTGTATTAGTGTGTCTCTCGTACTTTAGAACTTCACCTCACTACCTCTCATCGCATTATCATTCTATATTTCAAAATATACTCATTACTGATGTCATCGACTTTGTTCATTATTTGATATACTTCAATAAAATTGACTCTAAGTTGACACTCTTCTTTAGCAGAACCATTTACTTTCTTCAGTTATTCTTCGTAAGGTATATTTTGTAGTGATGGGACCATTTTAGTGACTCTTCATCACACTCTCTCGAGTATGTCTTCGTCTTTGATAAGACTCGGGGACCAGTACTGTTAGGCGTAATCCAGATGTGGTCTTACTTGTGGTATATAAAGCTTAGAGAGTTTTGGGTGTTTGGTCATCAAAATTCCTTGCAATGAAGCCAAGCATTTTGAGTGCCTTAATTGTTATATATATATATATATATATATATATATATATATATATATATATATATATATAAAAGGCAGCTAAATTTGCAGGTGACGGCAAAATAGGAGGTAAAGCATCTATGAAAGGAAACAGTCTATCCAAAATGACCAGGATACGTTAATAAACTGAAGTGAAAATGGTAGATTGAATTCAATGTAGATTAATGTAAAGTAATTACTTTGGTGATAAATACATTAAATATGATTATCGAAAAGAGTCTTTAATAACACAAGACTTAAAAACTCTTAACAGTGCATAATGACGAGTAACAATTAAGGCACTCAAAATGCTTGGCTTCATTGCAAGGAATTTTGATGACCGAACACCCAAAACTCTCTAAGCTTTATATACCACAAGTAAGACCACATCTGGACTACGCCTAACAGTACTGGTCCCCGAGTCTTATCAAAGACGAAGACATACTCGAGAGAGTGTGATGAAGAATCACTAAAATGGTCCCATCACTACAAAATATACCTTACGAAGAATAACTGAAGAAAGTAAATGGTTCTGCTAAAGAAGAGTGTCAACTTAGAGTCAATTTTATTGAAGTATATCAAATAATGAACAAAGTCGATGACATCAGTAATGAGTATATTTTGAAATATAGAATGATAATGCGATGAGAGGTAGTGAGGTGAAGTTCTAAAGTACGAGAGACACACTAATACAGACAATATTACGCGAAAAGGAGCAAAGGAATAAACTACCAGCAAGTCATTACTGCAAGAACTGTATATACATTTAAAACTAGGTTAGATAACTATTTCGAGACTATACCAATAATATCAGTGATGCTTTCCAGCTTTACGTGTATCCTAACGACAGTGGGGCTAGTAATAAATTATGATAACATTGTGCGATTGTATATGTTCCCTTATTTTCAAACTCTTTATTAGGGATTGCATAGTCCGTAGTATTTATTTGTCTTTCCTATAAAGATTTCCATGTTTTTTTTTTTTTTTTTTTTTATCAATGAAGGTAATTTCTATCTTTTTCCCTACCTGTTTACTGGAGAGTGTGGAGGACGGAAAGAGCCTTCTTCATTTCCGTTCTTTTCGTACGGACCATTTTAGGTTTTTTGAAGAAACAATTGTTTCCTCAACGGATAATCTCGTTATGGCCCAATTGCATTCCTGCTATCTGTACTTACAGTCTTCTTTAGTAACACTCTCATAATCCTGACCTTCCGATATAACTGAAATTCTATACGAGTGCATATATCGCTGACTGATTTTGTTCCACGGAAAAAGAAAGAGCCTCTTATAAGGGAAAAAAAAGAAAAAAAAAGACATTTTTAGTTAAGACAATCAGCTCAAATCGACGTTAATGCTGCCAGCTGATTTGTGTAAGTTTTTGCGAGCAAAAAATCGTGCAACAATCCTCTCACTGATTTAGGCCTGAGTTAAGCTTCCTGTAAGAAACACAAGACCAGCAGTAAAATGATTTCCTCTACTAACACGTAACATGTATGAGGCCGTAATGGTTTTACCTCACCAGTGATCTGATCAAAGAGAAACATATGGAAGTCATTAAAAAGTGACACCACTTTTTATGTATAATTACAGTATCAAAATTTCCGAAAGTTAAATTTAATATTATTTGTAATCATCATTTTATTTACAGGGCGACTGGTACATACTGTGATGTGCTGGGAAGAAACGTTAGGGAGATGCAAATCATCAGGGAATGTCAAGTGTGGTGGTCCAGTGGTGGAGTTGTAGACTGCAAAGCGAAAAGATGTGAGACATCTGGAATTGGGGTTAAGAACCGCATGTTGGGCTAAAAGCTGTCAAAACAGGTATCACTGATCTTCCTGAAGATTCGCGACACGTAATGAAAAAAATTCTGCCAATGCTATCACACCAGTCCTGAATGTATTCAGCATGGGCGGTACGTATTAGCGTTGAACTGGTAATTGTGGCGAAGGACTGCTGGATCTCAGGGAATGGACTGTACAGCGTACTCCCAGATTGGATACATATAAACCAATGAGTAGCTGTCAAGGTTAGTCTGTGAAATACATACATGAGAAAGTACTTCTTTGTTCGATAGTTCCTAAGCAGTCTAATTGTTTTATTTACTGAAATTTACCAGTATAATGTGTCTGTGTTGGTAGGGTGCTTATAAGTGCTGTCAGGGGGGAGGACTGGGTCAAAAGAGGGCGAGAATTTTGAAGTCTTTTTACACAACAGTATTTTTCTTTATAACAACTCAACTTCCTTGATTTCACTGTCCACGATGACCAGCTTACTGTACTCCAGCAGATAGATGTCTGCTTTGAACGCTATAATACTACTGCCTTTCTAATCTGCTGTTATTAATTTACCGCTACTCTGTTCTAATAACCATATTAATACGATTATATTTCACTTATAATGTTATTTTCCTCATTCCCTCCGTAAAATTTTAAGGATATGTTAACAGGTGCTCTGAATACCTTGTCCATAAGTGTTTCGTTCACCCATCCTCCCGGCAGAGAGAGAGAGAGAGAGAGAGAGAGAGAGAGAATCGGGTACAGCCTAATGCTGAATGGTAGTAATATAATACATTTTTCCAAGCGTTTCTGGCCATGCACTCTCATATATTTTACGGAAAATTGTTAACATCAATGGTGAAAAATATTTTATGAATTCATCATTAATTTACAAGGTAAAGCATTGGTACAAGGGTTAGAAGTAATGCAGAGACTACCTCCATTAACCCTTTGACTGTGACCAAGCACTTCTCGGTCATTCCCCTGGTTGCGGCCCAAGTCCCTACAAAATGAAGGTGCTAATTATAATTTTGTTGTTACTTTTCTAATAGGAAATAACCGTGAACTTTCCGTTTCTTACTGTGGTAATGGTAAAAAATGCACCTTTCTATGGGAAAATTTTCATTTTCTGAGAAAGAAAATGCAAAAATAATTAATTTTTGCTATTGTTTAATTTTGCATCTACTTGCTTTTGCTCAGTGTCCAAAAAGCCTGTGTTACGGTAATTTCAATGCCAATAAAGAAAGTGATCCGCTTAAAGGCCTCCAAAGCTGCTCGGTATCAAAAGGCCAGAAGTGTGTCATAACTCTGGAACCAGTGGCCCGACTGGACTGGAAATTGTTTTATTCTTCAAGTTAGATAATTTTAATGGTTCCTTGTTCTGACACAAATTGCACTACAATGCTTTTTTTTTTTGTGTGTGTGTGTGTGTTAGGCTCGCTTCACACGAGCGTTTTTTCCCGTGCGGTAGTATGGCCGCACGGGTGGGTGTACAAGAGGCATGTCTTCACACGAGCGGATTTTTCCCACGCGGTTTGTATGCAGCAGTGCACAGAATACCTTTCAGTTTGTCGGTGTTTGCTCGAGATGGAGGACGTAAAGAAGAGAGTGATTTATGTGTACTTAATGAACAAGGTGTTAAAAAAGAAGAGACAACGTAAATGGTGTACCTACCCAATAAACAGCTCTAGGCTCCTTCAAGGAGCATTCTATACGATATATTCTGAGCTGAAAGCTGATGAAGAAAAGTTCTTCAATTATTTTTGCATGTCATCTCCTACATTTGAAGAACTTGTGAGCAAACTGAAAGATGGTATTATAAGGCAAGACACAGTTATGAGATTATCCATTTCTCCTGAAGAAGCTGTTGCACTGACTGTGAGGTAAGTGTAAGTGTAAGGTAAATGAAAAAGTAATATGTAGCACAGTAACTTTATTTGCCTTTTTATAGGTAAACGGGAAGTGGAACTGATTTGCAATGGTTATGCATGAGAAAGTAATAAAATTATTCATATTAATATGTAAAAATGCATACCTGATTGAAAAATGACAGCAGAAGAGCAGCACACCACCTCTACCACAGATGAACCACGACTGCCGCTCGGGGAAAAACTGTCCGTCTGAAGGGCTCCATAGACTTCTAGAGTATTCCAAACCGCCTGCCGCCGCGCGGGTTGGCAGTGCGCATGGCTGGTAAATCATTGCCGCACGGGAATTAAGCTGCGCGGGCAGCGTGTGAAGGGCCTCATTGAACTTCATTGATTTCTAAACCACGCGGGAAAAAAACGCTCGTGTGAAGCTATCCTTACAGTAACAAATGGACAAACTAACAAACATACAAAAAACGGGTCATTATAATTTAGAAGAAAGATAGTGACTTGCATTGGTCATTCTTTGCTAAAATACATTTCAGAAGCATGATCATGCCTGAGAACCAACGTACCTTTCACAAGAGCTCATGTTACATTATGCAACGAGAACCTCTATGAAGTATATATCAGTCATAACACTAACCATCAGTTGGATTCATTTTGGGTAAAACAAAGAAAACATGATAAACAGTCTTTTATTTTATTATTCAGGCTGTTATTGTTATTCAGGTTTAGTTACTCTTCTCTATAACAGATGCCAGAATATCCTAGGTTGGCACGCAGCTCAAATTCGAGGGAATGCAGTACGGAAAAGTTTTTTGTCAGCTGTGCACTGTATTCGCCTGACGCGTCATGAAGAATAATTAGTAGCGTGACCACAGTCGCCTATCGCGGCCAGAGGGTTAAAGAGACTGCTTCGAATTTTTTTTCCATTTTATCTTAACCACAAAATCTAATGGGTTTGAAGTTAATATATTAAGCGTACAAGGTGTAATTATAAGGTGTCATGACTTGTCGTGTGGTTTAAGGTCAACAGCAAGCAAGTGGTTATGGCCCTGTTCCATATATTTGTACGTGTCTAGACAAGAAGTGGCATGGGCTGCATGACACTTTGCAGTGAAAGTTCGCTGTGGTAAGCTGCAGGAACAAGGCGTGTGATTGTCTTAGTGATCGCAAAGTTGTCAAAAAGTAACGAGCAAACCATTTACTACGTTGGGTGGTAACCATATAACCGGGGTTTCTTGCAGGGTTAAGTGTCCCCCAGATTTCCCTATCCAAAATCACTTAATCATGGTAGTCGTTTCAGAGAGCCTCAGAGGCCCCGATACCTGCCCAGGGGCAGATTTGCATGGCCATGTGGAATGTGAGAGGTGTGAATGAGGAGAACAAGAGGATGGAAGTGGTGAATGTGTTCAAGAGTGCGAGATATGCCGTGATGGCACTGAGTGAAACGAAGATGAAAGGGTGCAAAGTGGAGGAGTGGGAGGGTGTGAAATGTGTAAGACTGGGAATGAATGGGTGAGGAAGTTGGAAGGAAGGAATTGCTTTGTTGATGGATGAGGTGTGGCAGAGTGGAATGAGAGACTACAAATGTGTCAGCTCGAGGTGTATGTATGTCAAGTTCAAGTTTGAGAAGGTGAAAGTGACAGTAATTGTAGCATATGCACCATGTGAGGACAGGAGTAAGAGAGAGAAAGACAGATTTGGGGATGAGCTGGATGAAGTAGTGGGAGAAATGCCCAGGAGCTACAAGGTGATCATAATGAGGGATATGAATGGAAGAGTAGGCACTGGTCTTGAGGATGACATAATTGGTTGTTATGGAGTACCAGAAGAAAATGATAATGGGAAGCAACTGAAGGATATGTGTCAGGAGAGGAGGTTGTGCATTTGTAACTCGAATTTCAAACAAAAGATGCACATAAATATACGTGGTATAGAGGGAACAGGGACCGTGCCGAAAGAAGCCTGATTAATTACGTGCTCGTAGAGAGGTCAATGCTGGGAATGGTTGCTGATACGAGGGCCGTGAGAGGACGATGTGGAGGTCCGTCAGATCATATGATTGTGGTATGCAAGATCAAGCTGAGAGGAGTGAGGTGGATGAGGAGAGAGAGGAGCAGTCAGGGAGAAAGACTGAAAGCTGAGAAGCTGAGGATCAAAGAAATGGCAGATGATTACAGGACCAAAGTAGAGGAGGAGTTAGAATCAGTGACTTAGAATGAAATGGATCTGGACAGTCTGTGGAATGCATATAGGGATTGCTTAGTTAGGTATGCTAAAGAGGTGTGTGGTGTGGCAAGAGTAACAACAAAGAAGAAAGGTACGGAATAGTGGGATGAGGAGGTTAAGAGGGCGATGGAGGAAAAGAGGAAGTGGTTACAGGATAGGGGTTCAGTTGAATTAAGAACTGAGTATACTGAGAGCAAGAAGAATGTAAAGAGACTAGTGGAGAGGAAAAAAGAAGGAGGTAAATGGTGATCTAGGAAGAAAAATGAATGCGAACTACTCTGAAAATAGGAAGTTATTCTGGAAAGAGGTGCGGAAATGTAGGAGTGAAAGTGGAAAGAAATGTGGAAGTTTGAAGGATGCAGGTGGTAGATTAGTAACCCATGGAGATGAAGTAAGGACCAGGTGGAAAGAATATTTTGAAAGCCTGATGAATGGGAATAGATAGAGCAGAGCAGCTGTAAACATGATTGGTTTTGGGGGTGTGCAAAGAAGGAATGCAGTGCCAAGAGACATAACACTCGCACAGGTGAAGAGTGCTGTGAGGCAGCTGAAAAATGGGAAAGCAGCTGGAGTTGATGAGGTGTAAGCAGAGACGCTTAAGTGTAGTGGACAGAGTGGAATGAAGTGCTTGTTGGAGATATGTAAAAAGGCATGGAGGAGTGAAACTGTGCCTGCAGAGTGGAAAATGGCAGTGATTGGACCCCTGTACAAAAATAAAGGTTTGTGAAGTGAGTGCAAGAATTATCATGGCATAAGTTTATTGAGTGTGGTACTGAAGGTATATGGAAGAATTATTATAGAGAAAGTAAGAGAGATATCAGAAGTCCTAGTGAGTGATGAACAGGAGTGGCAGAGGATGTGTGGATCAAATATTTGCAGTGAGACAGATAGCAGAGAAGGCTTGTGAGAAGGACAATAAGGTGTTTATGGCATTCATGGATCTGGAAAAAGCATACGACAAAGTGGACAGAGAGGGCCTGTAGAAAGTTTTGCGCATGTACAGTGTAGATGGTAAGCTGCTTGGTGCTGTCAAAAGTTTTTATGATGGTAGCGAAGCATGTGTAAGGGTTAACGGGCAGCTAAGTGAATGGTTCACAATCAGTGTGGGCATGCAACAAGGTTGTGTGATGTCCCCAAGGTTGTTCAATATATATATATATATATATATATATATATATATATATATATATATATATATATATATATATATATATATATATATATATATATATATATATATATATATATATATATATATATATATATATATATATATGTATATATATATATATATAACTATATCTATATCTATTTCTATATCTTTCTATCCATCTATCTATCTATCTATACAGTACTGCCTCCACTATCTGACGTAATAGAGCCAAAGGCACGTCTGCAAAGTGGTCCTGTCTGGATAGTTGGCACCAGCCTTCTGGACTGGTACTTATGGACCCTAACCCAGCCTAACTTTGAAAGCCACCTAAATAACTCCCTACCGGACATGCATAGCACCTATTTAAACCTATTTAAGACCCTATTCACACCAATAATGGACATAAAGCATGAAATAAATGGAAAGGAACCAAAGAATGAGGAATTAGACGTGACTGTACCTCAGCCAGGGTACTTACATCACGTTTGTGGCTGCCTTTCTAAGGTTTTGGTCGTGGTGAAAATGCTCTTGAAGCACGTACAGTAATCCAGTGTTTTGCTGCACTTAATTCTTTGCACTGTGAGTTATAATTGTTTAACACTGCACGTTGTTCTTAACTGCATCACTGCAGTTTAAACTGCCAATTTGCACTCCACAGTTGATCCTTTGCACTCTAAGTTCAAATTTCTTAACACTGCACAACACTGTAAATCCCATGTGGTCTGGAGGCGAGGTATTGCAGTATATTCACTGTTTATTCACAAAAAACGAGCAAGTGTGGCTTCCAGTGCGATAAGCATCTATTCTCAATCGACTGTTGACGTCGAAGAAACAGAGTTGCCAAATCGCAACGGCCACGTTACCAATCTCCTCAACTTTCATTACCAAATTTAACTTTTCATTACCAAATTCGTGAAGCTAGCATTTATTCTTCACTAATTATACGTACAAGTGGAAATACATGTAATCACTCTCCTTATAAATAACAGCATGTTGATTATTTTCACGCTACGTAGGGTAGCAGATTAATCAGAGAGAGCAAACAATCCACCATCTTCATCCTGTGTATCCTCATACATGTGAAAAATCTGTTTGGTAATGCATTATTCTGATTCATTACCAAACGAATTTTTCATTACCAAATTGGCCCACATTTGGTAATGAAAAATAACAAACGGCAACCCTGACAGGTAAGGGGGGATGGGGGAGGAAGGAAGGGGTGAAGGGACCATGGTGTAAGCAGCTGTTTGGCGCCGCGCAGCAATTTCAATCTACGGGTGGGAAAAAATTCGGATTTGGGGGGGGATTTTTTTCTTTTTTTGGCCATTTTTCGGTTCCGATGGTCCAGGCCCACAATGTCCAGTAAGTGGGGATGTCTGGAAAGTGGGCGTCCGGAAAGTACAGGGATTATTGTATGTATATATATATATATATATATATTTATTTACATATATATATATATAGATATATATATATAGAAATAGATAGATAGATATAGATACATATATATATATATATATATATATATATATATTAATTTATATATATACTGTGTATATAAATATATATATATATATATATATATATATATATATATATATATATATATATATATATATATATATATATATATGGATGGGGTGATGAGAGAAGTAAAAACACGAGTAATGTAGAGAGGGACGGCGTTGGTACTGAAGGGTGATGGATGGAATGTTTCATATTTGTTGTATGCTGATGATGCAGTACTCTTTGCTAGTACCGGACATGAATTTGGTAGGCTAGTGTAGAGTTTTGCTGATGTCTGTGAGCGTCGTGCCTTGAGAGTAAATGTAGATAAGAGTAAAGTGATGGTTACTGAGGGAGAAGGTGACTCCCAGTGTGATGTTACAGTGAATGGAGAGAGACTGTAATTGGTGAGAGAGTTCAAATACCTGGGTACAGTGATAGAAAAGAGAGGAAAATATACTAGAGAAGTTGAAAGTAGAGTGACACAAGGAAGAAAAGTAGCTGGAGCAATGAAGGCTTGATAAGAAACAGAGGCTTGAGTATTGCAGCTGCACGAGACTTACATCAGGGAGTGTTAGTGCCAACTTTAACATATGGATGTGAGACTATGGTGTGGCATGAAAATGAAAAGTCAAGAGTAAGAGCAGTGGAGATGGGACTGCTGAGGAATGTGTGTGGAGTACAGAGGGTGGATAGGCTAAGAAATTATGTGATTCGTGAAAGGTGTGGGGTGATGAAGTTGGTGGACGCCAGAATCGAAGAGAGTGTAATGAGGTGGTATGGTCATGTGGAGAGAATGGATAACAACAGCGTGGTGAAAAAGGTATATCTGAGTGAATCTGAAGGAGGGAGGAGGCGAGGTAGGCCAAGGAGAAGGTGGAGAGATATAAGGATGAGTGTGTGAGGAAGAGAGGTTTGGAAGTCGGTGAGGCTAGGGAACTGACAAGAGATCAAGCTGACTGGATGAATGTTGTGAGGAGAATCTGCATGATAGGGATTTTGGCACCCCTTTTTAACGTGACAGCGTCCAGACTGACTCAATCGGATACGTTAATGTGAAGCTACAGAACATGGTGAATATTTTTGGCATACCCGATAGAGCCAGGATTCTGGGGGCTTGAATGATGAGGGAATGGAAACGTGGCCCATTGGATTGGGCAAATTTGGTCTGTCTGGACGTTGCTACTCCTCACCTTGCCCTTGGGTGGGAAAGGATGTCCGGATAATGATGATATATATATATATATATATATATATATATGTATATCGTTTCGTTTCGTTTTTGAAGGTTCTAACATGCTTGCATGCATCGGCCTTGGTCACCTAATGGCGGCTCTCCACGCTGCACGATCTATGGCAGCCTCCCTTTTCAGTCCCTTAACCCTTAGGTCACACTTGATGACCTCGTCCCACGTCTTTCTCGGTCTACCCCTCGCAACCCTACCCCTGACATTAACACCTCTCATCCTCTCCACATGCCCAGACCACCTCAATCTACCTTTCCTCGTCACAACACCAATACACTCCAGTCCTATCCTACCTCTCAACTCCTCCATCATAATATCATTATCATCATCATCAGCCGTTTGAGTATGCACAGCAGGACCGGCCTATCCCGACCGAAGTCGGGAAGATACGGCCAATGTATCTCTACCAAGTGGCTTAGGCTGTCTGGCAGAGATTGTATGTAGGGTGAGAAGTGCTTGTAAGTGTAATTGTAATGTTGGAGTGGCTTTGGATGTGTGTGTAGTCTGTGAACCAAGTGTAATCGGCCTCCGCAAGCCGACTGGGTGCAAGCATACTTTACAGTAAGCGACACTGGTTCAACCTCAGCACCCCTTGTGTCCGCCAGTTCAGTACGTGGCCGGATGAACACTCAAATTTTATTACCCTGGCGGGGTGCGAACCCTGGTCCACTCTACTACTGTACCACAGAGGCTTCCCATCATAATATATATATATATATATATATATATATATATATATATATATATATATATATATATATATATCGATAAATTCGCTTGTGAAACGTTTGATTTATTGAAAACAACATACTGGGATGCTAGCATAGGTTTATTTCCAAGTTTTTGCATTGTTCTTTTGGCTTAAAGACGGAGGAATCTCCATAGTAAATGACCAGCGGTAACTGGATGCTGCACTACAACAATAAGCCAGCACACACATCACAATTTGTGCAACAGTTTTTGGCCAAACATGGCACACCACAAATGCAGCCACTTCCATATTCTCCAGATCTTCCTCTGTGTTACTGTTTTTTTCCCCCCAAGGCTCAAGAAATTTCTGATGGGACACTGCTTTGAGACAGTCAACATATTACAGTGCAGTTCAACATAAGCATTGTTGAATATCATGAAAGAGGACTTTGGAAACTGTTACCAATACTGGCAACAAAAATGGGTAAAAGATGTAACTGCAGGAGGAAACTACTTTGAAGGCAATTACATTATAACACCCGTAGGTATCTGTGGTTCATGTGGTGACACCAGTTTGGATAATACACTTCACACAAGCATAAAAGCGGAATAAAAACAGTAGCTACAAAAATATACACAATTTTCACATGTCATTAATAATAAATACTTATTAAATACTTTAGGCAATTATTGTACTTTACATAATAAAATTATGCAACCAATCTGTCTTGACATTAAGCTTTATATGTTTATATTGCAATATCATATCAATTATTAGTAGCTAATTGTGAAATTTCAACGTAACTCTTAATTTCTTATACATATTACCCTAATAAATTACGCTGGGAATAATAAACTGTCATAACTGCTTCTGTGGAGAAACGAGGAGAGATTTCAAATATCTTTCGTTGCGTATTATTTAGTCACATTCATTTTTCTTCTACCACTATGGGGTCTGGCCAGATTATTCTGGTGGTCTCCCCTCATTTGTTCACCTGACTGTAAAGAAATTACCTTGTGGAAAGATAAGATGCCAATGTGAAGACTTTTATTGTGTTTTACAATATATTTGCAGACTCTCAGAACACCAACAGTTTACCTCCAAAGTTCAAATGCTTAACAAAAAAAAGAGGACCTGGAGAGTGAAACTCCCACACCATGCAAATGGTTTAAGGGCCCTTTATTTTATTTTGCACCGCAACCTTGACCTTCGATCAATTGTTAAACAAAAATGAATTACTATTTTTTTTTTTTCACTCTCAACCCTGCACCATTAAGTTTGGTAAAAACTGCATCAAACCTTGTCCTCTAATTTTTACCTCTGACCTATTGTTCTCAAAACAGGTTCTCTCCATCCTTGTTTGACTCTAACTGTATCCACAAATTTTATCCAAAACAAATAAAAAGTGAGTTATAGGGATCAACAGATTCCCTAGTCCTGTGACTTTCACCTCTGGCAAATTTTTCCCAGCACAGTCAAATTTTAGTTTAAACTGGATAATAACGCTCTAAGGTGACCTTTGAATTATTGTTCTAAAAAACATGGCATTACTGATTTTTTTTTTTTTACTGAATTTTTGTCCTGGTAAGGAAGTAATTATCCTTGGGGATTTTAATTTACCACTCATCAATTTGCAGTCCAATGAGTCATTGTCCCTGAATTTATTATCCTCCCCTCCATCAGCCATTCATAGAATGCTCTGTATCCTTAGGCCTGCATCAGTGGATAACAACTTCCACATACATATACTCTGGCATACATTAAATCTTGACTCACGTCTGAGAGTGATAGAGTGGGAGATATTGTAGTATCAAGCCCTCTTCCTAACTCTGGTCACTGTCCAATACTACTTCAGTACTCTTTTCAGTCCAGTGTTGAGACCGACTACTATCAGCACCCTAAATGGTCTTAGCATTTAGGTAAATATAGTAAGATATTGCAACTCTAGGAAATGATCTATTTCAGTCTTTGATTGTGCTAGAAGATGTTTGAGATTAAATAAGTTACCATCTAAGCCTAACTGGATATTTATTTCATCATCAGGGTGACTTAAAAGGGTGACTGCAGTAAGTCATATGCTGAAAATGACTGAAGCCAGAACAAATCCTTGCTGTACAACCACATCCACACTGAAGGGTTCAGATTTGATCCCACCTATGGACACACGAGCATTCATGATGTCATGCAGACTCTTCAGGATGGAAAGAAATGTGTTTGACTCTCTAAATATTGAAAGAGCATTCCATAAATGTTGTCAGTTAACAGTGTCAAATGCTTTTCCAGGATCGATGATTGCAAAGGAAAAGGGGAAAAAGAAGTGTGTGGTAATCATAGGGGCATTTGTCTTCTTAGTATAATAGGAAAAGTGTATGGTAGGACACTTATTGACAGAGTTAGAGAAAGAACAGAGGAATTAGTTGGAGAAGAACAGGGAGGCTTTAGGAAGGGAAGAGGTTGTGTAGATCAGATATTCATTCTTAGATCTTTAGTGGAAAAGTTTCTAGAGAAGGTAAAGAAGTTATATGTAGCTTTCATGGATTTGGAGAAAGCATATGACAGGGTGGATAGACAAGGATTGTGGAAAGTATTAAGAATATATGGAGTAGATGGGAAGTTGTTGAATGCTGTGAAGAGTATGTATGATGGTGGGCTGCAGTGCGTGTGGATGGTGAACTAAGTGAATTGTTCTCTTTGGAGATTGGGTTGAAACAGGGATGTGTCATGTCTCCATGGTTGTTCAATCTGTTCCTGGATGGGGTAATAAAAGAGGTACAAGGTAGAGTACTGGATGTTGGAGTGGCCTTGGTGAGAGAGGATAGTGTTTGGAAACTCCATGAACTGTTGTTTGCAGATGATGCTGTGTTGTTGAGTGAAGACGAAGGGGAGCTGCAAGGCTTGGTGGATGAGTTTGGGAGAGTGTGTAAGAAACGGAATCTAAAGGTGAATGTAGGGAAGAGTAAAGTGATGGTCTTTGAGAGAGGTGAAGTCAGTGAATGAACAGCGAGGTTGGATGGTGAGGAATTGGAAAATGTGAGTACGTTTAAGTACTTGGGTAGTGTGATGAGTAAGGATGGAGGTTTGGAGGGTGAAGTGCTTGAAATGGTACAGCAGGGAAGAAAGGTTGCTGGTTCCTTGAAAGCAGTGATAAGAAACAGGGAAGTGAGCATAGAAGTGAAAAAGTTACTACATGACAGTATTGTGATACCAACTCTAATGTATGGAAGTGAAGCTTGGATGCTGTTGGAAGGACACAAGTCAAGAGTGAGAGTGGTGGAAATAAGTTATTTAAGAGAAGCCTGTGGAGTCACATGGAGAGACAGGCTGACGAATGAGGATATAAAGGAGCGTTGTGGTGTGGATGTGGATGTGATAGGAAGCATTATGAGGAACACACTTAGGTGGTTTGGCCATGTGGAGAGGATGGAGGGTGAAAGACTGACGAAGAGAGTGTATGTGAGTGAGGTGGAGGGGGCAAGAGGGAGGGGGAGGCCGAGAATGAGATGGAGGGATGGGGTGGAGAGGTATATGAGAGAGAGGTGTGTGAGTTGGGAGCAGGCAGTGAAATGGCGGGGGACAGGGCGACGTGGAGGCGATTTGTTTGTGGCCACCCCAAACGGGATTGAGGCGTCTGGCAATAGATAGATAGATAGATAGATAGATGATTGCAATATACAAGCCACGGTTCTGTTCATGGTGTTTCTCTTGTATCTGTTGGACAAAGTTCATATCATACTATAGGTACTTCGTTCCTTCTGAAATCCACATTCTGTTTCAGGGAGTGTTGACTCAGTCAAGTGTTTTGTCAGTCTGGAAAACATTATCTTGGCTAGTACTTTACTAGCATTCACAAGGAGGGAGATGACTCAGCTGTTGTCACAATTTGAGCAGTCTGCTTTCTTCTTGTACATGGTTATGCCATCAGAACTGAGCAATTCAAATGGAATTTGTTCTTAGTTCCAGATATTCAGTATGAGATTATGGAGGCGCTGAAGTAACTGGCCACTGTCTTTGATCAGTTCAGATGGTATACCATCAGGACCTGGGCTTTTGTTATTTTTAAGAGATTGGATGGCCTGAACAGTTTCTGCAAGTGTAGGTGAGACATCAAGCTCTGCCACTTAAGGGGTATTTGGGATGTTATCAAGGATATTACGCTCCATCGGGTTTCTTCGATCCAGTAAGGTGTTGAAGTGTTGTTCCCATCTTTTTAGGATTCTTTTCTTGTCTTTTAGGACCTCTCAGTTGGCTGACTGAACAGGGTTTATGTTGTGTTTGTTTGGCATATAGATGGTTTTAATGGACTTGTAGAACCTTTGATGGTCGTTAACATCAGCCAGTCTTTGCAGCTCTTTTGCTTGCTCAGTCCACCATTTGTTTTCCATGTCACACAGTTTTCTCTGGGTTTCCTTTCTGAGATTTTGGAATTCAGTATATGGTTAAGGAGCACGGATGAGTCAACCAGTAGATATGAGCTCTATTCTTTATTTCAAGGAGGTCATATATGCCCTCAGCATTTTCATCAAACCAGTCTTTATGGAAGCAAGTGGAGAAACCTAGTGTATCTTCTGCAGTGCTTTGGAGCAGTGTCTTAATGTTAGCCACTTTGCATCTAAGTTTGTTGAACTGTTGTTTGGATCAAGTGACAGGCATTGAGAGGGGTTCTTGGTAATAGTGTTGCTGAAGGTGTAACATGTTGCCACATCCTTTAAGCTACTACAGTTTAGCTTCTTGATGGATGGTCTGTGGTGCATTTGTAGGCGTTTTGACTAACTACAGTTTGGTGACTATAAGGTTATGGTCTGTTGAGCACTCAGCATCTCTCATAGCTTGGGTTATAAAAACTTTTCTTCAACCTCTCTACCTTACAATGACAGTCAATTAGATGCTAATGTATAGATCGTGGGCACATCCACGTCATCTTGTGTTTATTCTTGAGCTGAAAGGTGGTGTTGGTGATGACCAGACGGTGTTCTGATCATAAGGAAAACAGTCTAAGGTCACCGCTGTTCATGTTACCAACATCAAGGCAGCCTGTAATGCCTTGCCAGAGGTGATTTTTTATCCGTAAACTGGCAATAATATCTCCAAGCAGGATCAGCTTGTCATTAGGTGGTGTTTAATGAATGGTAGCATCCAAAGTGTCATAAAAGGAATCTTTGACGGTGTCCTCAGTGTCGAGGCATAGGCACTGATAAGTGTTGCATATTGGCTTTTAGAGAGTGGTAAGCACTAGGACATCAGCCTCTCTGATATACCCACAGTGTTTCTTGGATATTCTGTAGAAGGTTGTTTCAAACTGCAAAGCCAATACCACGATTTCTTCTTAAACTGTCTGGGTATCCCCTCCATAAATAGGTATACCCTTCTGCTTGTATAAGGTTGCCCTCTCCTAAGAGGCGAGTCTCAGACAAAGCATCAATGTCAATTTCATATTTTTTCAGATCAGTGGCAATAAGGGCAGTTCTATGGCGTGGTCTTGTGCAGTGGTCAGTATCAAGCAAGGTTCGTATATTCCAGGTAGCAAGAGTCAGAGGGATTCTTTTAGTTTTTCGACCACAATGTGGGATGCCTTGACAGACGTGGTGTAGAGTAGCAAATGTTTAAGTTACCTTTTCTAAACTCCTCCTTGCCTGGGGTAAGCAGCTGGGCATCTGTTTCCAGCTGCTTAGTTGCACTGGATGCTGCCGAAGGCATTACCAGCTCCTATGCCATCATGCCAGCGACCTCTGGGTCTATGCTGCCTATGTGAAGGAATCGAGCTAGTAACTTCCAGCCATATATATGACCTGTCACTGTCACTCGATCCTGTCACCACAGGTCTTTTGTTATGGTGAAAGATGAGATGGGAGGTGAGTATTGCAGTGGATTTGTGCAATGAATGGATTTGGTCTGATGGTGAGGGTGCACAGATCTTACAACAACACGACTTGGCCCTTCCCAGCCTTTGTAGTGGCAAGAAGATTCACGACGACGATTTTCTGAGCAGGGTTGAAGGAGTCTGCCAGGAGCTCTGTCTTTCGAGTCCCGTCTTCCCTGGGACTCTACTCATGGGTTTTTCTTTGGGGGTTAGCTCCTGTAGCTTTGACCCAACCAAGGGCAATCCACAAGGGAATGGACCTGGGAACACATAGTCTGATCCCTCATTGATGGCCCCTCCAGCGTGAATAACTCTGTCCTCCTGCTGACTCCGGAGGGGATCTCCTTCTGCTGGTATGGCCTACCAGATTTACGGGGTATGCAAGCCCCCCACCACGACAAAGTAGTTCCCCTGGACACACACACACACACACACACACACACACACACACACATGTTGGTCATCACATAACACCATTTGTCCTTCGCGAACGCGTGTATAATAACAAATAATAATAATAATAATAATAATAACAATAAAAACAATAATAATAATAATAATAATAATAATCCATCCACCCATCATCCAATCCCACATTGTCCCACGAGGAGCGTAGGAGCCCTGGGCTAGGCAGTTGGTCCTGACATTTAAGATGAGAGTATAATAATAATAATAATGATAATAATATCATTAACCCCTTAACTGCGGGGCGTCACTTTCGTGATGCTGTGTTATTTTGAATTCGCCCAGGCTTTGAAGTGGTGGCTTGTATCATCTATCAGTACTGCCAATGTCCAACACTAGTCAGCACTCCTAATCTCATCTGTACTCCCATGCTTTGTTGACAATTTAGCCATTTCTCCCCGTTCTTGACTCCCTTCCCTACCTCCCCTCCATTACCCTGTCCTCTCCCCTGCCCGGCCGTGCTACGGTAAGTAAATCTTTCCTGGAATTTTTCACTGATTTCATCCATTGAAATAAGCCCTATGCCCTATTCTTATACCAAATAATATATACAAGAAAGAAATAAGGTAAGTGAGAGTGCCATACACCTAGAATTGGCTTAACACCTCACGTGCACTCGTTCAGTAATTTTTGCTGTTTATTTCCCCTTGAAATATGCCGTATAAATCTATTTTCGTAATAAAAATATATATAAGAAAGGAAGGAAGAAGCCTAAGTGATATTTACATTCACCTGGAACTACCTAATTATTGCAGGCCACCACACTGTATTCTATGCTAAGTAAATCTTCCCTGGAATTTTCCACTGATTTCATCCATTGAAATAAGCCCTATGTCCTATTCTTATACCAAATAATATATACAAAAAAGAAATAAGGTAAGTGATAGTGCCATACACCTGGAATTGGCTAATTATCACCTGACAACACCTCACGTGCACTCGTTCGCTGATTTTCGCTGTTTATTTCCCCTTGAAATATGCCGTATAATTTATTTTCGTAATAAATATGCATATAAGGAGGGAAGGGAGAAGCCTAAGTGATATTTACATTCACCTGGAACTACCTAATTTATTATGTATTGTCTTGGTTTCCTGCCAATCATTTCATTGCTATATATTAGCAGGTCTCATAGGGCTGAAGTTGGTAGCATTGCACCTACCCTAGCCAGGCGGCAGGAGGCCACCACTATCAGTTCACTGTCGTCTTTGAAAGTGGGAGTATGTCTGATTTGCTCCTGCTAACTTCCTCCGCTTTATAGCCCCATGCAAAGGGCCCTGTGACCTTTACCCCCTACTAAACCTCGTGTGGAAAGAGGTAAAGGGCTGACAATTGATAGAGAGTGACTATGATCTTTTTATTGAGTAAAACAATGCAAGTGGAATTGTAAATAAAGTGTAAATAATGTGTAAACAGCAAGAAAGCAATGAATGTAAATATAAGTGAACAGTGGAAAATAGTTTTATAAGTTACTTCAAGTGACAGTGCATAACACATTGTAAATAAAATAGAAATGTAAATAACGTAAATAAAATGGAGAACGTAAATAGAAATGTAAATGAGTAGTAATATAAGAATACGAGTATATACCCTAGGAGTAATGAAAGTGAAAGTTTCACCCTAGCATGTATGAATACTATGAGTTATGAGAGTGAAGGTGAAAGTGACATTCACTCTCAATGCTAGTATACAGGACGAGAAAGTGAATGCTACATATTTTACTGAAAGAAATTGAATCCCTACAGTGACAATAAACTACTATTACTGAAGGAAACTTATGGATAAAGACTGTAAATATATATAAATGTTATATAGTAACAGAAATAAAAACTGTGAGTGTTTTTATGAATAATAGACAACACTAGCGGCGAACGATCGGAAGTGGGATGGTCATACGCTCTCGTAATTTTCATTGCTTTCACAGTGTTTTTTTGGGGGGAGTATGGATTCCAAACTATTTGAGAATCATAGATTAGTGTTTCTAGTGATAATATCAGGCTGTGGTAATCATATTACGAGTTGTCGGGAAGTGTACAGTGGAGACTTCGTTACCCAACTTCAGAGGTCTCCACAAGTCCTACGGTACTCGACGAAGGCTCAACAAACACCCAAGGAGAAAGCTGAAGGTATGTGCCATAAGTATAAGTGATTTTAATATTCTAGGATTAATAACTGATTTTTGGCAAATATTTTTAGAGAGTATGTCGGAGCGCGAATATGCCCGCGGGAGCCGCAAGTCAAAGCAAAACAAGCCTGCGGTGTAAGGGTTAATAATAACAACAACAACAACACTGTGTAACAATTTTTCTTCTTTTTTCCTGGGATCTCACTGCTATTTTCATGTTACATAGGTCACATATAATTTGTAATAAGCTTTCATTCAGTCAGAAATATGGATTTGGCAGGGTTACACAACTTGACCCATAATGATTAACATAGTGGTAATTAAGGAGATCAACCTGCTTTCTTTTCAACACTTTCATTTATGATTAGGTTTGACTGGAACTTTGCAGCTTGTTGTATCTTGAAATTTTGCATTTTGGATTTAGCAAGAAAAGGCATTATTTCATGGTATTTTTTAAATTACACTTTGCAGTATTTGTCTAAATCTTTGCATTTTCATATTTGAATTTTGTTTTGCCTGGTCTCGAAAGGTTGCAAGTACCCAGCTGACGCATTCTGCTATATCTGAGGTCAGTTCATTAAGAAAAAAGCAAAAAAGCACTCCGGGGAAGCATCTGACACGATGTGTGTGGCCTACAAAGTGTATTTCGACATCCCGGTAGGGGATCAAGACAAACCCTGGACACCTCATGTCACCTGCAAGCATTGCTCTAACGCTTGTGAAGATAGAAGTGGTTGATACACTATTACAAATGTCATTAAAATATATTTGTTAATATTTGTTTCACTTTTAAAATATTATTCATTGTTTCAATATTATTTTGTTCTTTTTCAGGATGGTTCAGAGGGAAGAAGTGAGCCATGAAGTTTGCCATCCCAGGAATTTGGCAGGAACCCATAGACCACTTGAGCAACTGTTACTTCTCCACTGTGGACCCTTTCAAATGTTGGACTGCCAAGAACGCACCTGCTGTCAAGTATCCGGACCTTCCTTCGTTCATCACCCCCGTGCCACATTGCTCTGAGCTCCCCTTACCCACCCCTCTGGAGGAAAAGCATATGAGGTCTGTCCAGAAATTATCAGACCGTAGGCTCTAAAAGAGAAAAATAGCTGACCTGTTGAGCAAAGACACTAATTCCACTAAAAGTAGGCCCTTTCTGATTTGACACACGTAGCTTATTGTGCTTTCCACTGACTGGAACATTTTTCTAAGTCAGTTTTCGGTATCTCCCGCAGGAGGTTCATCACATTCATCATAATCTCTTCTCTCATCTCAAATTGGGAACCTTTCAGCGGAGTTCTGAGCTTGGGGTGTAACCAAAAGTTGCTTGGAGCCATGTCTGGTGAGTAGGGAGCCTGCAGGACCTGGGGGATGTTCTGTGTGGCCAAAAATTCCTGAATCAGCTGAGAAGAATGGGCAGAGGCATTGTCACAGTGCAGCTTGTAACTTGCAGCTTTCTCTAAGGTCAGATTTCCTCTGCCGAACTGCATCACGAAAACGATGGATAATGCTGAGGTAGTAATTTTTGTTGACAGTCTGACATCCTAGTGCGTATTCAGGATGCACAACACCACAGTAGTTAAAAAAAACAGTCTGTCAAAATGCATTTCACCTTGCTGCAGACCTATTGTGCTTTTCTTTGGCCGAGGCGACCCCACATGCTTCCACTGGGACGACTGTGCTTTGGTTTCTGGGCCATACCCATATACTCAAGTCTCATCTTCAGTGATAACAGCCTTCATAAAGTCTGGATAATGATTTGCACACTCCAACCTGTCTTCAGCAATATTCATCCGCAGAGCTTGTTGTTCATGTGAAAGGAGCTTTGGAACGAACTTTGTGGCAACACTTCGCATGCCCAAATCATCCGTTAAAATTTTATTTGCTGATCCATCACTGATTCCAATTTCGTTAGCAATTTCTCAGACCATCAGCTGATGATTTCCCCTGATCAAATCGCAGACTTTCTTCACATATTCATCACTCATGCTTGTTGATGACCTCCTAGGACGTGGATCACTCATGACTGATATTAGGCCATTTTTGAGGTGATTGTACCACTCCTTTATTTGTGTTACCCCCATGGCTTCATTCCCCCAAACTTGGTGGGTCTTCCTGATAGTTTCAACTTGGGTATCACCTAGTTTTTGGGAAAATTTGATGCAGTAAGGTTTTTCTACTTTTTCGGTCATGTGATGACCACAGGAACGCATTGAGCGTAAGGTACAGTAGCACAAACACAGGGTGGTTGAAAGCCGAGTCATTGTGCTGACTGGCATTAATCACATATGCGCATGAAGGTCCTACACTGCACCGCACAAAATCCAACTCCTATCCTCCAACTTGTTGGTGTGAAAAGAAAATGAGGTTGGATACTCTCTGTGCAGACCTTGTACATCTTCATCAGGAGAGAGCAGCTAATGAAGCTGGATACTTTCTGTGCAGACCTTGTACATCTTCATCAGGAGAGAGCAGCTAGTCAGAGGGTGAGGATGACATTCCTGATGCAAATTACAATATTCATTGCGAGGCTGAGGAGAAAAACCAGTACCACCCCAGCCAAGAAGACCTCAGCAACTTGGTAAGAGATCTTGGTCTCACAAAATCAAATGCTGAGCTTCTGATGTCTAGACTCAAACGGTGGAGCTTGTTGGAAGAAAGAGTACTAGTCTCAATTCAGAGGAAGCATCACCAAAATTCTCAAACTTCTTTTTCCTTCGAGTTGGACTCTGCTTTTGTCACAACGTGACTGTTCTGTTCCAGACGATTGGGATCTCCTTCAACCGGCACAAGTGGAGCCTCGTCACTGACATCTCAACCAGGAGTCTCAATGCCGTGCTGCTCCATAAAAGGAGCATGTTCTCATTTCTTCCTTTGGCTCACTCAGTGAGCCCCAGGGAGGAGCACGGCAATGTCAAAATTCTGCTGGACACCTAGAAATATGATGAGTATGACTGGAAGGGCATCAGAGACTTTAAAAAGTGGCCTTCCTGATGGGTTTCCAGGGCAGTTTAACCAAGTTTCCCTGCTATCTTTGTCTCCGGGACAGCAGGGACACAATAGCACACTACGACAGGAGGGGCTGACCACAACTGACTGAGGTCTCCATGGGGAGGAGTAGCATTAAGTAGGAGCTGCTACTGGACTCTCTCTGCCACTGCATATCAAGTTGGGCCTTATGAGGCAATTTGGCACAACTCTAGATAAGGAGTCAGTGACCTTCAAGTACAGTAAACAAAAGTTCCGCATTAGGCTACTCACTGTCAGAGCACTGGTGGTAGATGAATGATCATGGAACTTGTCTGGTAACTGTGAGTGGGAGGGTGAGTGGCCACGGGTGGGAGGGTCTGGAGAGTTGCTTACATCACAGCATCAATAGCCAATGATAATGAGTCCTTGTGCCCCACACCATCTCTCTTGATCCTAAATCTTTCATCCTTCTCCCTTTGATTCTCTGCACTCAACACCAATTTATCAGCATACAAAATCTCCCATGGGAGTCAATTTCTGAAGTCACGTGAGAGGACGTCAAGTACCATGACAAACAATGAGGGGCTCAAGAGTGATCCTTGATACACACCAACATTCACGGAAAACTCATCACTCTAATCTCCATTCACTCTCACCTGAGTGCGAACACCCACATAGGTTACATAGCCATAACCACCTTAACCAATCATAGCTTGATCCCAAGCTTTCTTATTGCCCACTTCACTTCCCGAGGGACCCTGCCAAAGGCCTTCTCTAGATCAACACAAACTAAGTACAGGTACCTTTTCTTTCTTACATATTTTTCCTGAAACGGTCGAACAATGAATATGCAATCAATGGTCCCTTTGCCTGGCATAAAACCAAACTGCATCTCATCAATAATAATATTAATAATAATTCATCCATCCATCCATCCATCATCCAATCCTATGCTGCCCCATGAGGAGCGTAGGAGCCCGGGGCTAGGCATGTTGGTCCTGACATTTAAGATGAGAGTGACCAGCCTCACTCATCCCTGTGTGGCATTACGTGAGTAATAAACCCCAACCACCCATTGGATATAAACCTACACAGGCTTGATCCAATTGGAGCGCCCGAATTACCCACCAAACCAAGAGGCGCCATCATTTGGTTATATGGTTACCATCCAGCATAGTAAATAGTTTCCTGGTGTACAGGAAACCATTTGGCTTGCCACCGAGTGTCGAGTCACCCATAGGCAGAAGGAAGAGGAAAAAGTGAAAGAAGGAAAGACAGAAGAGGGAGTGTAAAGTCACCCGCAGGCAGAAGGGGGAGAAAAGAATGAGAGAGAGAAAGTCAGAAGAGGAAGGAAGGAAGAGAGGAAAGGGCAGACACCCAAAGCAGTACTACATCGAGTGAGTGGATGGTGAGCACCCCCACCTACCACCAGTAGTCCATCCATCATCCAGTCCTACACTGCCCCCCGAGAAGAGTAGGAGCCCGGGGCTAAGCAGTTGGTCCCGACATTTAAGATGAGAGTGACTAGCCTCACTCATCCTTGAGTGGCATTACATTAGCATTCAACCCCAGTCACCCCTTGGATATATAACTTCAGCTCAATCTGACTGGAGCGCAATTTTTTTTTTTGTGTGTGTGTGTGTGTCCGACTCTGCGCATAGGCTTCACAGTCTGCTTTCAAGGCCCAGTAGTCCTTCCACGTACCGCATACCTCTACATGTCACCACTTCGGCGCTAACACCCACTGTTCATATTGAATACATGCTAGGGCTGTCTCATACAGGACTGGTGTATTGGTATTAGCGGGGGTATTTTTACGACTTGTCGGCGGGTCTTCTGGTAGATCAGTAATGTCTGACTTTTATGAAATTCATATCCTTAAACTGTTCCCTGCCCCAGCGGGATTTGAACCCGGGTCCGTTAGGACTGCAGGCCACCCTTCTACCGATTGAGCCACCGCCTCCCCCCACTTCTACCTCCAGGTGCCAAAATTTTGTTATATGGTTGCCACCCACCGTGGTAAATGGTTTCCTGATGTACAGGAAACCATTTAGCTTGACATTCAGTATAGAGTCACCCAGAGGCAGAAGGAAGAGGAATAAATGAAGGAAAGACAGAAGTGGGAGTGTAAAGTCACCCGTAGGCAGAAGGACAAAGAAAGAATGAAGGAAAGAAAAACAGAAGAGGATGGAAGGAAAGAGGGATGGAGGAAAGGAAAGGGCAGACACCCGACAGCAGCACTACATCGAGTGAGTGGATGGTGAGCGCTCCCACCTACCCCTACCACCAGTATTAATAATAATAATAATAATAATAATAATAATAATAATGTTAGACAGGTAAAACAAAATACTGTTTGCAGCTGCCAGTTAAACAACAACAACAACAACAACAACAAGAAAAGAAACACAAGACTGGTACTGGCTCAGCCGTAAAAAAAGATACCAGTAAAAAAAGGAAAAAAAAAATATCGAGTGTGTGTGTGTGTTTTTTTTTTTACCTCGAAAAATACGATAAGTAATAGCTGCTATCACGCTGTCCTTATTGGATACAACGTTTTCTTTCGGCGCATAAATCTCCCTGACGCAGTACTGTTACAATTTAGTTGCCTTAAGTGCTGACCATTTTCGTTTGCTTAGCTCTCTCTCTCTCTCTCTCACTCTCTCTCTCTCTCTCTCTCTCTCTCCACGCACGCGGAAGTACATTTACTCCTAAATAGATTTTAAAATAATATCATGATAAAATGCAACTCTTATTACGATTTGTCATGAAATAAAAAAGAGATAGGTTGATATTCCACATACTCGAAGAACCTTTAAAAATGCACGTGAGTATGAGACAATGTAAGCACGAGTTTAGCGACACTGTGTATCACTCCTGCCTCCCGGTAAGGTCCTATCCGAGATAAATAAAACAGACGGTCGACAGAATATAAATATTAGAAACATGCCCCGGCTAAGGGAGTCAGTATTTTACTACAATGAAGGCTTTTCCAGTTCTTCTGCCCACTTCAGCTCGAATATATATATACATATATATATATATATATATATATATATATATATATATATATATATATATATATATATATATATATATATATACAGAGAGAGAGAGAGAGAGAGAGAGAGAGAGAGAGAGAGAGAGATGAAAAGTAGCTTACCAATATGTATGAAACAAAAAGTATATAACGAATGTGTAATTCCAGCCAATCTGGACCTTGTTTCCAGCTATGGCGTACTGTTGTGAGACCTGGAAACTAACAAAACCAATGGAAAGTAATGTAATCCGTTCTCAGAGAGCGGTGGCTCAGTCGGTAGAGAGGTCCTACCGGACCCAGGTTCAAATCCCCGCTGGGGTAGGGAACAGTTTAAGAATTTGAAATTCAAAAAATCAGACTTTACTGATCTACCACAAGACCCGCCGACATGTAAAAATACCCCCGCTAATACCAACACAGCAGTCCAGTATGAGACAGCCCTAACATGTATTCAATACGGACGGTGGATGTTAGCGACGAAGTGGTGACATGTATATAGGAGGACTACTGGGCCTTGGAAGCAGGCTGTGAAGCCTATGCTCAGAGTCGGACATATAAAAAAAAAATGGAAAGGTCAATGTTGAGAATATCTTTAAAAGAAAGCAAAAGATCAACTTGGGTGAGAGAGCAGACTAAAGTCAAAGACATTATAGACGTTATAAAAGAACAGAAATGGAGGTGGGCAGGCCCAGTAGCAAGAATATGGGATAACCGACGGAGCAAGAGGCTGACTGACTGGACACCAAGAGATTGTAAGCATTGCACGAAAAGGTCAGAAAGGAGGTGGAGAGATGAGATACAGAAATTTGCAGGGAAAACGTGGCAGATATTGACTCAGTCAAGGAATTCGTGGAGAAGGCTGGGTGAGGCCTTTGTTTAGCAATGGATTTAACTGGTTGATGATGAAGATTATATATATATATATATATATATATATATATATATATATATATATATATATATATATATATAATATAATACGATATCGCCATCACAAAGCAAACATGACACCACAAACTTACAACTGAAAATATCATAACATCACAACATATTACATAGCTCCGTTGGCATCATACCACGTGCAACATCTCAAACACAACACCTACCACACAAACATCCCAGCATCACAATAAAGGCAGAAGCAAGAACGTCTCATCAGTCATCCTCACCCCAAGTAAGAAGGACAGTTCATAAACGGTAGAAGAGGTTGTGGTGGAGAGTGGATGTGGTAGAGAGGGATATTGTGATAAGGAGACATAAGCTGTGGGTGTGTGGTTGTGGGGGAGAGGTGCTGGGGAGGAGAGTGGTTGTGATGGCCATTGGTTTTTTGATGGACAGTGGGGTTGTGGTAGAACGTTACTGTTATAGAGTGTTTATGGTGAAGAGTGGTTGTGGTAGGGGGTTGCTGGGGTGGAGAATGTTCGTTGCGGAAAGTATTTATGGTTGAGAAGAATTGTGGTGGAGAGGGGTTCTGGTGGAAAGGGGTTCTGGTGGAGAGGGAGGCTGTGGTGAAGAGTTATTGTAGTGGAGGGTGGTTGTGGTGGAAAGTGGCTGTGACAGAGAGTGATTGTGATAAAAAATGGTTGTGTTGAAGAGCAGCTGTGATGGAGAGTGGTTGTTATGGAAAATAGTTGTGGCGGAGAGTGGCTGTAGTAGTAGTAGTAATTGTCCTCTAGGCAGTCTGGCTGAAGAGCCCCAAGTCCCTAAGGAAAGCTATGGCCGAGACCGGGCTTTCCCACAGAGCTCTCAAGGAGTGTATGTTGTGTTGTTTGCGCAGATGATTGTGTGCAATGAAGTCTTCAATAATGTACTTAATAGTATGGGGGTGCTGTGTTACATTTTGGACAGGCATCAGCGACGGAGTCATCCAGCCTCTTCTGGTAGCTTCAGAGGGCTGGATGATGCCCACATCTTAGCCTGGCCAGGTGGACCCTGTCCTCACGAGGGAGATAGGATTCAGAAAGGTGGATAACAGGAGGCCGTGCATGCAGCTGTATGTTGTTTTTAAGTGACTGAATGGAGCAGCGAGTGATTTGATATGGATATGCTTCTGAAAGCTGGTCTGAGGCGGACGAGGGGGGGAGAGATGACAGTATTTGTGTATGATATCGTGTGCTGGGTGTTGTTTTGATGTTCCTTGGTGTGTGTGGATATGCTGCCATGTAGCATAGTGGATGTTGTGGGTTTGTGGAGGCTGCAGTGAGAATTTGGGTGCCTCTCACGTCTAGATGATCCTTGACCTTGAGGACTTAGGTTTCTTGATGCAGGTGGTCTGTGGGTGTAGTAGCTGTGCAGCCTGTGATTATTTTCAGGGGCTTGGTCTGTATGGTCTGTAGAGTGTTGTAGTGTTTTAGTCAGGTTAGGAGCCCAAGCAGGGCTTGCATAATGCGTCACTGAACGTTTATATTGTTTGTATATTGTGGTGGTGGTTTCTTTGTTGTGTCCAAATGTTTTATGGGCAAGTGACCTCAAGGCACTGAGTCTTGGTGTTATTTTATTTTTAATGTTTGTGATGTGTTGTTTAAATGACATTAATGTATTGTATGTTAAACCAAGGATTGTGTGTGTGTGTGTGTGTGTGTGTGTGTGTGTGTGTGTGTGTGTGTGTGCGTGTGTGTGGTAGGGGAGTTTTATTTATGGTAAGCTGTGGAATGTGACTGTGTTCTGCTGTCCAGTTTATAAGAAGGGTCACTGTAGCTTTGCTTTGGGCTATTTTAAGCCTGTTTGTTGTGAACCATTCATGTAATGTGTTGAGGTAAGGTTGGAGGATGTGTGCGGCTGTGTTTGCGTTTTGGTGTGTACATGTAAGTGTTATGTAATCTGCATAGGAAGCTATGTGTATCTGTGGGGTGTGGGTATGTCGTGCATGTATAGGCTAAAGAGTGTAGGGGACAAAACAGATCCCTGGGGGACGCCATTTGTGAAGTTTCTGATGTTCTAAGACTGACCAGCAAATGTTACATATGCACATCTGCCTGCTAAGTAGTTTGCCAGCCATTTTTTTTGTGTGTGTTATTGTGCATGTTTGTCTTTAATATTTTGTCTGTGAGGTTGTGGCGGGGGATGGCATCAAAGGCTTTGCTAATGTCTAGTGTGATTAGGAGTGTTCTGTGTGGTGGCCTAGCTGAATTCATGCCATCAAAAACTCTCTGTGTAGGGTCTGTAAGAAGTGTGTTTGTGGAGTGTAGTGGCCTAAAGCCATGTTGTGATGGGGCTAGGGGGGTGTGTGTAACTAGTTCTAGTACCAGTCGTTCAGTGACTTTAGAGGGGGTGCAGAGGAGTGTGGTGGGGCAGTGTGAAAAAGGTAAAAGTGGGGTCTTCGTTGGGTTTGGGTATAGTGATAATAATGCCATGCTTCCAGATGTTGGATGTGATGTTGTGTGAGTAGCTGTAGTTTGATATGTTGGTGAGTTTTGTATGCCTTGTGTTCCAAGATGTTTAAGGTGAATGTTGCTTATGTTGTCTGGTCCACAGGCAGATGAGTGCTTAAGGTTAAATTGCTAATGACGTGCTTCGTCTGGTTGTAAGTGAAAGGTGCGAAGTCTGGGGGTGTGGGGAACTGTCTCTTACGTTGGATGATACGTCGGTTGTCGCGATGAGGGTTTAGATGGTTGGCATGTGAAAAGTGATTGATGAGAGTGTTTGTTTGAGGGAATGGTGTCTGTTGTTTTGATGGCAGCGTGTGATTGTGTTGTGTTGCTGTTGGAGAGTGTGATTCTGTTTAGTGTTTCGTAGAGTTTGCTGGTGTTGTTTTGTGGATAAGTGTTTGGAGATAGTTATTCCACTTTAGTGTTTGCTGTTCTTATATTTCATTGTTTATTTGAGTGTTGAGTTCTTGTATTTGTTGGACGGTGTCTTGTGTATGGGGTGTTAAGGAGTGTCGTAGTGTGTCTTGTTGACTGATGAGGCCTTGAATTTCTGGTGTGAGGTTAGGGTTGTGTCTCTATCTGTTGCCTGTAGGGATGTGTCTTTTGTCTGCGTTTAGCATAATTGTATTGAAAGTGTACACAGCAGTGTTGATGTTTGTGATGGATGTATTTTTTAATGTTTCGAAATGTTCTGTTTCAGTTGTGAAGGCCTCCCAGTTGGCTCTCTTACAATTAGTTAATGTGTGTGTCTGATGCCAGCTGGGGTGATTCTGGTTTTTGTATTGATGATGATTAGGGGGTGATCAGATCCAAGGGTATTGACCACTCACCAGGATGTTGTGGGGGCGAGGTTTGCGGAGCAAAAGGTGATATCTGGGGATGATGGGAGGAAGAAGGCTTGGTGAGGGATATGGGTATGTTGATGGAGAGTATTCAGTATGAAAAGATGATCTGTTTGGGATTGTAGTACTAGCTCTCTGTCTGTGTCAGGGTTGTTGACATGCCAGGCCAACGCCTTGGCGTTGAAATCACCACCCAGGATGATGTTGGGTATGTTAGTGATGTGTATTTGTGGAGAGTAATTGTGAGGTACTGTGGGGGACGACTGGGGTGGAATGTATGTGTTGGCGATTGTTATACTTGATTTGTTACCAGAGCGTAATTTAATTTACTGTATTTCTGTTGTGGTGTCTTGTGGGGGGAGAAGTGACTTTGTGTGTGCACTGGTATCTGAAAAGTTGATCGATTTGTGTACCAGGGTGATCAGTCCACCGCCACCGCCGTCAGCCCGGTCTTGTCGAAAGTTGGTGAAGGAGGTAAGGGTTGGGGTGGAATAGGATGGGGTGGAATGAAAGGGGTTGGGGGATTGGATGGTGTGGGAAGGATTGGTGGGTTAGGCTGAGGGGGTGTGGAGGAAGTAGGAGTAGGGTTGGTGGGGGGGTTAGTGGGTGGGGGGAAGGAGCATAAGGAGCAGGTCCAGGTGTTTGTGTAATGTTTTCTGGATGCAAGTGTTGTGCAGGTGTACTGAGTCCAGTTCTTGCAGGAACTGCACTGAACTGAACCCTTTGTCTGACGGCTCGACGTTGTCAGTTTTGAGCACGTTGGATATAATACTGTAGGTCCTGGATTGCTCTCCATGTCCCCGCCTAGAAGTCGTCGAGAAATGACCACCGGGGAGTCATTTCTCGGTATATGAAAAACGGTGTTGTTGTACTTGTTGTGCTGAGAGATGTGGTACTTACCCGGGCAACCGAAGCCACTGCCAGGTTCTCGGAGAGTGGCTGTGACGGAAAGTGGTTGTGATGGAAAATAGTTGTTATGGAGAGCAGTGAGGAAGAGTGGTTAAGGCGGCAAGTGGTTGTGGTGGAGTGTGGCTGTAATGGAGAGTAGTTGTGGCGGAAAGTGGTTGACATGGAGATAATGCACTGCAGAAAGACGGTGGTGAAAAGATAGTGTGGGGGAGAAAGGATGCAGTGCAAAGATGGTGTGGTGGAGAGGGAGGTAATGAAAAATATCTGTGGAGGAAAAAGATGGATAACTCAGAGAGGAGGCAGAAGATGGTAAAGAAATCAGTTGGTGGTGGCGGAGTGTGGATGTGGAATTCTGATGATGGAAATTGTGGGTACTCTGTTTTATTGTTCTCCAACTTCTATAATTTCATGGTCCTGTTCCTACATGATAATGATGATGATGATGATCGTGTGATGGTAAACGAGGTGCAAGAAGCAGGGAGATAGCATACAGAATAAAGCATGATGTTGATGATAACAGACTGTTGGTGAGGCTAGAGTGATGGAGAATTTGGTGAGACAGTAAGCAAGTAGTTGAAGAGGGCGATGAAGTTAATATGGTGGTGGTGGGGAAGATGTGGTGATTGAGGGAGTATCTAGGTAATTACACAGGATTACACAGGAAAGCAAACAGCAACAGACCTTATGGTCCTTTCGAGGCTGCTTGTTACAGAGAAAACTATGACTACAAGATCTAACTCTACATGCTGAGGGATAAGGATAGTAAAGCAAGGAGACTCCCCCCACCACCAAACCCTCCAGGAAAAAGTGAGAAAAACCACCATGCAGCATGGAAAAACTGACATGAAAATTTTATAGGAAAACCTGGAAAGGAAAAGTCACATTCTGTAATACCTTATCTATAAGCTACTCGATTGAGTAACCTGAAAGAGAAAGTAAATAAATAAAATAATAGTTACGGCATGACATTATAAACCGGTACATTGAGTTAATGGGAAGTCTGTGGACATAACGTGAGTGTCCGTGATAAATACAGTATATATTGTGGTGATGGTGAAGTTGTGATGATGGTAAGAGTATAAAAATGAGGAGGACTTTTGGTGGTGACGATCATATCGTGGTGGTGACGATGGATGCGTGATGATTATGAGGATTTGGAGATAAGAAAGACTCTGGTGATGAAGACTGTGTGGTGGTGATGATGGAGGTGATATTGAAGGAGGTGCTGGCTGTGCGACAAAGTAGTTATACCGAAAAAAAATATTCATACAAGAGCGCTGATGAAGGAATTTGGGTATGAAGGGCGTGTATGTGTGTGTGTGTGTGTGTGTGTGTGTGTGTGTGTGTGTGTGTGTGTGTGTGTGTGTGTGTGTGTGTGTGTGTATGTGTGTGTGTGTGTGTGTAAGCATTACAGATCCGGCTCAGGCCAAGAAAGAGATGAGAAAAGAGGAAGGGGAAACAGTGGGAATGATTTCCTTAATTATAGATGTAAATTATTAACTCACAAACAGGAGCTAAAATACACAGCCTTCAACCTTAAAAATGCAATGTCATGTCAATTACAATGACAAAAAGCAGTTATAAGGCTGCGTTTGATTAATCTGACTGTATCAGCGATAAGAGAAATTATATATATATATATATATATATATATATATATATATATATATATATATATATATATATATATATATATATCAAACGGTCTACCACCTATATGTAATGATTATCCTGTAGGGTAGTGGATGTTGGTGTGGCCCTAGTGAGAGAGGATAGCGTTTGGAAACTCCCTGTACTGTTGTTTGTAGATGATACTGTGTTGTTGAGTGAAGACGAAGGGGAGCTGCAAGGCTTGGTGGATGAGTTTGGGAGAGTGTGTAAGAAACGGAATCTAAAGGTGAATATAGGGAAGAGTAAAGTGATAGTCTTTGAGAGGGGTGAAGTCAGTGAATGTACAGCGAGGTTGGATGGTGAGGAATTGGAAAATGTGAGTAGGTTTAAGTACTTGGGTAGTGTGATGAGTAAGGATGGAGATTTGGAGGGTGAAGTGCTTGAAAGGGTACAACAGGGAAGAAAGGTTGCTGGTTCTTTGAAAGCAGTGATAAGAAACAGGGAAGTGAGCATGGAAGTGAAAAAGTTACTACATGACGGTATTGTGATACCAACTCTAACGTATGGAAGTGAAGCTTGGACGTTGTTGGAAGGACACAAGTCAAGAGTGAGAGCAGTGGAAATGAATTATTTAAGAGGAGCCTGTGGAGTCACATGGAGAGACAGGCTGACGAATGAGGATATAAAGGAGCGTTGTGGTGTGGATGTGGATGTGATAGGACTAGTTAGGAGGAACACACTGAGGTGGTTTGGCGATGTGGAGAGGATGGAGGGTGAAAGACTGACGAAGAGAGTGTATGTGAGTGAGGTGGAGGGGGGAAGAGGGAGGGGGAGGCCAATGATGAGATGGAGGGATGGGGTGGAGAGGTATATGAGAGAGGGGGGTGTGAGTTGGGAGCAGGGCAGTGAAATGGCGGGGGACAGGGCTACTTGGAGGCGATTTGTTTGTGGCCACGCCAAACGGGATTGAGGCGTCTGGCAATAGACAGACAGAGATGAACTGTGACCAAATAACGGTAAGGACTGTTGTGCCACATCTGCATCAAAATAACTCACCCTTGTACGTAGGATATTTTTTAGACATTTTTTATTTGGATCATAAATGAATATGTGCGAATGGTAAATGTTTGAGTGGGGTTAGATCTCCTGATGACAGTTCTCCTTAGTGAATCTGGAGAGTAGCGAGACTAGGTGTGTTATTAACACCTTAAAATGACGGTGGAAACTAATGGTATACTTACAGGTAATAATTCTGCTTAGGCGCTATTTATTTGGTAAATATAAATATATATAGTATGGTGAAAAATGTATATAATTAACAAGGAAAATTCCTAAAGTATGAGCATATGAGCAGAAATAAGAGAGAAGAATTTACGTAAACAAGGTATCATCACAATGAGGTGTCTGCTCTTGTCTCTGTATGACAATGTAATACGTCATACTCTGTGCGACCATCTTTTCCAAAATTATGGACTGAAAACGTCAAGTTAAAATTTTTACCAGGTATGATAAAATGATATATCAGTAAAATTATACCAAATGAGTAACGAGTACAGTGAAGTGAGAGATTTGGAAGAAGGAAAAGTCAGACCGCGAATGAACTGTATGCCAGTGGCCTACTCAGAAGAATGGAGTGGGATGAAAGTAATACACCCGAGCCAAGATAAGGCAACATGGCACTTTCTTTTTCTGCGTCATTCTTGTTCAGATATAAAATATAACATCAAGCAGTATGCAATGTCAAACAGACTGACACACAATGCTAGCACTGACAGTGTGAGCAGTATACATCGCGTATAGCGTGTACTGTACACCCACGCACCAGTTTCTGTACCCCCCTCGTTGGAAGGAAGTGGAAGTCAGGGTTAGAGAGAGCGCAGGCGAACGGACAACGTGAGTCACGGAGAAAAGATTATCGGAGTATTAACTCCTACGGGCGAACACGAGACCAGTGTAACAACCTGGCTTGGTCAACAGATGGCATTGTGGTCGCCAGTGTGTCGTCTGTTTGTTAACATAAGTTGACAGAAGGGATGCGAGGGGGGAGAGGCGGTACAAATAAACATGGCTCTAAACCATGGACACCACTGTGTTGTTTGTGAGAAAAACCGACGAACTGGAACTAACCTACGGTTTCTTTTCTTCCCAAAGGACAAAATGGGGTGCGTAGAACAGATGTGACAAACTGTTATACATAAACAAGTGTACTGCGGTCATAAATGTTGGTGCAGATTAAGAAGTCAACAGCTGAAACTGGGCCTTGGCACGTACGCCTAATGTAGAAATCTATAGAAATTACTATGTTTCATTACACATGCGATACAGGATACGTTGGGAATTGATATGGGACATGTGAACCTGCTGATGTAATACCACTATACTCCCAACAGGATATTATTTACCGGCCCTCACACGATCAGTATTCACAATATTGATAAATTTGCAGCATTATTGATCTTGTGAAAATGACAGGGAAAATATGCACAATCTATTATTTAAAGGATATTACTCGTATACCGAAAACGGGAAGGTACTAATATATGCAGATAAGAACCATGTAATATATATATATATATATATATATATATATATATATATATATATATATATATATATATATATATATATATATATATATATATATATATATATCATCCAATTCTACGTTGCCCCATGAGAAGCGTAGAAGCCTGGGGCTAGGCAATTTGGTCCTGACATTTAAGATGAGCGTGACCTGCCTTACTCATCCCTGAGTGGTATTACATGAGCAATAACCCCAACCATCCCTTGGATATAAACATTCACCGACTCAATCCGATTGGAGTGCTTTAATTAACCACTAAGTCACCAGGTGCCAAAATTAGGTAATATTTTTACCAACCAGAGTAGTAAATGGTTTCCTGGTGTACAGGAGACCATTAGGCTTGTCACTAGTGTAGAGTCACCCATAGGCAGAAGGACGAGGAAACAGTGAAGTAAAGAAAGACAGAAGAGGAAGGAAGGAATGGAGAGAGGAGAGGAAAGGGCAGACACCCGAGAGCAGCACTACATCAAGTGAGTGGATGGTGAGCGCCCCCACCTACCACAAAGATATATATATATATATATATATATATATATATATATATATATATATATATATATATATATATATATATATATATATATGAGAGAGAGACAGAGAGAATGATATCCACAGGGAAAAGGAAACACGAAATAGTCGAAGCACATGGGATATTCTTTTTCCCTGTGAGTATTAGCATATTTAATAATCGCGTGTTATTACGGGATTTACTCACAGGTAGATAGATAGATGGACGGATAGATAGACAGACGCCGATATAGATATATAGATATCCACAGGTATACAGATATCCACAGGAATGTTGTAGATGTGCGTCTGAAAACAATGAAAAGGATTTTTTTTTTCCAGTTAAATCAACATGATACTTATGATTAACAGAGATAAAACAGCTAACAGCTATGGGTTTCTGTTCCCCGCCTGACTGTTTTCGGGATCATAATGTAACCTAACATGTACATCTATATACTCAATAAATGTCATAAAAGGACTTTGTATGTTACTTATAGTGGAGTTATATATATATTAGACTTGTGGACGAGCGGTTGTTATACTTGAGTAGCTTTGTAAGTAGATAATCTTCTTTCCCATTTGTCGTGCAATGACAGGAGAGGTAAAGAATAGTATGGGACTATTTTTATTTGTCTTGGAAATATTAACAAGTCTCTCACACAGAGCGAAGTATAAAGTAGAGTCCCGCTAGCTATCTCTCTGTCTCGCTCTCTATCTACTTATCTATCTATCTATTATGATTTGTAATTATAATATGGAGTCCTAACATAAATACACTGTATATAATATTCTTGTCAGTATTATTAATACATCCATTATATTCTTAGTCGAAGACTTTCATCACTGGAATGAATCTTTGTCTCAAAATACATTATATGGAACACTATTCACCACCTTCATGTTATCAATGGTGGAGGATACTCATGCACAATCTAATTATTTAAGATTAACTTAGTTTCACGTGGACAGCTTATATATTCCCAATTCATAGTCTAAACATAGTCTACCCTGTAACGGTTCTCTTATATTTCCGTTCTCCCTTGTCTAGCTTGTGCACTAGATGGCGTGAAGGTAATGGTCTATCAGTTTTAACGTTGAGTAGTTACTCCATATCTTTCCTCCTCCTTGACCGTGAGTGGTAGTTTGGAACTGAGCTACAAGGCGAGTAGTGAGAAACATAACGACACTGGATTCGAAACATTTCCATGCCATCCACCTGCAAAACATTATGAGTTCGTAACATACATGGCATATGTTATAACATAGACTACTATGCTATAATGGTGTCCTGTAAAACTGGTCCAGACACGACCCATCTGTTTCGGATCCTCATCATACAAATGAAGCACCGAGTCGGTTGTGTATAAGCTGCAACTGGTCATTATCATTGCGGTGATTATTTTTGTGAATATGTTATTCCTGGATTGCCTACAGCTATAATATAGAATTATTGTGAATTTAATGCTGATTCCCACAGTAGCTGTGCAGATGGTTATAAACGTTGCAATTATTTTACGTGGACGAGTAAACCACACTGTCATGGGCAGCGGACAACATTCACCAATAATTTACTCTAACCAGATGAAAGTAGATGCAAACAACACCAAATATTATGAGACAACGAAGATATAGCTGTTGTGTCCTGCTACGCCTCGTTATCCAGGCCTTAACTGTTGCTTCACCTCATAGGTACTGTACATTATTTTCCTTCAGTGTCTACCTCTTTTATTACTCATACTTCCCGGTATCCTCGTACTGCGAGCCGTCATATTGCTTAGGGGGTTTCTAGTCGTCCTGTCCTATAACCCTTACTGTATTACATTATTCCTCACATCATTATTCCCACATAAACAACTTTAGCACAAGACTGCTGAATCTGTTACTACCATTATTGGCACTGCCACTAGTAATCCCCCTTTTCTCATTGCGTCTTACTTCCCCAACAATACTTCTACTGCTGCTGCTCCTTCTACTACTCCTCTATAGATCTGGATAACAATACATATGATTGTCGTTATGTCTATGTATCTGCTAACCACATTGCCCCTGGCCCACCATCGACAACTCGTCATTTAACCCGCACCGCTACCCCAGTTACATCCCCCTCTATCCCACCCACCATGGACACTACTCCTCCCCCACTCGACACCACATTACCCCTCACCTCATCCTTGGGCCACCAGGCCTGTTGTTCACCCTTTCCCGGTGAATATACGTGGTATGCATTAATATTAGTAATAAAAAAAAGGGCATTTGGAAGCCGAATGCTAATCGCTTGCCAGAATATGTTGTTGGCAAAGTCGAATATTTAGGTCATATTTTGATACCATGAAGGTTTTATGTTGATAGCTCAATCCGTCCATCAGATAAAATGGTGCTAAAGGCTGATGATATAACCTAGTTGACCTTTGGCAGCTATTTTGGTGACCTTGACCCTGACCCCGAGTGTCCATTTTCGAACTCGTCCAAGATTTTGGCCATATCTTGATACCATGAAGTTTTCATGTTGATATCTCAAGCCGTTTATGATATAATGGGAACACACACACACACACACACACACACACACACACACACACACACACACACACAGATGAAGACAGTGAAAGGAGGTAGCTTCCTTTTTCTCCAACAAATGGAATTTCCACCACGCAGTCGGTGCCTTGGACGGCAAACATACTGCAGTTAGGTCCTCCTTGTGGTGGATCCCACTACTACACCTCAAAACCAACGGTCACTGACTCCCAGCAAACTCGCAGTGACTCCTACAAACTTTTACCATGCTCTTTGCATATTCGTAGCAACTCAGAGATAACTCCTAGCTACGCTTCGCAACTTGTGGATGAAATGAAACGAAACTCTCGAGCATGCCTGTGAAACTCCTGCCTACTCTTGGAAATCTCCTTGCTACTCTTACCAACTCCTAGTGACTTCTAGCTACTCTTAGTTACTCACAACGATTCTTAGCAACTCTCAAAGGTTTTTTGATACAAGAATCTGCTGAGAGTAGCTATAAGTCGCTAAGAGTAGTCACGAATGCCTTAGGTATGAGCTAGGAGTTAAAAAATTTCTTAATGATTCTAAAAAAATTTTGAACATATCAAAAACATCAGGAGTGCGCGAGGAGTCCTGAGACAATGCCGAGAGTCTGTAAGACTATAGAGGAATTGTCAGGAGTAGGGTGCAGAGTGTCTCAAGAGTAGCAACTCACAATGATTCTTCATCCGACTCCTGAATGTGTGAAAGTCCCTTAACCCGCTCCATCCTGACAGTTTTTGCACAACTGACTTCCCCCAATCCCGACCAATTTTGGAAATAAATGTTTTTGGCTCAAACCTCCTCTTTTGGTGAGAACCATTGATAATTCATAGAGAAATCGCTCATCTGAGGTTTAAAATTCTTGATACAGGTAGCAATACCCCTTACCTTACTGGGTTTTCTATCAGGCTGGCTTCAAAGAAAACGAGTTCTATGGGAGGGTAACTATTCCACACCACTCATAAACGGTATTTATTTATTTATTTGGTACGAATTTATATGTAGTATGAGAGTATATTGGTTTTCACACAGTAATATAGGCAGTATAAGCATTGTTTCACTCACCAAACACATCAATATTCCTGACCTTTTTTTGGCGACATTACCTGATCATCATTTCTGACTGTTTCTTCCTCTAATGCTACGTAAACTTTGTCCTCCACATTGTCATCAACTGGGAAATCACTCAGGCCCTGAATTTCGTACCGTGGCACAACATGTCTTTACTGGCCAGGTCACTGGTAACAAGTGAATCTCCGAGACAGTGGCATGCACGGGGGGGGGAAAGGTCAAGCAGCTAAGGCATTGGCCCTGCCTGGCATCTTGTAGAGAAAGGTGTCCCGTGTATATGTACCAAAAATCATACTCAAAAATTGAAATTTTTGCAAATTAGGGACCTTGCAATTGATGTGCGTTTTTATACGTCAATGGGACTGACAGTGACAGAACTTGTGGATGTATATATATGTCAACGGAATATGACGGCTCGCAGTACGAGGATACCTGGAAGTATGAGTAATAAAAGAAGTTGAGACTGAAGGAAAATAATGCACATATGAGGTGAAGCAACAGTTAAGGCCTGGATAACGTGGTGTAGCAGGATACCACAGCTGTATCTTCGGTGTCTCATAATATTTGGTGTTGTTTGCATCTAATTTCATCTGGTTATAGTAAATTATTGGTGAATGTTGTCCGCTGCCTATCACAATGTGGTTTATTCGTCCACATAAAATAATTGCAACATTTATAACCATCTGCACAGCTACTGTGGGAATCAGCATTAAATTCAGAATCATTCTATATTATAGCTGTGGACAATCCAGGAATAACATATTCACAAAAATAATCACTGCAGTGATAATGACCAGTGCAGCTTATATACAACCGACTCGGTGCTTTATTTGTGTGATGAGGATCCGAAACAGATGTGTCGTGTCTGGATCAGTTTCACAGGACACCATGATAGCACAGTGGTCTATGTTGTAATATATGCCATGTATGTTACGAACTCATAATGTTTTGCATGTGAATAACATGGAAATGTTTCGAATCCAATGTCATTATGTTTCTCACTATTCGCCTCGTAGCTCAGTTCCAAAGTACCACTCACGGTTGTCCGTTCACCTGCCCTCTCTCTAACACTGACTTCCACTTCCTTCCAATGAGGGAGGTACAGAAACTTTGGTGCGTGGGTGTACATCGCTGTCTTGCAAGAGAGTACTAGTTCAAGTGAGATCATCAATCGGCTGTTTTCTGTACTAGTATATTCTTTCAAGCCATATTTGCCCGATTTCAGCTATGAAGGGCAGGCACATTTCATTATAACAATTAATTTGTGGAGAGAAGGGCTGTAGCATCAATTTTTCCGTAGCTATATGAGCTAGTAAGCTGCATTGGAGTAGGGACACTTTTGCCATTATAATTAAAATGGATTATGTTCGGGCGGAAAAATACTACCAAGGTTTATTGTTATTACTGGACGAAAGATAGGCAACGCTATGCTGTTGCAAACCTCCATCTATCCATGCACATACCCCCCCCCTCAACCTCCCTGCATACCTAACCAAGCGCATGGCGGCTCTCATCCTCCCCCATCCCCCACCCGTATCACATAGAGACCGGTGGCATATCCAGGATTTTTGCCAGGGGGGGCAAACACTAGGAATATTTCCCCCAAATATGTGACCCCAAATTTTCCTAGATTTGATGCTTTATATCATCAGAAAGAAATTTACATCATACTGTCGCATTTGTTGCAATGTCTTAAAGAAAACCTATTTTATCCCCACATATTCACAGCTTTCTTGGAGTAAGTTTAAGTAAATAGCTAATAATCCTTTCAGGGGAGAGTATGAAAAAACACTCAGTACATAACGTTACTAGAGGTCTCCCCTTTCATTAGAGAGCAAAAGGAAACACCAGCAATAATTTAGAAGGCACTAGAGTTTCCACAGCAAAGACATCTTTTCACTAATATCATTGGTCATCACGGTCAGTCTCGTTGATGGTATTATTATCGATATATGCATGCTAACTTCCGTCCATTCTACCTGAAAACAATTTTTTTTTTTTCTCGTTACCACAAATTTCCTGTGCGCTTTTAGTACTGAAAAAAGCACTGTCACACTATACTCTTAGCGCATCATTTACCTGCTGTCGTTATCTCTCTGTACATATAAGGAAGTACAGCTATTTTGCGTAATAACCTACGAAATTATGATGAAACATACCACGCATCGGCATAACACCTACCATACGAGAGGCAATGGTGTCCATACTATCTCTATATACTTGGAAATAAGCCTTGTATATTGATTGGCTGCTGGAAGAAACATGACGGAATGGATAGGCCAATGAAAACTCGAGATCTGGCGTGAGTGTCCCGAACACACACTTTCCCACATTCGTGATAATATCGCTATTTTTCTATTTTCCTTTGCGGTTCTCTCTCTCTCTCTCTCTCTCTATGCGCGGTAGCTCAGTGGTAGGGTGTCGGGCTTGTAATCGTGAGGTTGCGAGTTCTCTCCCTGCCCGGTGGCTACTGTGCTGGGAGGGGTAGCGCTCTCCTTTGACCCTAGCAGGGCTATATGATACTGATGAGGTCTAGCACTGGGATTATTCCCCCTTCTCTCTCTCTCTCTCTCTCTCTCCACTTAGCACATATGTGTAAATTAAAATTTGCTTCCGCACCCACCCCCAGTCTGGTATTCTGTTTTGAACTACAGCTGAAGTGGTAGCCAAGAGAAATTCAGTTTTCCACTACTTATTCTTTTAGTTTGATTCTCATTGGCTCAAGCATCACGGGTGGTGCATACGTCAAGACTGACCTAAGTAAATACATCTGGTGGGATTAGCCTCTCTTAATCCTTGACTCCTCACTTAATCCTTGACTCAGTGACCACTCGACCTTTCCCGCTCAGCAGGGAATGATTTTCACATCACCTATACTGTATTGTATAGAATGGATTTGTCCATTAAGGAAAAAAAGAAAAACGGCGTAAAGGTATTCATCCTGAAAATTCTCACCTAGAAAAGTGGGGGGGGGACAAAAAATACTGTCCCCAAAGCTCCAAAAAGTGAGAGGGACATGTCCCTCTGTCCCCCACTCAAACGAGGCCCCTGGCACACATATTTATATATGCTTACCTTCTAAAATGTAGTCTGAGGTGATGAAAATGGTTTCATGCAGTCTTCAAAAATTCAGCTTGTTTCAGATGTTTGTAACAATAATTATGCAGTGTTTGTTTGCAACTGGCTACAGGATGAGAGAATATGGCTGCAGAGTGAGAGGATGTGGCTGAGGGGACAGCAAGGCCATTTTTGCACCTAATCAGGATTCAAGTGCAAAACATCATTTGAGCTCTAATATTAATCACTTAATCTAAGGTGACAGGGGAAATTGTTAAGTTATAACTGGTAATTTTTTCACAAGGGTTTTATAACATTTAGTCGAGTTTTGAATTTCAAAGGAAATTATTGCTCCCAAATAAATATTTTTGGGAATAGATACTGTAATATTGTTTAATATACAAGTGGTAAAATTTGGAAAACTGTATTTTCATACAAGAGCTATGCCAAAATTCCCTCTCAGCATTTCCCAAAAAGTTTCCCGGGAGGGGGGGCAAACTGCCCCCCCTGCCCCCCCAGTGGCTACTTGTATGACAGAGACATTAAGACTTAAAAATTTCATTAGTTTATCCAAAGAAATAATGAAGCTATGAGCAGATCTGATGAAATTATGACTCGTGCTTTTTTCGTTTAGGCAGCCATTTTTTTATAATTACATAAGAGGTACAGCCATGGCACTTCATACATAATTAGATATTCATATAACCATTTATCTTGTACAATTTCTGCTTCCTAGGTGTAATGGTTGCAAAGTTTTAACAGAAAAATTCATTAAAATATTCAGTTTTATGTATTTTACAATTTTATAACATATCATCTCACGGCATTGTAACTACCGAAAGCTACCAGGAGGCATATTAACACATATTCCTGGAGAGTTTGAAGCCTGAACCTTCGTTAGTTTATGAGTCCTACCCTGGACACAGAAAACTATATATATATATTTTTTTTATTATTAAAGAAAAAAACTATTTAAGACAGCATTCTATCTATCAAAAGGCACCAGTTCATTATGACACATAACTATGTGAAATTTCATTACTCTATAGTGAATACTTTCTAAGTTCTGGTCCAGAAACGAAATCTCTTCGGCTGGCTAGCCGCCCTGCTGCCCAGCTTTACAGATGGACACCTATTTATTCCAGCAATAACAAAACCCTCCTCTGACTCTGTCAGATGGAGGGTAAAAATGAACTTTGTTGCAGCCGGTGTTTAGCCAGGGTGTGCGATGTATGGCCCAACCCTAATAAAAAATTACTATGACACGTCCAGCCTGTCTACATCCCCTACTTCCTGACCCTATTCCTGCTGTAATTATTCATGCTGGCAAATTCATGACAGCGTTAAAGTCTCCAGTGAAGTGGCGTGTTATACTGGGTTAGAATCTGCTTACTATTCTATACTGTTTAAACGATATTTTCGAAGTGAATATTTTAGATGTAACATGATTATATCTTTCAGTACGAAAGGTCTTCTCAAACTCAATAAAAGTGTTTGGATAAAGCAAGGATAAAATACAAAATACGTCTGTGGGCTAAAGAGATTAATCCCTCATAGTTATATCCTAACAGTCCCAGTCAGCGCTGGGCGAGAGTAATTTTTTATTCAGGTTTCGAGGGGTTATGGTTACGGAATCGTGACACGGACAAACCTTCACCACGACCTCGGCAAAAGATTGCTGGGAACTCCCGCCTAAAGTTACTGGTTTTCTGCAGCCATTCTGTTTACGCCCAAGTGAGATTGAGGCCATAATAATAACAAAAACAACAACAATAACAACAACAACAACAAGTCATTTCCTAATCTGTTTTCGTAACTATTAAACCACGGATTTATTGGCCAGCTCCATGCTGCCCTTATTGTTCGTTGCATTTTCTTTCTTGTATTCTTTCTTTCTTGCTTAATTGCGGCAGTCAGGTACTTTTACCCTTCAGAATTAACTAACTACTAACAAACTTTGAGACAATGACCAGTCAATGACCTAGTTGTGTCCGCAAAGTTTTGGTTGCTAGGCAACTACTCGTTGCCTAGCAATGGCCGAAAACCCTCTTTTTCCGTACTTTTCACGTTTTGAGCTGTTGAAGCATTACTACTGGACGTAGAAAGCTCTGAATTCTTTAGGCGTAATCTTGAGGTCATTCCGTATCGGAGGTGTGCAATCCATTTTTCCCCTCTCTCCTCTAGTTTTCGAATGGCAACCCTGCGAAGATTGACCTCAGTGACCTTAGCAACCAGTACTGGTTTTCAATAATACCCACCTAGTTCCCGAGCGGCTTGATGGAATTGAATGAAAGTTTGCATACTTATAGACACTGACTATATTCGCGGCGCACGACTCTGAGGTTGTCATTATCGTATCCTGGCAACCTACCTGTAAACAGAACGTCCGATTTCGTACCGTATTATGCACGAATCATATTATTATACACGAATATTATGTACATGAATATTGCTATACACAAACGTAGTATACACGAATCACATGTGCATCATATTATACACGAAATCAGATGCAATGTTATGGGTAGGTTGCCAGGGTACGATAATGACAACCTCAGAGTCGCGCGCCGCGACCATAATCATTAGTACTACACCTGTCTATTGTACACCTGTGTGTTACATTGGCCAGGTCAGGGGTCAAAGGTCATCAAATACAAAAACGGGGACATTAGCTAAAATCTAGACTATGCTCCTGCGAAATGCTAAGGCTCCGAGGATTATTAAGCCAGGGCCATGTTTCATGGGTAGAATGTTGCACTGGAGTACCTCCATACAAAAATGACATTTAATGTCGAAACTCACTTCCGGTTGCTGACAAAGCTTGGTCCATTTACAACTGGCCATCGTCTCCTACCGGCTTGTCTGCTATTTATTTATCAGTTTGCCTTCTCACTTATTATACAGTATGTCTATCTTTTATTACCGAATCCCCCATAATACACATGGTGGTATCATCATCCATTCTGCCATGCAGTGTCTTGAAGTCTGAAATCCACGAGAGATAAATATAAGTTTTAAAAACATCTTTGGGATAAAGCTAAAAGCTTGTGAAACAAGTAGGACCACTCAGAAAGTCCTATATCTGCCTCCGACAGGCGATCTAAGGGGTAAATATTTGACTTTATCCTGTAACTTTCGCGTTCTGCTGATTATTCGCTAAGTCGATGTGCTTCATTATTGCCTGATCCATAACACTTCTACAATGTTTAGTTTAAATTGAATAAAGAGTCTGAGTTGACATTGTCCTATGACCTTGAGCTATGATTTTTATCTTAATTGAATCACTGTAACGTTTAGCTCGACCATCAAGTTTGCTCTCCATTTCGCATCAAAACTGTTTAAGTGACCTTGCCATGTAACCTGGTCTTTTGACATACTGTTCTTAAAAAAAAAAAAAAAAAAAAAAGGAAGACCCTAAATCTTTCCCATATACAAATCGGACGAAGACTATTTGACTTACTTTGGACACACACACACACACACACACACACACGCTATCACAACCGATGGTGTATTATGGTGGCAGTCACGCAGGAAGCATGTTTACATATGTGTGTGAAATACCCATGATCTAACCTTTTCTCCTAACTTACTTCTACTAACCTAATCACTTACCCTCATACAGCTTCGTAAATAACACGCCTTTCCTTCCTGTTCTCCTTTTTCATCTCCTCCTCCTCCTTCTCTTTTCTCCATTTTTTATTGCCTCTTTAATCCATTCACACTTAAACACTCTTCGCTGACCTTTACTGATGATTTCTTTGGCCCCCCATGTGGCTCTCTCTTGATCTACCTTCAACCTTCCTTTTTTCGTTTCCCATTCCCCTTTCACTCTTCCTTCCCCCTCTCTTCCTTTATTCACTATTTTCTCATCAATTTCGCTCATTCCTTTCTTCGTTCCCTTCTCGCACCCTCCATTCTTCACTTTCTTGTTCTTTCTCTTCCTTCGTTCTCTGTGTTTTTTTTTTTTTTTCTGACTTTCTTCGGACTTTCTTCCCCTTTCCTTTCCTTTTATTCTCCTGTTCTAAGCTATGCGAAACTCTCAAATCTTTCAGGTTATTTTTCCTTGTCTCTCTTCCTTTTTCTTTCACTTCCTTACCTTTGTCATTCTTCTTGGGCCATCCTTCCCTCCTCCATTTTATCCCTCTTTGCTCACTACTCCCTTGTTTTTCTCGCACCCTTTCCTTCTTCCCTTCTCCGTCTCCTCCCCTTCATCACCTTCTCATCCTTGTTTATCTTAAACTGTCCTTCACATTCATCCAATCTGCCAGTCCCTATTGCCTTCTTCCCCATTCATCTACCTTCCATCCTTCCTCCCTTCCCCTTCACTCTATTCCTCTCACCTTTCCATCTTCTTACTTTTCCTTCATTTCTCTGGTGCCCTAGTCTTCCTTTTTTTTCCTTCATTAGCATCTTCCCCCCCCCCCTTATTCTTTTTTGCTATCCATTTCTTTCACCAGTTCTTCTGTCCACCATCTCCCTTATTTCCTGTGTACCCACCCTCTGTCAGTCTGTCTGTCTGTCTGTCTCTGTCTCTGTCTGTCTGTCTGTCTGTCTGTCTGTCTCTCTCTCCTTTCACCCCGCCTTCCCCTCTCTCTTTCTCTTTCTTCTCTCCTTCAGTCATCTTTCCTCTTCTCTTTCATCCTTCCCCGCCCCTTCGTATGTTTCACCATCTCTTCCCCTCACTTCTTGTTGCTTCATCCTTCTCGCCCTCTTCCATCCCTTCCCTATATCAGTCCCGTGCCTGAGAGACCAGATCCTTTGACACTATTCATGTTTAAAACTCATTTGACAAAGTTCCGCATAAAAATTAAAACGGACTAAGTTCAGGCGGAAAAAATACTAGAAAGATATATTGTTTTTACTGGACAAAACATACGTTGTTGCAACCCTCCATCTGACCAAGCACATACCTCCTCAATCCGCATCTCCCTTCACACCTAACCAAGAGCATAACGGCCCTCTTCCCTTCCCACCCCCCCGCCCCTCTATAAGACTGAGATTAAAAAAAAAAAAAATAGTATATTCATGGCATTAATGTAGTTATAAGTAGGTCTGATGAAAGTATGACCCCTGCTTTTTTCACGTCATGGACGTTCATACATAATTAGATGTTCATATAATCATTTATCGTGTACAGTATGAGCCTCCTAGGTGTAATAGTTGCAAAGTTTTAATAGAAAAATGCATTAAGATAATCACTTTTACATATATTTGAAGTTTCATAACATTATATAATCGCATGGCATTCCAACTACCAAAAGGCACTAGGAGGCATATTAACACATATTCCTGGAGAGTTTGAAGCCTGTACCTGTCTTAGGTTTTGAGTCCTAGCCCAGAAACGAATAATTATTCTTTTTTTACCTTGTCATTATATATATATATATATATATATATATATATATATATATATATATATATATATATATATATATATATATATATATATATATATATATATACCATTGGATCCCAGGGGTGCTGGGCGAGGCATGGCACTGGGTGGGAACTAAGCGTACCACCCTCCACCTATCGGCTCATAGTCGCGAAGCTCATAGGTCCCTACCCGGGGGTTTCCTACTGTACACAGACTTGAAAAATCCCAGTTCTGTCCAATATTCCGGACACCGGGTTCTAATGGGATATATATCATCATCATCAGCCGTTTGAGTATCCACTGCAGGACCGGCCAATCCCAACCGAAGTAGGGACGATACAGCCAATGTATCTCTACCAAGTGGCTTAGGCTGTCTGGTAGAGATTGTATGTGGGGTGAGAAGTGCTTGTGAGTGTGATTGTAGTGTCGTAGTGGCTTTGGATGTGCCAAGTGTAATCGGCCCGCCTTAATCTGATTGGGCGCAAGCATAGTAGTATGCGACACACACACACACACACACACACATATATATATATATATATATATATATATATATATATATATATATATATATATATATATATATATATATATATATATATATATATACTGTATACAGAGTGTCCCTGGGGGTATGTCAAAAACTTTGAGAAATGACAGATGAGGGAATTCTAAGCAAAAAATGTTATATGAACATGTGTCCAAATCTCAACCGTTACGGAGCTACAATTACTGATGACCTTATGGGCGAAAATGGTCTCCTTCATAATTCGCCCATAAGGTCATCAGTAACTGTAGCTCCGTAACGGTTGGGATTTGGACACATGTTCATATAACATTTTTTCCTTAGAATTCCCTCCTCTATCACATCCCAAAGTTTTTGACTTAACTCCCGGGACACCCTGTATATAAGACATAAAATTCTATCAAAAGGCACCACTTCACTGTAAGACACATAACAGTGCGAAATTTCATGACACAACAGTGAATATTTTCTGAGTTCTGGCCCGGAAACGAAATCTCTATGCCCTGCCAACCGTCCTGCCGGCCAACTCTACAGATGAACACCTATGTATCCCAGAAGTAACAACACCCTCCTATGACTCTGTCAGGTGGAGGGTAAAAATGAACCTTGCTGCAGCCGGTGTTGAGCCAGGGTGTGCGATGTATGGCCCAACCCTAATACAAAATTATTATGACAGTCCAGAATGTCTACAACCCCTACTTCCTGACCCTAATCCTGCTGTAATTATTCGTGCTGGCCAATTAATAATAGTGTTAAATCCTTCAATGCAGTGGCGTATTACTTTGGGTTAATCGTGTTACCGCCTTACTATTCTGCACTTTTTAAGAGATTTTCGAAATGAAGATTTTAGATGTATCATGACTAATTTTCAATACGCGAGGTCTTTCTCACTGAATAAAAGTGTCTGGATAAAGCAAGAATGAAGTACAAAATGTCACTGGACTAAAGAGGTTAATTCTTCATCCAACCATACCCTAGCAGTCCCATTCAGTGCTGGGCGAAAAGTAATTTTTATCAGGTTTCGAGAGGTTACGGTTACGGGATTATGACTGGGATGATTTAATTAGCAATGATTAGTATTTACTTTCATAGAGATTTTGTCTTTTTTTCAGGTTCCTAAGTGTGCATTCAGTCTCCTCTTTCGATTGTTTTTATAATCTCTCTCTCTCTCTCTCTCTCTCTCTGAGTATTCATCAAAATCTCCTTTCCGCTGTCATCCAGACCCCATCTTTTTTGCTGTTCCGTTTCTACCATCTCTCGGCATGTCTCATCGTTATTTGTTTTAATGATTTTCGCCTCACTGTTCTCTGAGATTTACTCTTTGTTGCAAGCTCCTCGTTTTACCTACCTATCGACTCCCATCAAACAACATACCGATTTACTAATTCACTCTGGCCTCACTGTAATGTAACCCATCACACCACAACACACAGTCTTGTGTTATTTGTAACCCCCTCATACAGCACGGTCAAGCCTTCACCACAACCTCAGAAAAAGATCGCTGGGAGTCCCTAGCTAAAGTTACTGGTTTTCTGCAACCAATCAATTTACGTCCAAGTGAGATTGAAGCCATGACAACTACAACAACAACAACAACAACAAAATTTATTTCTTGATCTATTTTCGTAACCATTAAACCGCGGATTTATCGGCCAGCTCCATGCTGCCCTAAATCTTTCCCATAAATTCAATAGAAATCGGACGAAGACTATTTGAGTTACTTTGGTCTTACACACGCACACACACACGCACACACTTCAAGCAAAATAATGCCGGCCCTCGCTCTCACAACCGCTGGTGTACAGTGGTGGCAGTCACGCACGAAGCCTGTTTACACATCTGTGTGTGAAATACCCATAATCTAACCTTTCTCCTAACCACCATCTAATAATCTAATCACTTTCCCACATACAGCTTGTTAAATTACACTCCTTTCTTTTCCTTCCTGTTCTCCTTTTTCATCTCCTTCTCCTTTTCTCCATTTTTTAATTACTCCTTTGTCTCTCTAATCCATTCACACCTCTGCACTCTTCGCTGATCTTTGCTGATGATTCCTTTGGCCCTCCATGTGACTCCCTTGATTTGCCTTCAACCATCCTTACGTCATTTTCCATTCTCCTTTCACCCTTCCTTTCCTTTCTCTTCCTTTATTCAATCTTTGCTCATCATTTTCGCTCATTCTCTTCTTAGCCCCATTCTTTCCCCCTCCATTCTTCACTTTCTTTTTCTCTCTCTTCCATCTTTCTTTGTTTTTCTCCCTTTCTTCCCATTTCCTTTCCTTTTCTTCTCCTGTTCTAAGCTACGCGAAATCTCGAATCTTTCCGTCCTTGTCTCTCTTCCTCTTCTCTTTCATTTCCTTATGTTTCTCATTCTTCTTAAGCCATCCTTCCCTCCACCATTTTATTCCTCTTTGCTCACTACTCCCTTGCTTTTCTCGCACCCTTTCCTTCTTCCCTTTTCCTTCCCCTCCCCTTCATCACCTTCTCATCTTTACTTATCTTAAACTGTCTTTCACATTCACCCAATCTGCCAGTTCCTATTGCCTTCTTCCCCTTTCATTTCATCTACCATTCATCCATCCTCCCTTCCCCTCCCCTTTCTTCCTTTCACATTTCATTCTTCATTACTCTGCTGCACTCGTCTTTCCTTCTTTTCCCTCGCTAGCACCTTTCCCCCCCTCTCCTTCTTTTTTGCTGTCCATTTCTTTTACTATTTCTTCTGTCCACCACCCCCCTTCCTTGTTTCTTGTGTACCCACTCTCTCTCTCTCTCTCTCTCTCTCTCCCTTCCAGTCTACCCTTTCACTGAATCTCTCCTCTGCTTAACTTCTTTCCTCTCCATTTTCGTTCTCCCTCTGCCTCCAATCCCTCCCTCTTATTCCCCCATCCTTCCTCTTCACCTCCCTCTCTCCTTCGTCCTTTCCCTTCCCTATATCTTCGTCTCTCTCCTTCCCTTTCTTTGCTCCCTCATTCTCTCTATTCCCTCCCCCTTCCTTACTTATTCTCCTTTCAGTTCCTCTTATCTTTCCCCCTGATTCCCTTCCCTTCACCATATTTTCTAGTCCACTACTTCTCCTACATTCCAGTATTTCACAGCCTTTACCTGTTATCCTTCCCTTTTAACTCATTCACTTCCCCTCCCAAACTACCTCCTGTGTCACTCCTTCGCAGCCTCTCCCTCTCCTTCCCGTCCTCTCCCCTCCCTGTCACAGTTCTTACTCCATCACAACCTGTCCATACTCCTTTTCTTGGTACCGTACTTCTCTCTTCCGTGGTCCTTCTCATGCACTGCCTTTCCTGCTCTGCTTCTCCAGCCACATCCCACTCCTATCCTAGCCCCTCTTTCTCTCCTTCTCGCCTGGCCCTGATACAGCCGCAGTCCGCCCCCTCTCGATGTTGTCTGTACCCCTCCACACAGGCCAGCCCCGTGCCTTATCTGCCTCCATCCACACACTAGACAGAAAAACGCCTCTTCCACAGTGTTATCAAGATCGTCATCGCCTCGGGCATTTGTAGGGGCAGTGCGTGTGGTGGAGATGTGGACTTTTAACCCCTTAACCGCGGGTATTGTTTTGGTCTGACTGTCCTCTCCCGCGGGGGTTTCAGCCAAATGTAAACAAACCTTTAAACCTTAATAACTCTGCACAGAATAAAGCTAGAGAAAAAAATAAGGTACCATTAGAAAGTACAAACCTTCAGCTTTCCATTGATGTAGGTTTCATGACTTCGTTGACTTTCACAGGACGGGGAGAGCCGTTAGAAGTGAGGGGTGTGAAATAACTATTTTACGCCCCACACACCAGTACCAAATGCCAACCACTCTCTCATAATAGTAATATAAACATATATGAACACTGTACATACGATAAACACCCACTCTGTGTTCACTGAGGTAGGTAAAAGGCACTTCCCTGCGGCTGCGCCCGCTCTTCACTGCGGCTGCGCCTCACTTCACTGCGGCGGCACCCGCTCACTGACGTTTCCTGCGATCTTTTCATTATTTCTAACTTCTATTATTATTTTACATATAATATGGGCAATGTACATTATATTTACAATGCACTTATTACTATATTGCGTCACTGGCGCATCACAGAATTACATAAGTGCCGCAGAATTCCACAAGTGCCGCAGATTCTCTTATTACAATATCACTTATTATACTGGCCAATATTTCCTTTATTTTCTAGGCAAAATATCCCTTATTACTACATTATCCATTATACAATTATTGGCAAAGCACGTCACTGTCGCATCACTATATATCACTGTCACTTTCAGTATTTACTCAGAGAGTGGTACTCGGCAAAGCACGGAGTTACACATAAAGCGACTTGGCATTCAAGGCACTGGTGTGTGCTCATTTTTCTCGTCGTAGGCCTTCGTGTGGTGGTTGAACATACTCTGCAGCGGCCCTGTGACAACCTGCCGCCTGCTTTAGGAGGCAATTTCACAAGCTGGTGCCGGCTCATGTAATTGCGGCACTCAAGACGGTCAGGTTGTGTGTCAGAGTGTCGCCTCGGGATCAATGCCGTCACCTGACCAAATCGTTCAAGTAGCTGCTGAACGACAGTCTTGGAAAACTGTCTCAGTGATGGTTGCCTTATGCCCCCGACTTGTGTCTTGTAAAGAATGAAGGCATTGAGCATGCACATATCGAGCATGTGCAGGCAAGCCTTCCTGTACCATCGGGTGTTTCTCCTGAGACAGTCTATTTCGCCAATCATCATATCAGACTTATCAACGAGTCTCATATTTACATTATAATCAATGACGGCATCAGGCTTCATGATTGGCTCTCCCTGTCCTGTAGCTGACCTTCCCAGTTCTCTTCATTTCCCCCTTGTGGATGGTGCTGATCATATTGACAACCTTCTTGTCATGCCACCTGATCGCAAGAAGCGTTTCTGACTTCTTCAGGTGAACATCTCCCCTGGATGATGATGATGCTTCGGGGAAACTAGGCCACTCTTTCCTATAGCTCCGTACAGTGCCAACAGTGCCAATGCCGTGTTCAGCAAGGTATTTGGAGAGTTTCGGTGCTGTGTAATAATTGTCTGTGTACAGCACATGATTACCACCAAAATACCTCTCCATCAGCACTTTTACAACGGAGCCAGAGAAGCCAAGGGGGTCTTTCCTGTTCACATCCATTGTGCTAGCCGAGTAAATGACAAAATCCATTATATACCCCGTCTCACAGTCACACAGCACAAAGGACTTTATCCCAAAGCGGTGGCGTTTGCTGGGGATGTACTGCCTGAATTTGAGACGTCCTCTGAACAATACCAGGGACTCGTCTATGACGACTTTCTGCATAGGCCTGAAAAATCGCATAAATCGATCCCTAATCTTGTTGAGGAAATCCCTCACTTTCCACAAAGGGTCAGTTTGGGACGGGTTGTCATTATCAGCGAAGTGCAGGTATCCAAGCAGCTGTCGGAACCGATCCCGTGACATATACTTCCTGAATATGGGGATAGTAGTTATGTCATCCACGAGCCAGTACTCCTCCAACTCATGTCTCTTTATATGGGGCATCAAAAACATGAGTGCAAAAAAAACATACAGCTCTCTGATCCCGACAGGCAACCACGACACTTGCTTTGGCGAGCCAATAGGTCCCAGCCCTTGTGCTGCACACTGAGTTGCATACCTATTGGTCTCATCGCTGACATGCTGCACAATTTCATCATCAAGGAAGGCCAGGAAGTAATCAACAAACTCATCACCTGCGTTGCATGGGAAGGCAGGCTGTATTCCAGCATTTGTCATATCAAACGGTGGATTGTGTGGCTGGAAATCTCCACCGTCAGTCCAAACAAATGCATCAACTTGCCCTGTGCGTGGTTCAGTGGCAGGGGCAGGTTGCATTTCACTCGTTTCCCCGTGAGAAGGAGCTGATGTAGAGGCAATGGGTGAGGCAGGAGGTGAGGCAGGAGGCAAGCGGGAGGTGGGTGAGGCAGGAGGCAACGGGGAGGGGGTGAGTGCGGGGCGGTGAGTGGGGGGTGGGGGGGGGTGAGGGAACTGAGCGGGGGCAGGCGGGGGGGTTTCTGACCTGGTGCGTGGTGAAACTTGACCCTTTCTACCCCGCTTATCACCTCGCTTATCGCCTCGCTTATCGCCCAGCTTTGCCCTCCAACTGCCACGCATCCCCTTTGTTCTAGGCCTGCCTGCACGGCCTGCACGGCCTGCCTTCCTCGCTTTGCAGGCTTTGGTAATTTGTACTCCTCAGATGATGTAGACTGAGGAGAGGGCACGACAGATGATGATGATGAAGATGTGAGGGCAATTGGGCTAGGGGAACGGGAAATTGATGGGAAATGCGTACTAGGGCCTGGTGTGGAGACGTGAGCCTGCGCTTCACTCCTTCCCACGTGCAATACCAGATTTGCCCATAGGAGCCTTTCCTTTCCCAGAGTAAGTTGGGGGTGGTGGGGGGAATCAACACGATCACTTTCATCACTGTCACTATCAATGGAAAATGGTTCACCACCAATCACTGCCAAATCATCACTGCTTGCTGTGAGTGTGTCACTTTCACTGCCACAATCAAGAGTAGTACTTACTGTTTTGTCCAGCTCAGTTCTAATTTCTCAGGAGTGCTCAACCCCTTCTGCCTCGCCGTCGGCAGTTCCTTTACCGGTGTAGAGGTAGAGGGAACACTAGCACTAAACATTGTAGAGGAGGAAGCGAGCGACGATGAGTCGGGACGGAGCGCCATTATCACGCACAGAGCTGGACAGATACTGACTGACGCGGGTCAGGGCAGGGGTGGGGGGGGTCCCCTCGGGGTTGGAGGAGGGAGGTGTGGGATGGCTGGCGTGAAAGAACTCGACAGCTACTCTTGCGTGAGAATATTTGCGCGCCGGGAAAACGCGCGGTGTTCAAAATATTCACGATCATTCCAGAATGCCACCCGCGGTTTGGTCCAGTTTTGTCGCCGTCATTCTGGAATGACACCCGCGGTTAAGGGGTTAACGCGATACTAAATTAGCGGAAACACCCGGTTCGACGCACCTGCTTTGCATACACAGTGAAAATTTTGCCTAATTCTTTTTCCTCGGCTGCTGCTGCTGCTGCTGCTGCTATGTGTGTGTGTGTGTGTGTGTGTGTGTGTGTGTGTGTGTGTGTGCTGAATGAGCGACCTAGCAATAAAAGTTACAGTGACGTTTTACAACACTGCCTACCTGTCTGACTGGCTGACTCCACTCCGATCCTCTTCACACCACTTCATAATCAGCCCGGTTACCTGCACTTTCGACCGATAGTTGCGTCATTCACTCTCTCTCTCTCTCTCTCTTTCTCTCTCTCACACACACACACACACACACACACACACACAGCTCGCTAGTGCAGTGGTAACGTTCTCGCTTGCCAACTGGTAGGCGGGAGTTCGCGCCTCGCTCAGGCTGCGAAAAGTTTCACTGACGAAGTGGGTGGTTACTGTCCTCCTTGAGCAAGGGGATGGGTGTGTGCTTGTGTGAAGGTCACAGCCTTGCCCTTAGATCGGACTATATGAGCTCTCAGCTCCCTTCCGGGAGGGTAAAAGCTGACTATCACGACCATCAAGTGATCCTGATCCTGACCGACCCGGTGAATTACACATACACATACATTTAGGAGAAGTATGATGTAGAGAGAGAGAGAGAGAGACAGAGAGAGAGAGAGAGAGAGAGAGACAGAGAGAGAGAGACAGAGAGAGAGAGAGAGAGAGAGAGAGAGAGAGAGAGAGAGAGAGACAGACAGACAGACAGACAGACAGGCAGACAGACAGACATACAGGCAGAGAGAGAGAGAGAGAGAGAGAGAGAGAGAGGAAAGGAAGCGAAACCTAAAACAGGTGCTGACGTATTGGATGGAGGAGTAGACTTGACCAACAATTATACTAAGTGGACATTACGTCCGTAGTAAAGATATATTTGTGGTTCTTTACTACACGAGGGTACAGTATGGCAGATAATCGCTGTGAGTTATTGATCTGTGGCAAGAACTCTGTCTTCATTCCCTCGACAGAAGGTGAATATCATAAATCATCAGCTATTAATATATGTTCTGACACACTAGAATTACAAAATTAGTGAAATTTCGACTTGCAGATTTGAGAGACACAAGGCCGTTAAACAACTGCGATATCTGTCAATATACAGTACTCTGGAAGTAGAGTACCCTTGATTATATGAGACGCACGGGCTGCAGAGGTCACTCTCATCAGCCAGTGTTATGGCCAGCTCATTCTTGCAGTTCAAATATGCTTTGGTATATGGAAGAAGAGACTTGGTGATTCTGCATTCTTCTTTATTTGCCGTTCCTGCATAATGAATCGTATTCACATGACAATAGGGTATTTTTGATTGACGTCACAAATATTATGACGTCATCATCCAGGTGCATTGTGGGTTCGCGCGCTGAAGTGTGAGACCAGCCAGGCTCCTGTGTATTTGTTTTGGTTTGGTACGGAGGTGAACATTTTTCAGACTCTGGAGACCTGTACGTGGTGTGTGTACTTGTCTCGTAACAAATAACAGTGCCACACTTTTGCTGCGTTGTGGACTGTGGAAATAAGTCCAATAAACACCCCAGTCTCCCCTTTTACGGTATACCGAAGATCCCAAGTCGGGGAGAAGCACGGAAGATATTGATTGCAGAAAGAAGAAAATTATGGTTAGCAAGGATTGCTCGTGCCACGGTCTCAAACCCTGACATCTGGAAGGTCTGCGGGAAGCACTTTATAACAGGTAATTAAATCTTCGTACATTGTATGATCCATCAGTAAAGAAAGTAACACGGACGTCAAAGTTTTTCTTGTCTGCTTTGCTACAGTTCCTGGAGTTGTTTACATTCATGACATCATAAAAACGTCACCAAGACAAGTGATAGAAAATACCCTATTATCCTCCAAGGTTTGTCTTGTACGAAAGACAGTGAAAGAGGATACTGAAAGCTACCATATCCCTTCTTCCTGCAAAGCTAATCCGTAGTACAAGAGTGAATTGACCATAAGTTTATTTATTAACTAGCCAAAAGGTAGGCATGGGCAGAGTGGCTGAGTCCATATTTACAAACTTTTTTTAGCTTGGACCGTGTGTAATACTGCTTGTTTATACTTTTGCGTCGCTCACACAGCTACCATACACTTCATAACCATGCTGTAGTGAATATGGAATGGAAGAAAAATATGACAACCAAAAAGGCTATTTCTGATATTGGTAAACTACTGAGTCTTGCTTTTTTAAAAAAATGGTGAAGATCCTTGATAATTATGAACCTTTGTGGGGAGAACTGTGGGTAGACAGGAAGGGTACTTGAAAGAGTTGGTAAGTCGAGAAGGGATGGTTGTTGGAGGCAGAAGGAAGACAAGAGGGTGAGGATATGTGTTAAACGTTGTTGGTATGAAGGAGAAGGGGCGTTGCTGATGGAGGGAAAAGGGAGAATGAGGAGGGGAAGGAACAGCTAGAAGGAATGAGATAACGATGAAGATAGGTTTTGGTGAGAGCTGGTAGGAGAAAAGGGAAATGATTGTGTGAGTGGGTACTACAGAGAGAAGGTAGAAAGGTATGAAACACGACAGTGACCTTTAATATAGCCTCTCCCAACCTTATGATAAGCTAATGAAAGCAATTACTCTCGGTAGGAGGGGGGGGGGATCCCTAGAGTCCTTCCCTCTGGCTGGAGGTCTGCTACTTTGAAAATATTTGTTTTCCTAGGTAAAAAAACAATGACTGTGTACACATGCATAACCCTCCAGGAGGCTGGCTTCCGTGGGAGATAGAGGGAGTTCCATCCTAGTTGATACCTGGTCGAGGTGAGGATCATCTTTGTTCCAAATTTTATTTTCCAAGGAAAAGAAAAAATTGGCCATGGATATCGGCGTTGCTCAGAACCCTCAGAAGAAGACCCTGCCCCCGTGGGGGCAGCAACTAGAGATCCCACTCTGCCTTAAGTCTGATGTAGGTGGAGGTCTACCGTTATGGTTTTATTTGCTGCATGGTAAAAAAAAAACTATGACGTCGTGTCTGAGGTCGTCCACCTGAAGGAGGCAGGGAAGTCCCACCCTGTCTAAAAGCTGGTTAGGATGGAATTATACCACTGTGATAATTTTCGCTTTCCTGGGATAAAGGTCTATAGCCATGTAGGCTATATCAGCATTGTCCGGGAACCCCAGGAGCCATTCAGACCATGAGGGTGGTTTTCAAGGGTTCCATGCTGCCTAAAACCTGGTGCGGGGTGACGTCTACCACTGTGCCAATTTTCATGTTCCTATGTATTAAAAAAAAAAAAAAATGCTAAGCAAAGGACGTTGACATGGGACAGTGGATGGTTCTCCCCGTGGGGATGGTCCTCGGTGTTTTTACAATGTTTAAAACCTGGAACGGGCAGAGGACTACCTATATGCTAAATTTTGTTTTCCTAACACCCCCTCCAACCAATAAGGGTAGACTTAATCCCCCGAAAACGTGCAGAAATCCAGTAGTAACTAAGTTAACGACATAATTATGATGATAAACACTATACTGGGCTGCTTGTGTGGGTGAGGCAAAAATGCATGAGAAAGGAGTGTCTAACAGAGCATGTATGAAGGTGCAAGTGGCGGGAGTGGTGTTGTAGGAGGTAGAAAGAGAAAAGAGTAAGGAAAGGTACTGAAGCTGGAGGGTGTGAGTGAGTAGGTGCGGTGTTGAAGGAATCAGGAGTGAAAAGAGAGGGAAGGTTGAAAGAAAGGTGAGGAGAAGTTGCTGAAGGGAAGTGGTAGAAGAGTTCATGAAGGAAGGCTGACGGAAGGAAGAGTGGGAGGAAAGATGGGATGTTGAAAATGAGTGGGATTCGGAAGCAGGGAAAGAAGGAGATAGGAAAGAGGTATGAGGTTGAGTGGATGGAAAAGAAGGAGTGTGAGAGAGAAATAAGGACCAGGTTCCATTTTCACGTAATTTGTCATGCCCAAGTTGTGCGTAAGACGCTTAGTTATAAGTCTGTCTATGTGGATATAAATGAAGTGAGTATTAATGTGAAATATGAGTAAAATAAACGAATTCTGACATCTGTAAACTGCCATGAAATTTTATCCTACAAGGTGGTGAGGATCCTTGACATATATGCAGATTGTGCTGTTAATCAGTCTATCTATCTATTGCCAGACGCCCTAGTCCCGTAAGAAGTGGCCACAAACAAATCGCCTCCATGTCGCCTTGTCCCCCGCCACTTCACTGCCCTACTTCCAGTTCACACTTAAGAGGAGGGATTTTAATTATCCAAAGGGAGAGAGTGGGGGATAACTGAAGTGATGGAAAGGTTTGAAAGGAAGCTATAAGAGAAGGTTAGAAGGCTGGAAGCGAGAAAAAGTACGGAAAATATTTCGTTCGATGAGGAATGGAGGTAGAGATAGTGAGTGAGAAGTTAACAAGATAGACGTGGAAAGAAACTGATAACAAAGTGGAGATTGGTTAAAAGAGGCAATGAGAGGAGTGAAGTGCAGTGCCAACTTGGACAGAGTTTACAAAGCATTGGGTGCTTTAGGACTGGGTGAGGGAGGACTGCCGACTGGGAGAAAAGAGTGGAGTTAGATGGGAAGGCAAAGGAGGTGGAAGGAGATGGTTGGGAGGTAAGAGGAAGGACTAAAGGGACATTAGGGTAGGAGGAACAGTTGGAAGAGAAGAGAGGGTTGGAGGGATAGCTGGGAGAGAATTGGATTGAGGAGGTGGCTAGCTGGAAGATAAGAAGAGGGTTAAATTTCAAGGGTGAGGAGGGACTTTTGGAAGGGGAAAAGACTAGGGAAAGGAAAGGTAGAATGAAAGGTTGGCTAGAAGAGAGGTGACTGGGGTCTTTGAAGGGGCAGCTAGTAGGAAAGAGGAGTTCAGATGGGGAAATGGGAGAGGAGAGGATTTAAAGTTCATGTTGTTGGAAAGCAAGAATAGAGGATGGAGGGAAGGTTAGGGGAAGAGGAGAGCATGGGAAGAGATCGAGTGCTGCGTCTATCACACAGCCTCCTATTGGTGCGTGACTTGAATGAACAGGTGGATAAAAAAGTGGAAGGTTGTGAATGATAAGGAGAAAGAGGAAGCAACGAAAGCGGGTGATGTGCGGAAGAGTAAAGTAGATAGGAGAGGGAGGGTAGCGTAGGTGGTGAGGAAGAAAGTGGGTGAGGGAGGGTAGAGGAGGTGGGTGAGAAAGGACTGGATGGGTGAGTGAAGGAGGGTAGAGCACAAGGGAGAGGGAGGAAAAGTAGGTGAAAGGAGGAGGGTGTAATAGGTGGGTGAGGGAGGGTGTAATAGGTGGGTGAGGGAGGGTGTAATTGGTGAGTGAGGGAGGGTGTAATAGGTGGGTGAGGGAGGGTGTAATAGGTGGGTGAGGGAGGGTGTAAGAGGTGGGTGAGGGAGGGTGTAGGAGGTGGGTGAGGGAGGGTGTAACAGGTGGGTGAGGGAGGGTGTAATAGGTGAGTGAGGGAGGGTGTAATTGGTGGGTGAAGGAGGGTATAATAAGTGGGTGAGGGAGGGTATAAGAGGTGGGTGAGAGAGGGTGTAGGAGGTGGGTGAGGGAGGGTGTAATAGGTGGGTGAGGGAGGGTATAACAGGTGGGTGAGGGATGGTGTAAGAGGTGGTTGAGGGAGGGTGTAATAAGTGAGTGAGGAAGAGTGTAATAGGTGAGTGATTAGGTGGGTTAGGGAGGGTATTGTAGGTGGGTGAGGGAGGGTATAGTAGGTGGGTGAGGGAGGTTATACTCGGTGGGTGAGGGAAGGAATAGTAGGTGGGTGAGAGAAGTAGTTTATATGGGTAAGGAGGATGAAGGAGGTGAACGAGATGAAATGTGGGCCGAACTCTGTCCTTGCCTTTGACTTGAACTGAACCATTGCCCTCAAAGCTGAATGTTCTCGTTGTTGTCTGACCCTTCACCCTTCCAACAAGAGTGTTTCGAATCAAATTAATACTGTTTGAGTTGTTTCTGTCCTGTAATATAAACCTTGGACCTTTGATGCTGACCTTTAAATGATTGTTGTCAAAACTGAATCCTTTTATTCTTTCTCTTCCTCAACAGTTCAAGAGTTTTGTCCAAAACGAATTTAAAAAAAATAAACTGACCTTGCCCTGTGTCCTTGACGTTAGACCAACTGATCTCAGAACAAGAGGTTTACTCCATCGCTGACCTTCAGTCCTTCCATAAAGTGTGGCGATAATTGGATTAAAACTGTTTGAGCTGTTTTATTAATAAACATACACTTGGGTTGAATTTGACCTTGATTGGAACACTGACCTTCGGCTGATCGTTATCAAAATCGAATAACTTTTTTTTTGCTTGTCTTATCATCAGGCTCTCCCCAACTTTGATCTAGCTTTACCTTGGCCGTGTGATCTTGACATTTGACTTTGTGTTCTCAAAGACGATAGGTTTACTCCTTGGCTACCTTCAAGCATTTCACGAAATTTGGTAAAATTACATAAAAACTGTTCACACACACACACACACACACACACACACACACACACACACACACACACACACACACACACACACAGACCCGCGCGCGAGCGAGCGCTGATCAGACCATAACACCTGCTCTCGCCTCGTGAGTGAGGGGTGTAAATTGTGGAGAATAAGACAGGTGAAATGAGTGGATGGAAGACAGGAAATAGAGGAAACATAAAAACAAGAAAGTTTCTGGAGTAATATAAGAAACTAGTAATTAAAACCAGGCAGGCAATTCCGGTTCCCTAATAATTAATATCCCCGTGAGTCAAATTCGTACATACACAAACTGAACGATATGCCGTGTATTGTCTCACTCCAATACGAAATATTCTGGGATTGTAACTGAAGTACCATCGCTCATTTTACGTAGCAAGTTAAAGAGATGGGTATGTTGACATTTAATATTTATTATTTATTAGACACAAGCAGACGCAATGGTGATTTTATATATATATATATATATATATATATATATATATATATATATATATATATATATATATATATATATATATATATATATATATATTGTAATAACAGAACGGAGGAAGGAAAAACAAATGGAGAAAAAAGATTATCCATACACCAGATTACTGGTGTCCTCTGTTCACAAAATATCTGTAACAGTTAGACTTGAACAGTTGTAGGTTGAAATTTGGAGGAAAACAACTCTGGGGAAGCAAGTTCCAGAGAGATGCAGTTCGGGGAATGAAAGAATTCTGATAGGCAGAAGTTTTGCAATATGGTTGAGTGACATTCCAGTCATGAGCGCTACCAGATGCCCGTGTAGCACGAGGGAAGGCATGGAGAGGTGGCACCATGGACGCAACTTCGTCTGAGCATTTGCCAAAAAAATATCTGTAAAATAATGCAAGGGAGGCAACATTCCTTCTTACTTGCAGGGGAGGTAGTTTATATGTAATGGCAGGGTTGTTAATGATTCTAACAGCTTTATTCTGAATTTTGTCTAGTTGTCTTAATGCAACCTCTCCACAACCATTCCACAAGGGTGAGCAATATTCAAGCTGAGAGCGCACATGACTCTTATAAATTATAGCTAACTGCTCATCGGCGAAGAAGTTACGGACTCTGTACAATAATCCAAGTTTCTTTGAGGCGGTTTTAGCAAGTGATCTGACATGAGAGGTCCAGCTGAGGGCACTGTTAAGTGAGACACCAAGAATTTCAATACTTTTGGAGATGGGAATATTAGTAGCAATGAAGGTAATGTACGAATTTGGCAATATCTGTCTATTAGTAAACTGTATATATTTAGTTTTACTAGCATTAAAAGAGACAAGGTTGTTTTGTCCCCATTCACTGATTGCAGATAGATCTTGATTTATGGAGATGGCTGTACTGAGTTGAGAAGTAGAGATATTAGACTTTGTAAATGGATGTCTGAGTGTGAATGAACTATGTAGTGTTGAGTCATCTGCATATGAGTGAATGGGATTGTGAGTGACAGATAAGAGATCATTAATATGAACCAGAAATAGGGTTGGCGCCAGAACTGATCCCTGCAGCACGCCGGCGTTAATTGAGTGGAAATTCGAATATACATCATCTACTTTTACTCTTATTTTCCTGTCACTAAGATAAGAAGAAATCAAAGGAACAAAAGACGTTAGTCCATAGCAAGGGAGTTTGGACAGCAGGGAACGGTGCCATACTCTGTCGAAAGCTTTAGAGATATCAAGAGCTACTGCATGAGTTTCTCCATGTAGATCAATTGATTGATGGATGGTATGAGTTAGGAGATTGAGTATGTCAATGGTGGATCTTTTGTGGCGAAAACCGTATTGTCTATCATTAATTAAGTTGTTGGATTCAAGATGTTTAACAATATGCTTATTAATTAAAGTTTCAAATACCTTACCAAGAGAAGATGTGATAGCTATTGGTCTGTAATTGGAGGGGTCAGACGAATTTCCTTTCTTCGGAATTGGGTGGATATTGGCTTCTTTCCATGAATTTGGGAATAAAGAAGTACGTATGCTTCTTTCCATGAATTTGGGAATAAAGAAGTACGTATGCATAGTCTGAATAATTTAGCTAGGACAGAGGCAAGTTCAGGGGAACACTTTTTCAAAACAATTGGCGGAATTCCATTTGGACCTGGAGCTTTGTTGGTAGGTAAATTGTCTAGGATGGATTTTACAAATCTTGTCTGTATTTTAAGTGGGGCAATTTCGGGAGAATCAAGTTCCAGTACTGAGACATTCTGGCTGGTATCATCTATGGTAGAGTTTCTTGCAAAGGTACTAGCAAAGATATCTGCTTTCCCACGTGGGTCACTTGTAATATTGCCATCTGAAGATTTTAGTGGGGGAATGGAAGATGACTTGTTAAAGTTATTATTGAAAGAATTAAGAGTTGACCAGAATATTTTATTGTCATTAGGGTTAAGTAGTTTTGATGCTTGCTTTTGAAGAAAGTTTGATTTAGATAGATTTAATACAGCTTTTGCATGATTTCTAGCAATTTTAAATTGGGAGAGTGATTCAGGTGTTTTTGATTTTAAGTAAGAGTTATATGCTAATGACTTTTGGGCTGTTGCTCTGGCACAATTGCCATCAAACCATTTTGGAGAGTTTCATCTTTTAGTGAATTGTTGACTTGGTATGAATAAATCCATACCAGCTAGTATTAAGTCGCAAATGTGGGACTGGGTAGAATTGGGATCACTAGAGAAGAAAGACTGCCATGGAACATCAGCAAGATAATTTCTAAATCCATCCCAGTCTGCCCTGCCAAAGTGCCATCGGGTCACCCTGACAGGTTCGGAATGGGGAGGTGTAGGAGGGTTAACTAATGAGGCTTTGATGAGATTGTGGTCAGAGGATCCAAGTGGTGACAGTACCTCTATCCTGTATTGATCTGGATTATTTGTCAAGAATAAATCCAAGAGATGGGCATTATGGTCAGGATTATCAGGTATTCTGGTTGGTTGCTTTACCAACTGGGTGAGATTAAACGATTCCGCAAACAGCTCACCTTCTAGACCAGCCTCGTCAGTCCGGGCAGAATGCAATAACCATTCAACATTGTGTATGTTAAAATCACCCAAAATGGTAATTTCATTGCCAAGGGCAAGGTCAAGGTTACTCAACTGAGTGGATATATATATATATATATATATATATATATATATATATATATATATATATATATATATATATATATATATATTATGCTAGGTGTTTAAGGGGCTGCTTCCCGTTCCCAGAACACCTAGAGTGGAGCTGGGTTCCTTTTCTAGACCGGAGCTTAGACAAACAAGAGTCGAGGGCCAGGGCACAAAAACACGGCAACAACCTTACAAGTATATTGACAAATTCAACTGCTGTGGAACAGGTAGACAACCTTACACGATCTCATAGACAAAAATCTATGCATAGGCTGGTATTAGTGGGTAGAGTATCGCACAGGGTTCTAGATGTACAGGAGTCTAAGTCTGCTTCAGGAGGGCAAAGCACAATTTCACTGTCCGTGGTGAGGAGGCACTGTCGTGAGGGGTTCACTGTTCTGAGGGGGGGGGTGTTACTGACTCGGCACTATGTTACCGGCGCCGTTACAGGGGGTGAGGTGTCACAGTCTGAATATTCACTGCTCATTATCACTGAGGCGCCTTTTCTTTTACACTTATCATCTTATGTTCTCACTTGTCCTCACCGTACACTAATAGCTTGATTGTCCTTTTACGCTCACTGGTCTATGTCTTTTCTGGGCCTCACTTTACTCTTCTATCACGTTATACTCACTCTCGTGCCTCGAGTGCCGGCCTCACTGTTCACTGGTAATTTGCTGTCTTTAGGTCCACTTTGTTTCACTGGGGGAAGGGGAGGCCCAGGGCTTACAACTCTCGGCCTGGGGGAGGCGAAGGCCCTTTGGGAGTTCCTTCGTCCCGTGGCCGCGGGACCACTCTCAGGGGCGTTGTCTCTCGGCTGGGGGCTCGGACTGTGTGTGGCGAAGGGCCCTTCGCTGTCGGGGCTGGGGACTGGGATCTGGGCCTCAGGACTGGGGCCAAACAGACATTGGAGGTGCTCACTTAGGCGCTGGGTGGAGGACGGGCGTCGCCTTCGTCAGGGTGGGGAGTGGGCCCGCCCCAGGGTCCGGGGAACATCTTTGGAGGGGCGTCGGCTGCGATCTTCTGTTGGAGGCGCTGCCGTCAAGGCTGGGCTGCGGAGTTGTCCCCTGCCGGAGTCTGTCAGGTGGGCGCCCTCTCCCTCCAGATGGAGGGAGAACAACCCCAGGGACAATATGGGGCCTCTCCATCAATCCTCGGGGCAGTGATCCTCCTCCTGGAGGTTGCCTCGGTCTGGATGGACAGGAGGGTTATCTGTGCTCCTGCCAGAGGGCATGACTGAGCACAGCTCACCTTCTCGTTGTGGAGTCACAGGGGGCAAGAGACTTTGGCGTCTCTCTCCGGAGCGGCTACAGGCCGTTGCTGGGTTCCCTTGGGCAACAGATGGAAGGCGGCTACAGGCCGTCCCTTCACTGTCAGCGCGGCTACAGGCCGTTGCCGGGACCCGACTCCCTGATGGGAACACAGATGAAGTGTGGTTACCAGCCGTCACCTGTCTGTCGGTGTGGCTACCGGCTGTCACCAAAGTCCCGCAAGGAAGGTGATGTGCAGGAGAGGAATGGCTACTGGCCGTCGCCGGTGTCGTGCCCTCCGAGGCAACTACAGAAGGAGAGAGGACGTACTGGTCTCTCCCCAGCGCGGCTACAGGCCATCTCCTAATTAGCGGCCTGGCTACGGGTCATGACCTTTTTTGGGTGCGGCTACAGGCCATCACTGGTGCCCGGCTACGGGCCATGGCCTTTTGTCAGTGCGGCTACAGGCCGTCTCAGGTAATGCGCGGCTTCTGGCCGTAGCTGGGATGCTGCTTGGAACTGTTTGGCCAGTTCCACCCCGATCCTGTTGGTGGTCAGCTCGCCCGGAAGGTAGTGTAATTTGACTAAGGTGGTAGCGGCGGGTGAGTTCCGGGGAATAGGGGCACGCGGTCCGGGTGGACTTATGTCCATGTTGCCCAGGCACGTTCCACGCGTCGTCTAGCCCTCCGTGTCCTCCTCCTGGGGGTGTGGTGGTGGCCAGCGCTGCCACAGCCGGCATTTTATTACATATAAATATATATATATATATATATATATATATATATATATATATATATATATATATATGCATGTATAATTATATACATATATATACAGTATATATATATATATATATATATATATATATATATATATATATATATATATATATATATATATATATATATATATATATATATATATATATATATGCATGTGGGGGGGGACACAATCTGGCCGCACTATGGGGTGGTACTACTACTCTGTGGCAAGGTTGTGTTAGGAAGAATACTGCCACCGTATTCCCTGCGTGTCATAAAAGGCGACTAAAAGGGGCGGGGTGAGAGGACTAGGGACCCCCTCCTCTGTTTTTTAGTTCCTAAAAAGAGACAGGCCAGAGAAAGGGATGGGGGATGGAGTTATCCCCGTACCCTGAAGATTGGGTCTATGAATGTGCGTGGATGTAGTACGACTGAGGCTAAAAGGGAGGAGATTGGGAGAATGTTTGTGAGAAGAAAGTTGGATGTGTTAGCTTTGAGTGAAACGAAGATGAAAGGGAAGGGTGAGTCAATGTTTGGAAGTGTGAATGGAAGATTATCAGGTGTTGATAGAGGAAGGGCAAGAGAAGGTGTGGCCTTGTTAGTGAGTCCGAAAGCACAGCAGTGTGTGATTGAATGGAAGGAGGTGTCATCGAGACTGATGTGGGTGAAAGCGAAATTTGAACGTGAGTTGTGGGTATTTGTGAGTGCATATGGGCCTGGTAATTAAAGGGATGAAGAAGAGAGGGAGTCTTTCTGGAATGATGTTGATGAGTGTCTGCAGAGTTTTGGAGCGAATGTGAATGTGGTAATGATGGGAGATCTGAATGCTAGAGTGGGAAATGTAGCAGTTGAAGGTGTAGTTGGTATGCATGGTGTGCCTGGAAGAAATGAAAATGGGGAGCGAATGATAGCGATGTGTGTTGAGCGAGAGATGGTGATTGGAAATACGCTGTTTGAGAAGAAAGATATTTATAAGTATACATGGGTGAGACAGGAGGGTGGAAGGGTTGTTGATAGAGCTTTGATGGACTATGTGGTTGTGTCTAGGAATGTAATAGGAAGATTGTTGGATGTGAGAGTTCTGAGAGGGGAGGGTGGAGGTATGTCTGACCACTACCTGGTGGAGGAAAGTTGAGAGTAGGTAAGAGATGGGTGAGAGCTAGGAGGATTAGATGTGGCAGGGAGGTTTTGAAAGTGAGTGAGTTGGATAAAAGAGAGAAAAAGATAGAGTATCAGGAGAAATTGAAAGATGAGTGGAATGTAGTGAAAGATCGTGAAAATGGCAGTGTGGAGGAGGAATGGCAGTTATTTAAGAGTGCTGTGGTGGGGCATGCAGAAGAGGTGTGTGGCGTGAGACGTGTGGGTGGTGGTGTAAGAAAAAGAAGAGAATGGTGGTGCGAGGAAGTAAGTAAGGCTGTGGCTGAGAAGAGACGTGCATATGAAGTGTGGCTGCAGAGGAAGGATGAGATGTCATATGAGAGGTATAAGGAAAAGAGGAATAGGGCGAGAAGGGCTGTGCGTGATGCTAAAATGGCAGCAGATGAGAGGTGGGGTAGGCGGCTGACAGAGAATTTTCAACAGAATAAGAAAAATGTTTTGGAAGGAGGTGAAAAGGGTGCGAAAGGGAGAGTCTGGGAAGGATGAACAAGTAAAAGCAGAGGATGGAAGGATGTTAACTGAGATGAATGCAGTAAGGAAGAGATGGGCAGATTATTTTGAAAGATTGTTAAATGTAGAGGAGGAAAGGGTGGCTTGTGGCGGATGGAAGGGTGCAAGGAATAAATGTGTTGGGAGAGTTGAATGATTCTTTGATCACGAAGGAGGAAGTAGAGAAGGTAGTAAAGGAGATGAAAACAGGGAAAGCTGCAGGTATGGATGGGTGTGCTGAGGAATGCCTGAAGGGTGGTGGAGTGACTATTGTTGACTGGTTAGTAAGACTGTTGAATGTGTGCTTTGTGAAAGGTATGGTGCCAATTGACTGGGCAAGTGCTTGTGTGGTCCCGTTGCATAAAGGCAAGGGTGATAAGTATGAATGTACTAGCTTTAGGGGTATCAGTCTCTTGAGTGTTGTAGGTAAGGTGTGTGGTAAAGTGTTAATTATGAGAGTTAGAGAGGGTACACAGGGAGTGATTGGTGATGAGCAGTGTGGCTTTAGGAGAGGGAGGGGATGCGTGGATCAGATGTTTGCGGTGAAACAAGTGTGTGAAAAGTATTTAGCGTAAGGCAAGGATGTGTTTTGGGCATTTATGGATTTAGAGAAAGCGTATGATAGAAATTATAGGGAGGCTTTGTGGACTGTTTTAAGATTGTATGGACTTGATGGTAGGTTACTAAAAAGGGTGAAAAGTTTTTATGTAAATAGTAGAGCGTGTGTAAGAGTGGGAAATGCTGTAAGTGACTGGTTTCCTGTGAGAGTGGGGCTGCGACAGGGATGTGTGATGTCGCCTTGGTTGTTTAATATTTACATGGATGGTGTTGTAAGGGAGGTGAATGCAAGAGTTTTTGGTGGAGGTCTGTCTGGTGAATGTTGATGGTGGAGAGTGGAATCTGAAGCAGCTGCTGTTTGCAGATGATACTACACTGGTGGCTGATTCAGAGGAGAGATTCAGACAGTTGGTAGAGTAGTTTGGAAGGGTGTGTGAAAGGAGGAAATTGAAAGTAAATGGGAATAAGAGTAAAATGATGAAGTGTACGTGGTTGGTAGATTGTAGGGGGATGAATGTAGTTTTGAATGGCGAGTTGCTTGAGGAGGTAGAGTGTTTCAAATATCTAGGGTCACATGTTGCTGTGGATGGAAGAATAGATGCAGAAGTGAAGTTTAGAATAAACGAAGTAGGAAAGGTGCTGAGAGGAATGAAAAAAGTGTTTTGATGTCGTTCGCTTAGAATGGATGTAAAGAGAAGGCTGTATGAGGGTGTTGTGGTACCGACTGCATTATATGGGGCTGAAACATGGAATATGGGTGTAGCAGAGAGGAAAAGTTTGAATGTAATGGAGATGAGGTGTCTGAGGAGTATGTGTGGAGTGACGCGTATGGATCGAGTGCGGAATGATGACGTGTGAAGGAGAACTGGAGTTGTTCAGGAGATGGCTGGTAGAGTTGAGCAGAGGGTGTTGCGATGGTTTGGGCATTTGGAGAGAATGGATAATGAGTGATTGGTGAAAAAGATAACTAAATCTGATGTGAGAGGTGTAAGGCTGAGAGGAAGACCACGAATAGGATGGATGGACAGTGTGAAGAGAGCGCTGGATGCGAGAGGGATGTCTGTTGAGCAAGGAAGAGTGGCTGTGCGTGACAGAAATAAATGGAGAGAAATTGTGAATGAATAGGTGATGACGCAGCCCTGAGGGGATATTCTCCCTCATTTGGTCTGATCAGCTATTTCCGGTCAGGTGCAGGTAAGGGGATGAGTCTGTTATGATGTGGCAGGGGTAAACCAGCTCTGCTGTCGGGCCCTGCTGCGGATGTCACTGATTGCATTGCGCGGTTGACCCTTGTGCGGTGTGTTGCGGTGAGGATCTGTCCGTTCTCCTCTTTGGGGCTAAGATGCGAATGAATGTGTTTGAATGGATGAGTAAATGGGGAATGTGTCGTCCTGTCTCGGCTACCTCCCTTTCCTTGGGGGAAGCAGCCTAGGTACTGTATATAGATAGATAGACAGATATATATATATATATATATATATATATATATATATATATATATATATATATATATATATATATATATATATAGGCCAGATACTTAGGAACCACTACAACTGTCACCACAACCATCAAATGTTGTCCACGAACATTCATACCATTAGTCACACAAACAACCATTCACCACTATCACTGTTACCATTCACAAACACCATTACCCAGCAGCACTGCTGTAAAATTGTAATCATATCTGTAATTCTATCCATTACAATCACTGTTACCATACACGACGTGCAAACACAATCAGTACTGCCATTATAACTACATCCTTCCTGTAACCATTCTCAACCATACAGCTAATAAATACAGTCGCTACACCCACCACCAATACGATCACTACACCCACTACCAATACTGTCACTACACCCACTAACAATACAGTCACTACAATACCAATACTACACCCACAACCAATACAGTCACTACACCCACTACCAATACAGTCACTATACCCACTGCCAACACAGTCACTACACCCTTTACCAATACAGTCACTGCACCCTCTACAGTTCAGTCACTACACCCACTACCAGTACAGTCACTACACTACCAATACAGTCACTACACCCATTACCTATACAGTCACTACCCCCACCACAAATACAGCCACTACACCCACTACCAATACAGTCACTACACCTACTACCAATACATCCATTATATCCACTTCCAATACTGCCACTACACACGCTGCTACCATTCATTACCACTACCACTATTGATAAATTCACATTAGTTACTACAGTGATACAGCAATACAGCCATTTATACTAGAGCCACCTCTATTAATTAATATCTTTTCCAAAGACGATGGAAATAACGGCTAGAACACTACGAATTTGTTCCCTTAAAATAGATGAAGATCCATTTTACGTGTCTAGTCACATTTTTGTTTTAAAGAATGGAGATGGAAAATCTGACTGAGGAGCACAATTCCAGAGTTGCCCTGTTGCACACATAAATGAACGAGAATACCCGTTAACTCTTGCTCTAGACAGGTGGACAGAAAAGGGATGGGAGTGTGTTGTTAAACGGGTGCTACGCCCCCACCATAATGGTTGAGGGATGCAAGCCTATAGTTAAGAAGAACAGTGACCAGTATGAAACAGCGATGGAAAAGCGATAAAGGCGTAGCTCTGCGGCTAAGTGAAGTTGAGAGGTGTTAGTGAGAGGGGGGAAGTTGATGAAACGAAAAGCATTAGACTTCACCCTGTTTAGAGGAGCTGAGTGTGGCAAGCCCTTCCACACATTTAAGCTGTACTGTACACGTGGGTGAATATGGACCCTGTACAAAGTAAACACTTGCGCGGGGGTAAAGAAGGCACGGATTAGACTTTGCTTGTTTTCCATTAGAGGTTATGTGATCTTTCCATGATGGGTCCGGAAATGAAACCCTAAGGCTGTTCAATGAAGATGAAGGACTGGGTTGTACGGAATATTGTCGAAAATTAAGGGGTCTTTCTGCAGAAGTTTTTGGCGAAACGATGATGTAACAACTGAATTTTTTATGCATTGAAAGAACAAGGTTTCTTTCATCCCAGTCAGAGATCACGTGTGCCGTAGCCTCATCCTTTGATTGCTGAAGTACTACTGTGATGGACGATGTGAGAAGTGAGTGGAGAGGTAAAGGGTGGAGTCTGGGCTGGAGGAGCGTTCTTGTTTTGCTGTCCATCTCTTCATCTTGTAATAGATATCAGTAATGTCTTTTCGTGAACAAACAACTTCGACATGATCATTTTTTTTTTTTTTACTGAGGCGAAAATGCACTTGACAGGTTGGTAATTATTGGCTGAATGCAACATTTTCATAATCTCTTTACTCGTTAGCATAATTAATTGGTAACATATATCTGAGGGGGAAATTTGGATTAGAAAATGTTATTCGAACATGTTGCATTCAGCTAATCATCACCAACCTGTCAAATACCTCTTCGCCTCAATTAAAAAACAAAAAATGAGTTATAGGTCAGGTGCTGCTTGCTTACTTTTGTTTTCTTCTGTGCCTGTCAATACTGTTTCCCAAGTCCACCTACATCAGCACTAGCTAACCAATTACACTTTATTAATCGCCACTACACACACACACACACACACACACACACACACACACGTTTACAATACTACCACTACCATCTCATCCACCTGCTTCACCATTATCCACCACTACCATCTCTACTCAGTTATACCACTTACACCAACTTTCGACACAACCAACACCATCCGCCTACCGAAGCACTCACTATCTCACTCCCAGCAACCTATTCCACGATCATTCAGCAACTTCTACTTCCATCATCATCCCTAGATACACTGCGATTACCTCCAACCACGAACAAAGCCCCTACTGCACATACGTACTTACCGTATTTCCACTGGCTCTAGCCACCCACATACCTACTGCCACCACACAGTCACACAACCCCTACCACTGAACCCACTCTAATACTTCCACTGAACTTCTTCATTATGAACTAACCACCACTTGCCATTCACACAACCAGCACCATACAACTATTCATCTATAGAACTACCTATTCACTTGCCAGAAGTCACCCACTCATCCACTGACTTCTATCACCATCACCTCAGCTCCTCACGAAGGTCACTCCTGCGTAAACTGGAGCCATAAATCTTAACAAACATGATAGTGGAACGCCAAAATTTTCTCCAGGATGGAGATGAGATTGAACCTATATTCTGATAAAGCACGGACGAGGAAAATGGAAAAAGATATCCCCCCTCTCTCTCTCTCTCTCTCTCTCTCTCCGCAGACACACAGACAGGCAGAGGCTGAGTTAGCAGACAGACAGAGGCTGAGTTAGCAGAATTAAAGAGGTAAGGACGTGACATACAGTAATTTCAAATTAAAGATGCAGGTAATACGGAAGATTATATAATGGAGCGGAGTCACACAACCAGCCAGGCCAAACTTATTAGTGGGTTACTCTGTGACTTTACTATCTTGGTCGTTCACACACACACACACACACACACACACACACACACACACACACACACACACACACAGCACTTTCTTTGCCTGTAGGGAAAAATCTTGCCGAGTTTCAACTTATGGTTCCTCCTACCTTGCAGACAAAAATCATATATGAAAACTGAATCCTTACATGTAAAACTAATATCTAAAACAAGAAACGTATCGTCAACGAGACAGCAGCATGAACTTCGTGTTAGCAGGATGAGCCACACTTGATAATGGGTGACTCGTTAGTCGAAAATTAATGATAAAAAACAAATTCCGATGGGTGAAATATTGTATGCTGGACTGGTCAAAGAAATTAGACTGCTTGGAAGAGTTATAACTACAACTTAGTCTCGGAGAGAACTGAATGGCGTGAACCACAAAAGACTTCTAAGTGAGGATGTTACAGAGAAGAATCATCTGTCGGTTGTGAGATTGTTACAGAGAAGCATCATCTGTCGTTGTTGATTGCTGTATAACTATAGTGCTCTGGCAGGATATTTACCGCGGCTAAAACAAATGTATTCTTGGTCTTCGTTAAGCTCTCTTGTAAGAATTCGTTGCGTCATCGTGAGCAGATTTACAATTTGGTATATAAATTGATCTTCTTGTCTTTGCTGCTCATTGTCTTCGTTAATGTCTTTGTGTGTGTGTGTGTGTGTGTGTGTGTGTGTGTGTGTGTGTGTGTGTGTGTGTGTTACTACATTTCTTCTCTGTGTGTTTTATCCCCATCACCCAATTTTTCATCCTCCTTCGCATCCTTTCATAGCATCCCTCCCCCCCCCCATCTCTCTCTCTCTCACGTCAAAATTTGCGGATGGTATTAAAACTAGTGCTTCTGGTTTGACAGACTAACGGAAATATTTTGCAATAATATATGGGCCAGCAAGTAAAAGGTCATCCAGTGGTACATGTGATTTTTATGTAAATAAGTGTCAAGGACTTCGTATCAAATATCATTAGGAAATGAAACCTCGACATAAGAACTGACAGAGCAGAAGCTGTACTTGACCTAAGTCTCAATGTAATGACGCTGTCTAAGAGACTACTAAAATATTACGGCCCATGAACAAAAACATCACATTCAATCATGAACATCCCGGTACAGACGAACTTTGCAAAGACATACCCATTATCTACAATGTGCAGCGCAATTGCGCACTCCACAGCCTTGCAGCGACACAGCTGTCTATCTATCTGTCTATTGCCAGACGCCTCAATTCCGTTCGGGGTGGCCACAAACAAATCGCCTCCACGTCGCCCTGTCCCGGCCATTTCACTGCCCTGCTCCCAGCTCACACACCTCTCTCTCATATACCTCTCCACCCCATCCCTCCATCTCATCCTCGGCCTCCCCCTCCCTCTCCCCCCCTCCACTTCACTCACATACGCTCTCTTCGTCAGTCTTTCACCCTCCATGCTCTCCACATGACCAAACCACCTCAGTGTATTCCTCCTAACTAGTCCTATCACATCCACATCCACACCACAATGCTCCTTTATATCCTCATTTGTCAGCCTGTCTCTCCATGTGACTCCACAGGCTCCTCTTAAATAACTCATTTCCACTGCTCTCACTCTTGACTTGTGTCCTTCCAACAACGTCCAAGTTTCACTTCCATACGTTAGAGTTGGTATCACAATACTGTCATGTAGTAACTTTTTCACTTCCATGCTCACTTCCCTGTTTCTTATCACTGCTTTCAAGGAACCAGCAACCTTTCTTCCCTGCTGTACCCTTTCAAGCACTTCACCCTCCAAACCTCCATCCTTACTCATCACACTACCCAAGTACTTAAACGTACTCACATTTTCCAATTCCTCACCATCCAACCTCACTGTACATTCACTGACTTCACCTCCCTCAAAGACCATCACTTTACTCTTCCCTACATTCACCTTTAGATTCCGTTTCTTACACACTATCCCAAACTCATCCACCAAACCTTGCAGCTCCCACTTTGTCTTCACTCAACAACACAGTATCATCTGCAAACAACAGTACAGGGAGTTTCCAAACACTACCCTCTCTCACCAGGGCCACTCCAACATCCACTACCCTACCTTGTACCTCTTTTATTACCCCATCTATGTACAGATTGAACAACCATGGAGACATCACACATCCCTGTTTCAACCCAACCTTCAAAGAGAGAAATTCACTTAGTTCACCATTCACACGCACTGCAGCCTTAGCACCGTCATACATACTCTTCACAGCATTCAACAACTTCCCATCTACTCCATATATTCTTAATACTTTCCACAATTCTTGTCTATCCACCCTGTCATATGCTTTCTCCAAATCCATGAAAGCCGCATGCAACGTCTCTCCCTTCTCTAGAAACTTTTCCACTAAAGATCTAAGAATGAATATCTGATCTACACAACCTCTTCCCTTCCTAAAGCCTCCCTGTTCTTCTCCAACTAATTCCTATGTTCTTTCTCTAACTCTGTCAATAAGTGTCCGACCATACACTTTTCCTATTATACTAAGAAGACAAATGCCCCTATGATTACTGCACACTTCTTTTTCCCTTTTTCCTTTCTACAAGGGAATAATCATACCTGACTTCCAATCCTCCGGGACTCTACCTTCCTCCCAGGCCAATCTGCACATGTTCTACATCCATTCTACTGCTAAAATGAAATATATAGAGTACTGAGCAATAAAACATACCTCCCCAATGCAAAAAGCTTTATGATGAAACACACACACACACACACACACACACACACACACACACACACACAGACACTCACACACACACACTCAATGGGGGAGGCAGTGGCTCAATCGGTGGAGAGTTGGTTTGCAGTCCTAAAAGACCCGGGTTCAAATCTCGCTGGGGCAGGGAACAGTTTAAGGATTTGAATTTCATAAATATCAGACTTTACTGATCTACCAGAAGAACCGCCGACATGTCGTAAAAATACCCCCGCTAACCAGTCCTGTATGAGACAGTCCTAGCATGTATTCAGTATGGACGGTGGGTGTTAGCGCCGAAGTGGTGACATGTAGAGGTGTGCGGTACATAGAAGGACTACTAGGCCCTGAAAGAAGGCTGTGAAGCCTATGCCCAGAGTCGGTCACATAAAAAAAACACACACACACACAAGAAATGCATCTGTTCTCTTTGTTATAACGTCCGTTAAAGGAAAAGCTATCGAAAGACTGAAAAGCTTTAAGAGTTTTTCAAATATAAATATTCCCAGTTCTTAAATGCAGTAGCATCTCTAGGAGTAGTCCTGTTCGTGTCTTTTACTAAAGTTTTTAGGACACGAGGTACTTTTCTCCTGTACACCTGAGCGACCTAAGAGGAACCACACCGCACTACACCACACTACAAGGCAAGTGTATAAATCGATGGACCCTAGAACTTTTGTATCTGTTTGTGTTTGGCCCAAACGTTTCTGCACGCGAGAACAATTTGAAACTGGAAATGCACAGAGTAGAGAGCATTCACACTGAGGCAGGATCTGACTTCTGATGCAGGTTGTTCAGTTGTTTATGTCGGGATAAAAACTGGATTATGAACATTCCATTATTATCAGTTATTATAACACTGGCCACTCCGTTTCTCACTGTCATCTACATTGTATCTGATAGTGAGAAACAGTTTGTCCAGATTCTGTGGCAGTGAAATAGGATGTTGATATTTTATTTCCTAACCACGCGATCGGATAAACGTCAAAGTATGACCAATGCAAACACACTCTAAATCTGGATGTCACATAATATTCTTTCATCAACGATGTGATAACAAAGGTAACAATTTTCCTGAAAATTTGTAAGGAACCTCCAGCATAAACCTCACCACAATCCAACTACCTAATCACCATTTAGAAAATGGAACAGTATGACCGCTTCTGCACCGACTGTAGCTGTTCTTGGTAATTGTTAAATGAAAGCACCAGTAAACGATTGTAACGAAAAGGAGACCAATATTTATTTCAACTGTTGTTATTTACTCTGGGGTATCCTCATGGGGAGTGTGTCTCAAGCTGTAACACTATATCACTTGGTCTCCGGACACTACAATGGAAACTAAATTAGCTCAAGTTACATGCGAATCTTCATCCAGACTGCTTAAATAGCTATATTACTTGGCCTGAATACACAGATACGTTGTATGATTATTGTTATGATTCACAGTAAACAGGATATACTCGTAATCAAACAGCAGAACACAAAACTTCAGTCAACTCCAGTGATTTCAAAACCATGCGTCTAATGCAAGATCGTCATTTCCAAGGGCGCCTTCTAGACCATAAGATGCTCAAGTGCTGGAGGATGTATAGGATGGAGCACAGCGTTCTCCTTGGCTATCCTGTTCTCAGCTTTTAACAGATAGAGTCACCGTATTACTATTATGGATGACCACTTAAAAAAAAAAATGTCTGCGTAGTCTCTGTATATATGTAATTCTCTCTCTCTCTCTCTCTCTCTCTCTCTCTCTCTCTCTCTCTCTCCTGGTCTTAACCCTTTCATTTCTTTTGACTTTCTTACTTTTTCAGTGTGTCATCATCAGCGTAGGCATGAACAAGTGTAGGTCGAGTCGCTTCTCAACTAGTTTCTGTGGCGCGTGTTCGAGTTTGCCCTTGATGAGTGGGTTGTCCATAGCACTGTTTGTCATAGAACATCGGATTCAGGCTTGTTCTTGGGGAACCCATTGTTCAAGTGTTTGGCAAAGGATAAGCGTCACAGAAACTACCAAGACGTCATTCATTCTAGACATCCTCATATGCTTCTACTGGTGATGACATACAAAGGTGTCAAAACGTTTAGTGAAAATATGGACGTTTGTTTCGACGCTGGTTCTACTCTTCCTCCTAAACTTTTCGTTTCTGTATCTGTAGATATGCTTGTGTAATGCATATGCAACTGTGGGAGTATGTGCATGCACTTCCGTGTCAAATGAAAACTGTAATTTTCCCTTGGAATGTATGTGCATTTGTTCCTATTCAAGAGAGTTTGTGAGAATACTGTATGTGCGAGCGCTGCGTTTCACTTACTCATTCAGCCTAATGGAGACGCACGCTGTCATACGAACCTGCAGACTTGTACAAAATTTTATGATATGTGGGTTAAAATAATGATTAGTAGTACTGTTCTAACAGGGAATGGAAGGGGTGCTGGAGGAAACCTCAAGTGCGAAAGCTTCTGAGGGAAACAGTTATGTCGGATCCGTTCCCTGCCCGATAACCGAATACATGAGATTTTACAGTTTCCTTTCCCAGTGTCGGAGTGTGGAGATGGGCGGGAGTAAGAATGGGAGGAATTGGGAATGCGGGAAGGTTGGAAATTGTAAGATAGGTGGGGATAATGGCAGTGAGGAAGAACATGTGTGTAGTAACAGTGGGAATGAAAGGACCTGGATTGGGGAACAGAAGGAGTGAGATGGAAAAATAAGGCTCTGAGAAGATGAAAGGGTGAGAATGGATGGGGGCAAGTGGAACAAAAACCGGGTGTGGAAGGAGTACGAGAATGGGTGACTGATAGGTATTACAGGAAAAGGTGGGACTGGGATGGGACAAATGGAATAGGGCAAGAATGAGAATGAGAAAAGGATGATAAAAGGAGAAGAATTGACAGAGATTAAGGGGGAGGGTGGAAATAAGAGACAGGTGGGAATGGTTGGACGCTAATAATAGGAGAAAGGGGGAATGACGAGGGTGGGAATGGGAGAAGGGTGGAATGGAAGGAGGGTGGGAATGGAGAAACATTGGAAGAAGATGTAAGAAGAGTGAAGAAAGAAGGAAGAAGGTTTGAAATGATGGCTAGCTGCGAAAGGGAACAGGTGGGAATGGAAGAAGAGCGAGTCCGAAGCACTAGAGGGAGCAGCAAGTGTCAACAATATATGCAGTGGGGGAATGGTGGAAACGAAAAACATGGCAGTGAAGGACAGTGGCAATGGAGAAGAGTGGGAGAAGGTGGGAGAAGTGGGAGAATGGGACACATAAAAACGGGTGGGAATTCGTCGCTGTTGGAATTTGTGGAAAAGTAGGTATCGTGATACTGTGAGAGGTATGAACACAAATATGGGAAGGTTGGCAATGGGACTGACTTTGAACGTAGGAAAAGTGGAAAAGGGCGGGAAAGACATGACTCGATAGGGAGGGCGGATGCCTTTCTCAACACACGCTAAGTATGGTCGAAGATGTGTTGCTCGCGAGTTTGGAAAATGCAAAGATTGTCATGCAAATTTAAGTGGCCCTACAAATACCTCATGCTTAAGTACGATAATATTAATGTATAAGAAATTTTTATGACAAATATTATTGGTGGTTCATCAATATAGGTGGTAATCTTAATACGAGAAATAGATAAATCTGAAGTTGCAAATGCAAATAGAATGATGGCTATAATATTAATGATATATCTTCTTCCCCTTATTCTGATCGATTCCTTCCTCGCTCCTTTCTCTGTACCATCCTTCCTTTTTTCCTTCCTTATGCCTTCTATCTTCCCTTCCTTCTCTCCCCTTTCTACCTTTGTTCTGTTTTTTTTTTTTTTTTTTTTTTCCTGCTTCGCATTTCTCTTTTCATTTTTTCCAACCCTCTTAAATTGTACCTCGTACCCTCTTCGTTTCCTCTTTTCCATACTTTTTCTTCAACATTCCGTCTTCAATATTCTGCCAAACATTCAGTACATTATGTTGCTGTGTATCATCGGTGAGGTATTTCGATTATTTTTCCTTACTTTGTGCCTCTTTCATCCTAGCCATTTGAGGTTCCTCGAAGCTTAAGGAACATTCGGTGAAATATATATTCTTCCATAATCTCTCTGTGAATGGTCCCAGTATTTAAATGTAAAATGTAATGCCACAATGGGTTTATTCCGTGACCAGCGTTGCCTATGCTGTACGAATGAAATGCTGACTACTAGCTATGACAATCAGTTTCGTGTCAGTTAATCTTGTAAAACAATGCAATAGACAGTCAAATATAAAATCAGTTCATTTCGAGAAGCCTAGACACACTCTGTTTAAGACTGGATATCATAGGCGGTAGGAAATACAGACAAAGAAAGACAGTTCCAGAGTTGACCAGTTGCATAAATGAAGGGCTGGAAGTAGAGGTTAACTCAAGCATTAGAGAGTTGGACAAAAAAAAGGATGAGAGTTTCCTACTGGATGGGTGCTACGCAACCGCCATAGTGGTGGGGGGATGCAAGCAGACAGTTCAGAGGAGCAGTGACCAATGAAGTAGCAATAGAAAAAAAGATAAAGATGAAACAATGTGAACAAAGAGATAGAAGATGAGGGAGGTCAGTAGAAGAAGGAGAGTTAATGAGATGAAAAGCATTTGACTCAACATTGTCTAGTTGAACCATAAATGGGGAGCCTGTTGTACTTTACATAGGGGAGAAAACCCGTGTATAAAGTCAACAACGGTGCAGGGGTAAACAGGGTACGGAGTCAGTTTAGCACACCTAATCTAGTGGAGGCTGATTTTACAAGAGAGGTAATAAGATAAATCCCGTGAGAATGACACCCCTAGTATGTTCGAAGATAATGCTGGATCATAATCGTTATTTTGAAACCTCAGAGGATTTTCCTGTGGTAGATTCTGACAGATTGAAAAATATAAGAACTGAGTGTTTGGTGCATTGAAAAAAATAAGATTACTTTTACCTCAATCAGTGATATAAACGAAGTCAGACATTATCCGTGCCATAGCCTCATCCCTTCTTTGTAAAAATAACTCCTAAGAGGGATGGGAAGTGGACGGAAAGGTGAAGGGTGGAGTCATCAGCGTATGAGTGGACAGGGTTAGATGTAAAGCTTAAAAGGTCACTGATGAAATGAAGGAATAGAGTTGGTGTTACGACTGAGTCCTGACGAACACCACTACTGATAGCCCTAAAAGAAGAACGGTGGCCATCTACAACAGCAGTTATAGAACGACCAGAAAGGAAGCTAGAGATAAAGGCACAGATAGAAGGATAGAAACCGTAATGGGGTAGTTCAGAAATTAAAGATTTATGCAAGACTCCATCGAAAGCCTTTGAGATGCCAAGTGCAATGCCAAAGTTTTCACCAAAGTCCTGAAAAAAGGATGACCAGGAATGTGAATGGAAGGTGAGAAGTCCCTGGCAGAAGCCATTCTGATAATCAGAAACCAGGTTATGATAGGTAAGGTGCTTTATTTATTTATTTATTTATTTTTGTGTGTATGTTAAGAACAGATTCAAAAACTTTAGAAATTCAGGATGTTAAAGCAATTGGGCCATAGTCTGAGGACAGGGAATGGTCACCCTTCTTTGCGACAGGCTGAATGAGAGTAAACATCTAGCAAGTCAGAATGGCACAAGTTGACAGACAAAAGCGAAAGAGTTTACCAAGGCAGGGTGCAAGCACAGAAGAAGAGTTCTTGACAGCAGCAGGAGGAACATCATCATGCCTATATGCCTTGTTGGTATTGAGGCCAGTCATGGTATAAAACACATCAGTTGAAGAAATTTTAATGTCAGCCATAAGGAAATCAGAGGAGGGAAGTGATGGTTTGACAGCACCAGGATCGTCTAAGGTGGAACTTGATGAGAAAGTCTGAGGGAATGTTCCGTATGGTCAGTAGAAGAAACAGCTACCTAGTCATCAAAGTGGAAAAGAGGGGGGACAAATGATGAAGTAAATTTGTTAGAAAGGATTTTGGCAAGGTGGCAGAAGGAGCGGGAAGAATTTGAGTTCAGAGCATTTAGTACGAATGAAATTATTTTCAGCAGAGCAAAGGACAGATTTAGTACAGTTCCGGACAGAAACATAAATGAGATCAGATTCAGGGATGGGTTAGCTCCGATATCTTTTGAAGGCCCTCTCCTTGCTGTGGACAGCATTAGACCAAACGTGATTAAACCAAGTTTTTTTTTTTTTTTCATTAGTCACATGGTAAGAGAAAGGAATGTATGCTTCCATGCCCGAGAGAAAAACCTATGTATTGCGCAAGGCACACTGAGATGGCTCCCGGCCATGGAAGCAATATTCATTTCGGGGAAAATGAAAGAAGTATTGTCTGAGGGCCTCCCAGTCAGCATCTCCAAAGTGCCAAAGTTGCCAATTTTGGCCTTTCTGGAGTGCTATGACAAGGTAATGCAATAAAGCTATGATCAGAGGAGCCCAATGGAAAGGAAAAGTTAACAGCATAAGCAGAAGGATTAGGTGTAAGGAAAAGATGAAGCATGTTGGTTTTCTCTCCAAGGCAGTCAGGGATACGGGTAGGGTGCCGTACAAGCTGCTCTAGGCCATTAAGGTTAGAAAAGATGTAAGTTTGTTCACCAAGTGGATCACTGAAAGGAGTGGAGAGCCGGAAGTGGTGGAGAACATTGAAATCACATGGAATGGAGATTTCAGAGAAAGGAGAAATTGATAGGAAGTGATTCATCATAGAAATAAGACAGACATACAGTTTTTCTAGACAATAGAATTAGAGGATATGTATACAGCACAGACAAATTTAGTCTGAGAATGACAGGATAGCCGAAGCCAGAAGGTAGAGAATTCAGAAGATTCAAGTTCAGGGACATGAGAGCAAGATACATTGTTGCGTTCATATAGACAACAGCCACCTTCGGCTTTGAAGTGAGAATAGAGAAAGTAGGCGGATACAGGGAAGGGTTTGTTATCAGTTGCTTCAGACAGCTGTCAGAAAGGAAAAGAAGGCGAGGTTTACAGAAAGAGAGGTGTTGAACAGCGAGAAAAATAGAGGAACTTCAGCAAATGCTGCAGAAATGAAGAAGGGGTGAGTCCGGCAGTGGTTCCAGCTATCACTCTTTGCCGTTACAAGAAGAAGGGCGAATGGTGGGGGGCTTTTATGGTCCCCTCACCCCTGGGGACTCCAAAACTGGGTGTTGAGATGCCATTTTCTTCCCTTTAAATTTAGAAAAGGAAGTGTGGTGTGTAATGTGCATGTAATTTGGTGTTAACAGTTGTAAGAAATTTTATAGGACAGTATACTGGCCTTGTCTCTGTGTTTCTGAGACACTGAAATAGTTCAGCAAAAGGGAATGGTCAGAAGCTAGTCTCGAGGGCTGATGAAACGGGAGGTCCAGCTTTCCATCTGCCTGGGGAGTACTGCCCTGTTCGACTGGTGCTACAGTTTACTTTGAGGGACGTGGTTAGTCTTCCATCCAGAGGTTCATCAGAGTCCCCTGTACTATTAATCGTACTGTATACATTTCTCTTAACCTACCTACAGTCGCGTTCTTCATGGTACTTGGCTTCTGCTAATCTCATTCGATTTTTGAGGAGAAAGTGAGTCATGGTAGCTCATTGTGTTAAGATAGTTCCTATTTGCAAGTTTCTTTTGTGGAACATTTCATTTCTTTTTTTTATCATGTTCATATTTTACAATTCTTTGGTGCATCGGGCAGAGTTTGTAAGCACCCGGAAGTAAATAAAAGCCAAAACTTAAATTAAGAAGATAAAATACAATTGGAATGGTCCCAGAAGCATTCCATTTTAGTTAAATGGAGCTGTACTGTACTGTACATTATTACTGCCGACCTGGTAGCATTGTCCACTCCTGATATAATGCAACTCTATCCCTGGAAATATGGTAAAACGAACAATATCTAGCGTAGCGTGAAGGGAAATTAAAAGGTACGAGAACAGTGGCTGGAACTTTTTATCTGGTCGTGGACCTTTTCAAACGTTACCCTACCACGCTGGCTGGCAGACCAGGCGTGTAAATTTTCTAAGAATAGAGCTTTCTTTCTGTTTCTCCTGTGTTCTTGTGGGATAGACTCCAAAGTCCGTTTCCTAAGGCCCAGCAGTCCTTGTACGTGCTAACAGCTTCACATACGAGGTTTATTCAGAAAGCATCCGACCCTAGGGCATAAAAAAATTAACAGCTAACCTGTTGAGTTAGGACACTAATTCCTCTCACAGTAGGCCCCTTCTGACTTGACACACAAAGCCCAGCGTTCTTTCCACTGCCTGAAACATTCAAAGTCGGTTTTCTGTATCTCTTGCACGTGCTTAATCTCATTCGTCATGATCTCTTCTCTCGGACGAATTTTGCTCAAGATATGTTGGAGTGTGCAAATCGCGATCCAGACTTTCTGAAGACTGCTACCACTGGAGATGAGACTTGGGTGTACGGGTACGACTCAGAAGCCAAAGCATAATCGTTCCAGTGGAAGCATGGTCTCGGCTAAACAAAAGGGCGACAGGTTTGCAGCAAGGTTGACACTCTTTTTCGACTACCGGGGTGTTGTGCATCACGAATACACCAGGTAAGACTGTCACCAAACATCACTACCTCGACGTTATCCGTCGTCTTCGTGACGCAGTTCGGTGAGGGAGACCAGACCTTGGGAGAGTGGCAAATTGGAAGTTGCAGCATGTCATCGCCCCTGCCCATTCTTCTCAATTGATTCAGGAATTTTTGGCGAAGCACAAAATCCCGTAGATCTGGCAGGCACCCTACTCACCAGACATGGCTCCGTGCTACTTTAGGTTATTCCCCAAGCTCAAAATTCACCTGAAGGGTGAACTATTTGAGACGAGAGAAGAGATTATGACGAATGCGACGAAGCGCCAGTAGGAGATACCGAAAGCTGATTTTGAAATATGATTCAGGCAATAGAAAGAATGATGGGCTATGTGTCTCAAGTCAGTAGTGGCCTACTTTGAGGGGGATTAGTGTCCTTGCTCAACAGGTGAGCTTTTTACCATTATAGAGCCTAAGGTCGGATACTTTCTGAACACCCCTCGTATCACTTACTTAAATGAACGAAAAGCATTCGGCAGCCGAATGCTAATCACCTGCCAGAATATGCTGTCGGCGGAGTCCAAGGTTTTGGCCATATCTGGATATCCTCAAGGTTTCATGTTGATAGCTCAAGCCGTTTATGAGATATAACGGTGGTAATGGTGGGTGATGAAAACCAGTTGTCCTTTGCCAGCCATTTTTGTGATCTTGACCTTAACTCTGAGTCCCCATTTTCGAACTAGGCCAGGATTTTGACCATATCTTGATACCCTGAAGGTTTCATGTCGATAGCTCAAGCCGTTCATGAGATATAATGGGGACAGATTTACACACACACACACACACACACACACACACACACACACACACACACACACTGAGCCAGGCAAAAATATTATAGCTTCGCCTCGTAAGGCGGGCGATAATTAAGACTGGTATGATGGTATTAGGTGGGTGGTGTCTTTACATGTTTGTAGGTTTTGTGGAAGATGAGTCAAGACCCACTTAAGAAATTATTGCCTGTGAAAATTTGTTACTGGAAGTTCATCAGTTACTTATATTCATTAGTAAGTATCAGAAACCACAAACCCATACTGACATAAAGAGCAGTGGAAGAGGTTTATGAATAAGTTACATTTGGAATGAGATAAACCAAGATTTCTCAGAGACAGCCAAGATAGGTGGGAGGCACACAATGAAAAAAAGACAAGAAAAAAGAGAAGCAACTGAGACAATGACTTTGTCTTCAAGCATGCCCCCTCAAGGGAAGCAATTCCACTTGCTGGCGTAAAATTGCATGCCAAGTCCTCGGAGATATGTTTCCACTATCAGATGTTGCCGCAGATCTGTCCCGACCAACACAAAACTGCGCTACACGTTCCCTCTGGCTTAGTTGAGGTGGGGGAAGAAGGGAAATGGTAGGATAGAGAGAGAGAGAGAGAGAGAGAGAGAGAGAGAGAGAGAGAGAGAGATTATGCTGAAGGGAGGAAGGAATAAAGGTTACATTTGGGAATGAATTATTTAGTAAGAGGAGGTCCAAAGACTGCGCAAATTAATAAAGGTGGAAGGTGAGGGAGAAAGTAGGGGTCATTGACGGAGGGGGAGTGGATAAGGAGACAGAGATAATTGTAAGAAGTCCCCTACTGGTCAAACCGGTCGGGGGGTCTTCAGGCTTGCGTGGTTCCGTCAGCACGTCAGTTCGTCCGTCAGTCCATACGCAATTTCGTGTCAGTTCTGTAGCTTCCACATGCATAGATAGATTTTGATATAACTTCACACAGTAATTGTTCCCCATACCATGATGGTGTGTTGCGAGCAACAACCAGCAACTGTACATATGTACTGCTATCATACCCACACTGCATTCACAGTACATATATGGTTATCATCTGGTAGAGTGCTTCGTATTGCATAGCAGTACTAGACACTTGTTTTGTTTTGTATGCAGGATTCGGAAAGTCTGAAGAACGATGATGATGATGATGATGTTGATGGGGACAGTGATGGAGATTGTGTTGACGCTGGACTTATTGGTGGTGGTGGTGATGATGATAATGGAAATAGTGGATGAAGGTAATGATAAGTGTTGTATGTGATGATGATAGTGGCGATGGCAGTCTTGCAGGAAGTGACGATGACTAGTGGTGGTGGTGGTGCTGCTCATGGTGTTGATGATGATGCTTTCAACAATAACGATGACACCAGTGGCAATAGTGGTAGTGGTATTGATAGCAGTGTAGATGGTGGTGACAAAGGTAACGAAAATATGGATGATCTTAACGTTCATCTCCTCACGTTCATACCATCTTCTCATTTTATATTTACTGCACCTCCTCTTGCTCCACATATCCTCATCTCTCATATCCTCACATCAACTCTCCTTGGTTCACCCCACATCATCAACTCTTGCACCATAATATTTCTCACTCTCACCTCAATTTACAGTCTCACCTGTTATATCCTCAGTTTATTTCACCCCAGATGCTTCCCCGACTTTCCTCTCACCCCCTGTATCCTTGGTCATCCCATAACCTCTCTGTTAATATATTCTCATTTCCATGACTTCATTTCTCTCTCTTACCCACACCTAACGTAATTTTCACATTCATTACACATCATCCTCACTGGCCTTCAATTGTCGTATCCTCTCACCTCACATACTCTCGTATATCTTCCTAGCCTCATATCGTCTCCTCTTCCCTCCTTACCTCATTTCCTCTCCACATCGATCACTTCATACTTTCTCTTCACTTCCCACCTCCGACGGCAACACATATCCTCGTCTCACCTCTCACCTTCCCTCACATCTTCTCTTCCTCACCTCTTATGTCACATTCCCAATTTTCTCTTTCTACCTCGCCCTTCACCACCTCTCGCTGCACGCAAAATTTTCTCCTATCCATTTCTTATCTCATCCCTTATTACTTATCACTTTGCACTGTAACCTCTCCCCACACATCATATCCTCCCCTCACCTTCCTCTCCTCCTCATCCTTAGCATCACACCCTATCTCTCTTCACCACCTCCTCATTCTCTCCCCACCTTCTCTCTCCCTCCTCACCCCACATCGTCATATCTCACAGGAACAAGCGTCACCCCAGAACCTTATTATCAGGAGGGAAGCAAAGAATTTTACAAGGTTCATTACTCAGGGTGATGGCAGGATTTTTTTCTTTGTTCCCCTTCCACTCCCTTCCATGTTCTCCTCTACGGTGTAATTATGTTTTCTTTATGGTAACTTTCCCCTCCGCTCGTTTTATTTCCGCTTGGTTTTGTTTATGATGTTTTACCATCATGTTTATTTCGTCGAATATCAATTTTATTTATTACGGTACGTAAGTTTACTCAACAATTTGTGTTTTCTTGTTCCCTTGTCTGTATCCCTTGCTTTGTATTTGCTTGTCTCTGTTTCCCATGCATCTCTCCTGTACCAACCGTTCCCTTCCCTAACTAATTCGTTCTTTCTTGCGTTCTCTTCTCTTTGAACACTATATTTCATTGTTTTTATTTCTTTCTCCCGCGCTCGCTGTTTTCTTCTTTACCATCATAATTCCTTGGCCTTATCTCATGTTTCACATTTTTAACGTTGCCTATCTCTAGTTCACTCATTCCATTTGCTTTTAATTCTCTCTCTCTCTCTCTCTCTCTCTCTCTCTCTCTCTCTCTCTCTCTCGTTTATTTTTTCTTTATCGTTTTCCATTTCCTTCCCTTTATTTTCTCCTTCCCCCTCCCCGAAAGTATAATTCATTCTTGCTAATTCCATGTTCTATCCTCTCTCCCCCCTGACATCCCACACAACACTCATTCAGAATTCTTTCTCCTGCTCCTCCTTCTCATCGATCTCGCCCCATTCATAGTTCATTCCCACTTTTAACTCAGTACTTCTCTCTCTCTCTCTCTCTCTCTCTCTCTCTCTCGTCCAGCGAAAGACTCCCAGATTTTCCGGCCATCATCCCCGGTGCCAACACTATTACATGTAAGGTGTGGTTAATTATTTGGCTGGGTGTACTGCGTGCCCTGCAGAATAACGCAGTAGTCTCGGGGTAGCCAGAACAAAAGATAAATGCACTACACAACTCGTACAAGGTTTAGGTTTAGTCAGGTTAGCATATGGTATGTTTGGGTGTTAGAATTGCTTTATCATATGAAAAAGGTAACTGTCACTGTCTAACCAAGATAAAACGAAGTGCCACGCGCCTTACATAAGTTTAAGGTGAGTTCAGGTTTGGTTAGGTTTGATTACAGGAGAGGCTTACACTGCACGAAAAGGGTAAGAATATGATAAGACTGATATATGACCATCACAAGGGTTATCAATTTCAGACCAAGTACGTCAGTTCTTACTTCATCTTTTCTGCTAGCCGATGTTTTTATTCAGGTCAGGGGAGCACCTAATTAATGAAGGAGTTAATAAAGGCCATATGTAGCCCCTCCGTTCGAAAAGTCTAATCAGAGCTGAATAAGTCGTCCGGAAATAGCAGAAATAAATGAAAAGAAAAAGACTTCTTACTAAATGGATTTAAAGTGAAGAGTACGAGAAACTGTGTGTAACAGCAGAGAAATGAAAAGCAGGGGACAATGAGAAGGAAAATATAAGCAGGAAGATTGGCGTAGGAAAAGAGGAGAGGTCGCAAATAAGCAAAGAACTGAGTGGACAGGATAACTGGGAGAAATGAAGAGGAAATTATGAGGAAAGGAAAGTTGAAATTCAATGACGCAATCGATTACATGCAAGAGTTATTAGCAGGGAGAGAGAATGAGGGGTAGGTAATGATGAGGAAAAGAAAGGGCGAGGGAGAAAAGACGCTAAATAAGAAGAATATGAAGAAAAGGAAGGACAAAGAAACGGACAGAAGGAAAACAGCAAATGAGGAATAAAATAATTACTATATCAATAGAGCGAAGGTAAACTATGGTGACAGTCAAGTTATAGCCAGAGTATGTGAGAGACGAGTGGACGGAGTGACTGGAAAAGAAAAAAAACTTACACAATTTACGGGACAGAAGAAAGAACACAATAAAACACACACACACACACACACACACATACACACACACACACACACACACACACACAAACGTAAAAAAAGGTATGGTGAGAACATCAGTCTAATATCATGAAAAATAAGAATGGGAATGTAACAGCTGAAAAGAAACAAAGATGACATACGATGATTTACTGCAGCAAACAAGAACCAAGAGAGAAAAATAAAATGAAAAACAGTAATGACTATATATAAAACGGGGGTAAAAACAAGAAAGAGAATATAAACAAGAAAAACGTTTGAGAACTGAAGCTATGAAATATGAAACAAAGAAAAATTCCCAAATAAACTTTTCAGGTTGTAGTAAACTTACATGTATCAACAGCCCAAACATCTAGGTTTTCCTCTAACATTATTGAGATCAGTTAATTTACTGCCTGTATTTACGGGGGAAAAATGGTTGGACAAATAATGGGGCTGCCGCAGATTTTTACTGCCTTCTTGTGATGAATTGGATACGTTAACGAGAGACGGGAAAGAGGGTGAGGCGTGAGTGTGTAATGGTTAATGGCTGTTGCATTTATAACATCTAACAGAACCCTCACACATTTCTTTTTGTTACATCATTACTCAGTATCATCTTATTATTTACCTTTACTTCTCTTTCTCTCTCTTTACATTTTCTCAGCATCTCTGCCCTTTCACGACCATTGCCCTACTGTTTATCTTTATAATATTTCCCTTTTCAGCATTTATATACACTCAGTATTCAAACATATTACCCTTATATTATTTATACACCCTTGCAACATTTGCAGTATGTCCTCACGGCATCCTCGGTGTCTTTTACGTCGCCTTCGCATTTTATCTTAAAAACTGTCATGGGAGCAGCAGCATCCTCACACAGTATCCCCTCACAGCCAATAATTCTCATGTCCTCTGTAACAAAAATCCTCTCAACAACTTACACTCTCGCACTTCCCTTCAGCCCCACCTCGCTACGAATTAATCCACTTCCTTAGCTTTTCTGACAAATCCTACCACTACCACCAGCCTTCCCTCCTTCCCTTCAGACTTACCCTCTTACCCTGAATGCCTTCCTGTTTTCCCTCTCCTTCACATCTTATTCTACTCACTCAAACCTTTGCCAAATAACTGTTCTTTCCCGTATTTTTCTCATGCTTTCATCTCTGTCCTACTCTTCGCCCCTCTTTGTTGCGCTGTCGATTTCCTCTTCACTGTATAACCATATCTCTCTTTGCCCCCCATTTCCTTCCACACTCATTGATCACCTTTTCTACCCTTAAATTTATTTTCTTTACCCTGTTCCCTTCTCCTAACTTCTTTTTTTATCCACTCTGCTTTTAAGTCTTTGATCTCCGCTCTAACTGGTTTCTCATTTTTTCTCGTCCTACGTATATTCTATTCATTCTTTTATCCATTCGGACAACTCATACCTCAGTCTGTCTTTCCCTTTCCCCTTTTTCTGTCTGACTTCTCTCAACTGTATTCATTCCTCTCGTTTGTCTCCACCGCTTTAATCTCAATAACTTTATTACTCGAGCTCCGTATTTTATTTTCAGCTCAGCCTTCATTTGTCCCTTATCTCTTATGCTCTCTCTCTCTCTCTCTCTCTCTCTCTCTCTCTCTCTTTGCCACACACACACTCACAATCTCACTCTATTTTTCACTCCCTCTTCTCTACCCTGTTCACCTTTGTTATTCTGTTGTTCCTCTCGCTTCTGAAATCCCTGCTTCTTGTTGTCTTGCCTCAGTTATGTTTTCCCTTCTGACTCTTCTCTTCCTTGCCTTCCCTCTGCCTTACTTTCCTCTAGTTTGGGGCAGAGCTAAAGGAAGGGGAGCACTAGGGGAAGGAAGAAGCCAAAACAAAAGGGATCCATGAATTACTGGAGAACGAAGGGTTAAGGAACAAGATAAACAAAAGTAGACCAGGGTACGAATCAAGAACTGACGTAGGGAAATGAAGGCAGAAGGGGAATGGAAGAGGGAGGAAAGGAAACTGGAAGAGGAAGGGAGGGGAAGTATTCAGGAGAAAGGCAGATAAATGGTAGTGACAGAAAAACATATGAGGACGAGGCAGGCATTGGGAACCGATATGAAGATAGTGGAGGGATGGAATGAAGGAAGAGGAAATTGAAAAAGGGAGAAAAAGAAAATGGAAGAGATAGGGGAGGGGAGGAATAGAGAGGCAAGAACCAGAGAAATATAAATGGCAATGAGGCAGAATGGCAGAAGAGGACGAGAGATGAAGAGAACAAGGATATAATGAAGGGATTGAAGGAAGAGAGTGTAAACAAGGACAAGAGGGAGCTAAATGGCCATGGAACTGGAAAAGCAAAAGCGAGGAGCAATAAGAAACAAAAACCTAAAGAAGACGGTAGAAAGTAGATGAAGGATGAGGGAAGATAACGAGAGGAGACTAAATTAAGAGACGGAAGGGAGTAGAAAGAAAGGACGAGGGGGATCATGAACAGAGATGACAATAGAAATGGAGAAAACAAGGCGAGTGTAGTCTGAACCTTTTCAGTCCGATGATGTATTTATATTAATTTTCTGTTCAGACGATTTTACGGCCTAAGGACAGCAATCAGGTTATGAAGGAATGATTGGAAAGTGTCTAACCCCGTCACTATGCTGTATACATATGGTTTCTACAAATTTATAATACTCTGACAGAGAGAAAAAAAACTCCGTTGATGGATGGATACAAGAAGTGGGATGCATTGCCTGCGTACGGTAAAAAGTGCGAGTGGGAGACGGTGAACCGGCTCCTTGTATCCGTGTAAGTAGTGCACAGGTGGCCCTGATCTCCAGCCTCTGTAATTTAAGAAACTTCATTACTCCTACGACACAAGACGTGAGGCATAATTCACTACTGATTATCACCCCAAAGGAAAACTATGACCCTTCCTCTAGAATAGATGTTCTTACTATGTGTATACACGAGGATGATCGTGATGATGATGATGATGATGATTACAGTGTGGATTAGAATGAAGATTGTGTGTCGATAGTGGTACCAGAACAATAGAAACGAAAGAAAACAACGGACATGATATGAAAAGGGATGAGGGGAGAATTAAGGAAGATGAAAGGAATGAAGACGATATTCGAAAAGCAAAGACGCAAAATGCGACAGGCGAGGAAAGCAGGAAAGAGAAGGTAGACGGGAATGGGAGGGTGAACTGATATAAAGAAAATTGTAGTAATGGGGGAAAAGGAAGAAGAATAGTAGGCACAACAGTAATGATTGGGTTGAGGAGGTGTAGTAGAATAGGAGGATGGAAAGATAAGGAGAATGGAAAGGTAGTAACAGAAAAGGATGGGGAAAGAAAGAAGATTAAAAGCGAGAACTCAGAGAAGATACGAGTTGAGGGAGAAGTAGCTGAGAGGATTGACGGGATGGAAAAGATAAAGGAAAGAAAGGAATCAGAATTAACAGAAAAGGGAAGAGGATTAAAGATGAGAATTCAGCTAATGAAGTTGAAGGGATTCAAAATGGGAAGGAAGCAAAAGAGGAAGGTGAGAGGATGGAAAGGAAAATTAAAAATGATGGTAAAGGAAAAGGATAGAGATGGAGAATAGAATGAAAAAAAAAAAAAAAAAAAAAAAAAAAAAAAAAAATATATATATATATATATATATATATATATATATAGAGAGAGAGAGAGAGAGAGAGAGAGAGAGAACAGCAATGGAGAGGATGAGGAGGTTAAGGTGGAAGACAAGGATGAAGGATAAAAATATAAATGGAAAAGAAAGCGAGAAGAAACGGAAAGGGTTGGTTAAAAAAAAATATATAGGGGACAGGGATAATGATGGTTAGTGAAGGGACTGGGGAATAGGCGGTAGAAAACTAGAGTTCAAGGATGGAAAGGGAACCGTATAAGGAAGCTTAGTCAAAGGAATAGGTGGTTTAAAAAGGGAGGCGCGGGAAAGATGAATGCTGATGATGGGATAGAGGAGGGGAGGGAGACAGAAAGCTGGCTGACCAAGAATATAACATGTCCTCATGTTGAATGTTTTTTCTCATTCTCATTTTCGGTATTGCAGCTCTCAACTTTCTCCATTTTCCCCGTCTAATTTTTTTAAGCTCTTCCGGTCTCGGAAGTGGATAGATAAATAAGCTTATATAAACTGACTAATACTGGCAAATAAATAAGCAGACATATATATATATATATATATATATATATATATATATATATATATATATATATAGAGAGAGAGAGAGAGAGAGAGAGAGAGAGAGAGAGAGAGAGATAGTCAGACAAATAGATAAATAGATAGATAGATTGATATAGATAAAGAGACAGTTTGATTGATAGATAGATGGATGGATATATCGACAGTGTCGGCAGATAGACAGGTGATAGAAAGTAGATACTGTGGTAAACAAGTACTGGTATATGTGAAAATATACAGGGTGGTCCGTAAATAGCACTCCACTAGAATCTGATCTGGCATACTGGTTGCTGGGACGACCGAGTCTGCTGGTGTGGCCGTGAGTGAGTCAGCTGGAGTAGGAAATGAATAAATGATGCAGGGTACACACTCATAATGCAGACTGAGCCGTCCCCATAACACACCAGGAACTGCCCTGTGGAGTGACACAGAAGCGTTATGTATGGACCACTCTGTATTTATTCTCTCATGCAGTCCTTCATTGCCCCATCAAGAGGGTAGAGGCTCAGGGTCAGGCTGCTTAGGCCAGACATTTAAGACAAGAGTGATCAGTCGCTTGTGTGTGTGTGGTGTTATGCCAGATATCAACCCCGGTCAACTGTCGGATGTAAAATCTTATGGGTCATATCAGACAGACCTTTTATCCACTAGACCACCAGGAGGCCTTTTGGTTGTGTTGTTACCACCCAGCGTAGTACAAAAATAGCATCCGGGGTGACATGAGACCAATTAGCCTGTCACACAGTACAGAGTCACCTGTAGGTAGCACTACATCCCGTTTACCATCTGAAGCACGTATTCATGGACAAATTACCAGACAGACTTACCCTTATTAATATGTAATTGACAGGTAGGCAATGAGGTGGAAAGGCCAAGACAGGTTAGGAAACTGTGTAAAAAAAAATCTTGTTTTTTGTCTCCATCCATTCACCAACTTCTAAATCTCTTCCTCCTTAACCATTTTCATCCACTAACCCAGCCCTCCTTAGCCTTTACTCCCTTCTTACCCCATAATTAATGTTTTCTCTCTCTCTCTCTCTCTCTCTCTCTCTCTCTCTCTCTCTCTCTCTCTCTCTCTCTCTCTCTCTCTCATCACCTCTGCAGATTTTAATATTTCTGAGCGCTAACCATGACGCGTGAGACAGCCGCTGATTAAAAGATAAAATGAAATAGTACCTCTGCAATATCTTTCAATATCCCTCTTCTTCACAATAACCTGTCTTGCCCCCAACCAACCAGTCCCTTCCCAGACAGTTTTCCTCTCACACTCTTTGTACTACCTCCTCGTCCACCCCGTTCACACTGACTTGGCTTAAAATTTGTGTCTCATCATCTTAATTACTGAACTGTAACAAGAGGTTAACACTGCAATATGAGGCAAATAACAAAGAAATGGTATGGAACATAAAGAAATGTCGTCTTGTGACACTGAGTCACAGCAAAACAAACTGCTAAAGGACGGAAGATTCAGCCAAATTAATGTGAGTCATCTATAACCTTTCTTTCTAACCTCCCAGACTCACCTACACAGATTCTGGTACCGGTATGTCACTGTCACTGGTCCTTAGCTCTTTTTTCCTTCCTCCACGATCATTTACGCTCTCATATTTCATACCCTCCCATCCTCCTTCTCTCCTCTCACAGACCTACTCCCTTCGCTTCCTCTACTTGTTTCACAGTCGCTTCCATTCTGTCATAGTCCTCCAGTCTCAAAATCCCTTCCCTTCACCCAGGTCTCCCCAGTCAACACTCAGTCGCTCAACACCTACGGCGCCGATAACGCAGCTCAGCTGGTGTTACCAAGTGGTACATTAAACGAACATGACCAGCTTGTTCAGGGACAGGCGCTCAAATTGAAGTTACAAAAAGGACTGGAAAATGGAGACAAACATAAAAAACTTCACACTGGTAGAGAAGAATTAAATCAGGGGATAATAACATTAAGGAAATATAAAGCATAAAAAAGCTGAAGATGTTTCGCTGTTCACTAACGTCTGGCATGATCACTGACCACAGAAACATTGAATACCTCAGGGGAAAAAAGGAACTCACACATGCCCATACAGATGCCAAAACTTTCCTGAGAGAATTATACTCCACCAAATCCAAACAACGAAACGACCAATGCTACATTATTCACTGATCTCAACCCATATTGCCTGTAAAGCATGACCGTTCTAACTACAGCGGGTACTAAACAAGGTCTTCCATTTTGTTACCAACTGAAGATAACTCTTCAATGGAAACCAGAGGGTCAACATTGTCTCCTCCTAGTTAAACCCATACATCCCGTCTGAGAGAGGTTTGTCGTAGAATGTGGAAGAAACTCAAAACTGTGATGACGTGAACTACGATAACAAAACTGCATACGACAGGGACACAAACGTGGAACATTCATAATTCCCTCGAAGCTTGAAATAAATGAGAGAACCTTCACTACACCGTAATCTCAGTTAATTATATGGATAGAAATTTTTAGCTTAGTTTAGAAATCTTTTCCTAAATAACCGTAAGAGAAAATACAGTTATACTTACTCCCTAGTGTCACGAGTCGGCTAGTGACATTGGCTTTTGTGGGAAATCACGAACTCAAGTGGAATCCCAGTTTATCGTTCAGTTAACCGCTCATTCGGTTGGGAGTCTTTTCAAATCAATTTTTCATTGTCATAAGTGATCGTCTTTGTGTGAGACATTAGCGCTTCCGCTGAGCGATTTGTTTTGGGCGCGTTTCGCTCACTCTAGCCATTAAAAATGCGGCCCTAGCGTTCTTTTTTTCCCACGAGTTTGTCAGTCAAGTGTCTGTCGTGACGGAGTGAGGTTCTGTGCTCCAGCAGTGAGAGTAGTGAGAGGTCAGCTAGCACCCAGACTCCACTAGACTACAGTTCTCCAGGCTCCCACCCTTCTTGGTGATACACCACATTGATTGACCAGTATTTCCTTTTCGTTTTCCTAGACTTAAGAGTTTAGTTAAGGTGCTTTTCCTTGGCGTAAGAATTTAGCTTCTGAGTGAGTGAGTGAGTACGATCTCTTTATTTGAATTCATTTGAAATGTAACGTTAAATTTATTTCTTTGTAATCAATAAATTTAACAGTTCTTTTTCTTGAGCTTAATGTAATGTAAACTCGTGTTTCATTTCTCCACAATTAAGCTTATTTCCCTTATAGCTCCTAGCTTGCATAAACGTTTGCTATTCATAACTGGTACTTAGGCCAGTCTTGCTGTATTAAGCTTAAAATCCGTTGTGCCTTCTAGGAGTTAAGCATCAGCAAGAACCTGATATTATTAATAGTATTAGTTATGTATTGTCAGGGGTGAAGTAACTTTCTCCAGAGGCTAACAGTACTAATAACCAGCAATTGAGTAATTAGTCTCTGCTGTGTACTGTTGAGAAAGTTTATAAATTCTCGGTCTTAGAGAATCGTGCGAAGCAAGCCAGCGTAAAGTAATCATTGCTTGATATAGCAAGACAATTCTTGTTCCTGCTGTTCAGTATTATTGAACATTATCATTTAAATAAATTTGCATTTATTTTAAAAACCCCGTGACACCTAGTATGCCTGAGGTATAGAAATAAGACAACAAAATAAACAATAACAATAATAATAATAAGTAGCCTACAACATACAACACTAACATTATTTTGTTTCACCGACTGCATTTTCTTGATCAAACCCCTTCTCGCTATTCTTCCATCCTTAACACACTCCCACCCTCCCCCTCATCTCTCACTCCCTGTAGTGCTGGCCGTACCCTGAGTGAGGAAGATTATACACGTCCCGTTCCACCCTTCCCTCTGATTACTGTCAGTGTGTTACATCCTAACTTGTACCCCGGCTGGCTACTACGAAAAACAATGGACTGCCAAATACTGGGAGAACCTAGGATTTTCTAAACCACTGGTGAATATCATTGTATTACTAAATATTAGGAGTACTTCGGATTTCGGAAGGTTACAGTGAAGATGAGAGTACTACTGAATGTTAAGGGAAACTATAGAACATAAGAGTACAAAGGAATATCGATGATACTATGGAACATCGAGTGGAAGAGGATACACTGGGGACATTGTAGAATATCGGGGTACCAAGGGATATCAGGGTACTTGTCCTCAGAGATAAGGGACTGAAAAATCAGAACGCTTATCCTCATCGATAAGGGACTGAATAAGGAGGCTGCCAGAGATCGAGCAGCGTGAAGAGCCGCCATTAGGTGACCAAGGTCGACTCATGCATGCATGTTGGAACCTTTATAAACTATAGGATTCGATGCTGAATATCGCGGTACACTAAAGTGTAGCGTATAATGAAACATTATGACCATCAGGAAAATGCACAGTACCAGCGGTCGGTGGAATACGAGGGCACTATGGATAGTGGGGTGCTGGGGAATATTGGGATACTGTGGAATATCCTACACGATACTGGAGTTGATGAATATCGTTGTCCCACGAATTAATACGAGAATATTGAGTAATTTACCGAATATCGGAGTATTACAAATTATCGAGGTATATTGAAGTACTACAGGGACTACCAGGGTTCTATACTTTAGTGTGGATATGTTGGGGGTATTATGGAAAATCGAGGTGCATCGAAATGTAAGAGGAGAGCTATGGATCTGGTGGTAGGTGGTGACGACCATCATCCACTCACCTGATGTAGTGCTGACTACTTCTTCCTTCAGCTTTATCATTCTTTTTCTGTGTCTTCCCTCCCCTCCTCATGTTTCTCCCATCTTTCCTTTAATTTTTTATAACACTTCTTTCCTTTTCAGGTGGCTTTGCATAGAGCGACAAGTCTAATGGTTCCCTGTAAGCCAGGAAACCATTTACAGCGCTGGGTGACAACCATATAACCAACCCATACGTGTTCCCTATGTGTCAACAAGTGGGTTGGCGGAGGGTTAGTGCCCCTCTCCGTAAAACAGCTAACTCAAAGACAAACGGCCACCTCTTATGGGATTGTGGTGTCTGGCTGTAGGCAGTAGTAGAGACTATGGATTTATTAGGATGCTGTGTAACATCGGGTTACTACAGAATATCGGGTATTGCACAATACTGAGACACTATAGAATACGGGAGGTACTACAGTACATCGGGATCTTACAGAATACTGGAGGTAGTACAGAATATTGGGACCTTACAGGCTACTGAGGCTGCTGTGTAATGATGAATGGCCAGGGAAATTGATTACTGTTCGAAAGGAGGCGAGTTCGATCCCAGGTCGAGACCGGGAACAAATTGCTGATATGAGTGTTCTTAAAAAACAGACTTTGCTAATATTCGTTAAGACCCACTAACGTAGTCTGTCATAAATGCACCCCCGCTAATGTTATTACAACAGTCATGAATGAGACAGCCCTAGTATGTATAGCCTATACTCACAATGTCTGGTGGGTACTGGTGGCGAAATGATGACAAGTGAAGAGGTAACACACGTTGGGAGACTGCTGGGAGGTAGGGAATTGATTATCAAGTATGTGCCTAGAGGTGAAGAATGAAGAAAATCAGGGTAATATGGAATATAGGGGTACGACATGAAATCAGGGTCCTGCATAATACTTAAGCAGCAGGGAATATCAGGAAGGGGAACTATTGAATATCGGTGTGATACAAAATACTGGGGAACACTGCATCGCAAAAATTCGACCACAGAAAATAAAACATTAAAACTGAACCAAGTTTCTATGGTAAGTCATTCTGGGATATCCAGTGTTACGGAACAGAGAAAGATAATGTACACTTTAAGTGAGAATACTAAAAATCACTACTGTCCCATAAAGTTCCAGGTTCAAAACAAAAGAGTTAGGTAAAATTACAAGTTAAAGTTTAATGCTCAAACTAACAACAAAACATTCAGGACTCATAAGGATAATGTAATGGCAAAAAACAGGTTAAATATATGGTTAACTGCAATAGCCTCTATTAACACGAAATTAGCATGAGTAAATTTATCTAAGTCAGCCCTGTTAAAATGAAAATACACTGGGTAATGCTCAGTTAATGCAAGATAAATTATTACAGATTCAAAATATTATTGATGATGGCTGATAATAAAACTTTATACTAAGCACAAAAACCTCACTAGGCCTACAAATTAACACCTTATGTTATACAGTACAAGAACAAAATGTAATAACACTCATACTCAAATTACACAGCAGTTAGATGGCTGGAGACTTCCTGAGAAACTCACAATAACTGTACAGGGGAGGACAGAGATGTGAGCAAAATGAGGAGTAGATCTAAGTGGCAATAATGCAGAGACTGAGCTCATTATATAGGGGCCAGCAGAGCTTGATACAACTTGTAAGAAGGACGCGCAAATGGAGCCATAGGGGACAAAGAGCTGACAATCCTGCTCTGAACAACAGAAAGAACGACTTACTCTACTATAACGGTAGAAGGGGGGAGGGACTGAGGCAGAACACGCTTGTGATCAAACATGCAGCATACTGTGCGTTAAAATTACACAAAGGATGATGAAATCAAAGGCTATGTAACACCTCCCCACAAAGAAAAGGAAATTTACAAAGGAAATTTCTTATTACTCTAAAATAATCTGTCTAAAGTCTAGATAAGCAATCTGCAATAACATTTTCTTTCCCCTTGACATGTTGTATGTCTAATGAATACTCCTGAAGAAGTAGACTCCATCTTGTCAATCTCTGATTTTTATCTTTAAACTTACTAAGGAATTTCAGTGGGTTATGATCGGTATAAATGACTATGGGGTCAAAACCAGAACACAAATAAAATGAAAAATGCTGTAAACCCAAAATCAAAGCCAAAAGCTCTTTCTCAATAGTTGAGTAGTTCTTTTGAGGTGGAGTGAACTTCTTACTGTAATAAGATACAGGGTGTTCAATACCCTGATCATCCTCTTGCAGCAAAACAGCCCCAGCTCCTGTATCACTTGCATCAACAGCCATCTTAAAAGGCTTAGCAAAATTTGGAGTAGCGAGCACTGGCTGACTTATTAGAATAGCTTTAAGTTTGTTGAAAGAGGATTCACAGTTATCGGTCCAGACAAATTTAACTCCCTTTTTCAGTAGGTCTGTAAGTGGTGATACAAGAATAGAAAAGTTAACAACAAATCTCCTGTAATAACCTACCATTCCCAAAAATCTATGTAGCTCTTTCCTACTTTTAGGTCTGGGAAGATCACTTATAACCTGAACCTTAGCTCCTGATGGTGCAACGTGTCCATCACCAATTACATACCCAAGGTACTGAACTTTAGCTTGACCAAACTCACACTTTGATAAATTAGCTACAAGATTAGCATGAACCAAACGCTCAAGAAATTTACTGACATGGCATAGGTGATCTTTCCAGTTGTCACTGAAGATTAATACATCATCAATATAAACAACACACCCTGCCAAACCCTCTGTTACAATATTCATGAGCTTCTGAAATGTGGCTGGTGCATTCTTCATACCATATGGCATTACAGAAAATGCAAAAGTCTTTCCTAGTGTTACAAAACATGAGATCTCCCTAGCACGTTCAGTCATAGGTACTTGCCAGTATCCCTTTAACAAATCAAACTTACTTATGTAACTAGCCTTTCCGATCTTGTCTATGCAATCTTCCACGCGAGGGAGAGGGTAAGTGTCTGTTTTGGTTATCTGATTAACACGTCTTTAGTCGATGCAAAGCCGCTGTGACCCACCTGGTTTAGGGACTAGAGTGACAGGAGAACTCCACTCGCTCTGACAGGGCTCAATCATCTTGTGGTCCAACAGGTAGCCAAGCTCCTTCTGGATGAGGGGAACTTTCACTGGGTTCACACGGTAAGGAGGCAATTTAATTGGCTTTGCGTCTCCAACATCGACATCATGCATCAACACAGTGGTTCTTCCTGGAGTAGCACGGAACACTTGCGGGTACTCCTGCAGTAATGCCGAAAATTCTTGCCTTTCCTCGGGAGGTAGATGAGAAAGCTTAGTCTGGAGATCATTCATGATATCAGGATTCTTCCCCAAACTATCACTCAGGTTCATACTGCATGGGAGAGCTTCACTTGCAGACTCGGGTGGAACAGCTACAGTGCAGACTGGATTATTTTCGTCCCGCCGGTGATATAACTTTAGCATGTTGATGTGACATAGTTGCTTGCTCTTTCTACGATCTGGTGTGGCGATGACATACTTGACATCACTGAGTTTCTTCTCCACGAAATAAGGACCACTAAACTTGGCTTGAAGAGGTTGCACATGAACTGGTAGCAGAATCAAAACCTGATCTCCTGGCTGAAAGTGGCGTAACCTGGACTTCTTATCATACCAAGTCTTCATCTTCTCCTGAGCAGCTCTTAGATTCTCTCTCGCCAGCTGTAAAGCAGTGGACAGCCGTTCTTTGAACTTCATCACATACTCCAGCAGGTTGACGTCATTTTCCTCCGACAGCCAGCATTCCTTGAGTAGCTTAAGGGGTCCTCTTACTTCATGGCCAAACAGTAGTCCAAAAGGTGAGAAGCCCAGTGATTCATTTGGAGATTCTCTTGCGGCAAACACAACGAATGGAAGACCTTTATCCCAGTCTTTCTGATGTTCCAAACAGTATTTCTTGAGCATCGATTTGAGTGTTTGATGATATCTCTCCAACGCTCCTTGAGTCTGGGGATGGTAAGCTGAAGATGTGATCTGGGTGATGCCCAACTCTTTCAGAGACTGCTTGAAAACGTATGACATGAAATTACTTCCCCGGTCTGACTGTACCTCCTTGGGCAGACCAAACTTTGTGAAGAACCCTAGCATTTCCTTAACCACGTTCTATGCTGAGATATTTCTAAGTGGAATGGCTTCAGGATAACGAGTAGCCATATCAATCAGGGTCAACACATAAGAAAATCCTGAAGAAGTCTTAGGAAGAGGGCCCACAATATCCACCAACACACGGGTGAAAGGCGCCTCAAAAGGAGGAATGGGAACTAGAGGTGCAACCTTTTCGGTCTGATTACACTTCCCCACAACTTGACAGGTGTGACAAGACTTACAATACCAGGAAACATCCCTGAAGATACCTGGCCAGTAGAAGTGTTTCAAAATGCGTGCCACAGTCTTCCTCACTCCAAGGTGTCCTGCCAAACTGGAATCATGAGCCACTCTAATGATATCCTGCCTACAAACACGAGGGATGACAACTTGATGTACAACCTCCCATACACAGTCGGCTGATGCTGTTGGGGGTCTCCACGTCCTCATAAGTACTCCTGACTTTATATAATAACAAGTAGAAGCATCGGCTGACGCTTCCTCACTGCAAGCAGAGTTAGCTAGACCTTTCAACTCAGGGTCAGCAACCTGCAACTCAACCAACTCTTGACGAGACAAATTATCAACACTACGGGGTACTGCCTCATCTGGTGAGTGGTCCAAATTAGCAAGAAAAGTGTCAGCTAGGATAACATCATCATCATCATTATCCTCTAAGTCACCAGTAACTTTAGACTTAGCCCTAGTGACAGCACATGCAGGGAACACATCAGGGACATCACAATCCTGGGACGCAACCACCGGCTCACTAGACAACTGAGGAGCTGGACACACTTGACTTCCAGCAATATCATTTCCAAGTAAGAAAGTTACACCTGACATTGGGAGTGTCTCAACCAACCCAACCATAATGGAACCATTAGCAAAACCAGACTCTAAATTCACTCTGCACAGAGGGACAGAGAAGTAATTATTCCCTACACCTAGTAAGATTACAGTTTCATCAGAGGAATTAACATTAGAGCCTAGAACACTGGTCAGCATAAGGGATTGGCAAGCACCTGTATCACGATATATTTTAACTGATTTCCTGTCATTACTGTACAGAGGACTGACAAAACCATCAGACAGGAAATTAGCACATGAACTCTTGAGAGTGTCACCCACGTTACTGCTCAAAAGAGGAGCTCCATTATGAGAATTTAAGTTACCCCTCAAAGCAGGTTCAGTTAACTCAGTTAAAGAATTCTGGGAACTCTCAAGAGTGGACACTAGACCAATTGACTGAATATTTAAAGACTCCTTTTTGTTCACATCACGCTGTCTCCTGAAACATCTATCAGTACCCAAGCTTACTACAATAAATACATTTACTTTTCTGAAATCTAGAGGTGAAGCTGGTATTTACTTCCTGAGAAACATCATCTTTATTCTCTTTCCTGTTACCTGTACTCTGAGTAGAGGCAACGTACTTACTCTCAGCTTTCCCTTTTTCTTTAGAATATCTCTTGTGAGTGAGAACATATTCATCAGCTAAAACTGCAGCATCAGACAAATTACCGTATCTATTCTTCTCTCATCAAGATATAGGCTTACATCTTTATTTATACACCTCTTGAAGTCCTTCAGCAAAATCATCTGCTTAAATTTACCAAAATCAGAATCCACATTCTTAGAATTTAACCACTGCTCTAACAGATCTTCTTTGATTTTTGCATACTCAACATGGGATTGCTTATCTTGCTTGTAAGTTGTCCTAAATTTTACTCTATAGGCTTCAGGAACAAGCTCATAGGCCTTAAGAATCAAGCTCTTAACTACATCATGCTAATCAGATTGATCCTGAGGCAAAGATGCATAAGTTACTTGAGCTTTACCGGTGAGAACAGTTTGAAGGAGTACTGGCCAATACTCCTTGGGCCAATTAAAACCTGTAGCTACCCTCTCAAACAACTGAAAATACTTTGTTAAATCAGATTCATTAAAAGGAGGGACAAGTTTAACATTTTTAGCCACATCAAAATCATCAGAGCTAGATGATCCAGTTCCACATTCTTTCATGCGATACTCATGGTCTGCCTGAATCCTGGCAAGTTCAACTTGTGCCTGTATCTGTGCTTCCTGAATCCGAGCCTGAGATTCAGCCTCCTTAGCATTTGCTTGAAATTCAGCCTCCTTAACACAAGCCTCCTTAGCCTGAGACTCAGCCTCCTTAGCACGTGCTTGAAATTCAGCTTCCTTCACATGAGCCTCCTGCAGGGCTAGCTGTAACTTAGCTAATTCAATCTGCGTTTGCTCATTTGGAGGAGTTACATTAAACAAGCTTTTATTAATCATGCCAACAATTTGATCTTTAGAATGATGAGAGTGAACTGCAATTCCCAATTGTTGAGCAACAAGCTTAAGTTCATTCTTTGTTCTGTTTTCTACATCACACACTGTTTGCACATTTGACAAAAAATCTTTGGCTTCATCAAGTGTAGTAATAGTGGACATCATGAATAAATCACAATCACAAAATATCAAGCAATATCCTTATGATAATATCCTGAATATCCTGATATGAGGTCGCCAAATTTATGTTACGGAACAGAGAAAGATAATGTACACTTTAAGTGAGAATACTAAAAATCACTACTGTCCCGTAAAGTTCCAGGTTCAAAACAAAAGAGTTAGGTAAAATTACAAGTTAAAGTTTAATGCTCAAACTAACAACAAAACATTCAGGACTCATAAGGATAATGTAATGGCAAAAAACAGGTTAAATATATGGTTAATTGCAATAGCCTCTATTAACACGAAATTAGCATGAGTAAATTTATCTAAGTCAGCCCTGTTAAAATGAAAATACACTGGGTAATGCTCAGTTAATGCAAGATAAATTATTACAGATACAAAATATTATTGATGATGGCTGATAGTAAAACTTTACACTAAGCACAAAAACCTCACTAGGCCTACAAATTAACACCTTATGTTATACAGTACAAGAACAAAATGTAATAACACTCATACTCAAATTACACAGCAGTTAGATGGCTGGAGACTTCCTGAGAAACTCACAATAACTGTACAGGGGAGGACAGAGATGTGAGCAAAATGAGGAGTAGATCTAAGTGGCAATAATGCAGAGACTGAGCTCATTATATAGGGGCCAGCAGAGCTTGATACAACTTGTTAGAAGGACGCGCAAATGGAGCCATAGGGGACAAAGAGCTGACAATCCTGCTCTGAACAACAGAAAGAACGACTTACTCTACTATAACGGTAGAAGGGGGGGACTGAGGCAGAACACGCTCGTGATCAAACATGCAGCATACTGTGCGTTAAAATTACACAAAGGATGATGAAATCATAGGCTATGTAACACCAGTCACTGTAAGTTCCTTCTACCATACTCCCCTCGTTTCTCCCACTACGTACACCACGGTCCTCTACGTTCCTACTCTTATCTGCTACATTCCATCCATCTCCCATCATCTCCCACCCCTCTCTCCTACACCCTATTCTCCCCTTCGTCCCCTGAAATGTTAAGTAAATATAAAATGTCCAGTGGGAATTTTCTTGATCTATTATTATGTGAAGGCATATTCTGATGCTTACTGTATTTTCTTTCTGTACTTGCATCTTTCTCTTCTTTGTGTTTGTAACTAAATGAACAGAACGTAGCACGAGTGTTCCAAACCACACACACACACACACACACACACACACACACACACATACAAAACTGTGGCCACTATTGAACAGCTCGACCGGCCATAAAGGGAAGGGTCGCTTCTGCCCTGTTAACTGGCATAAGAAAAGAAAGAAAATGAGAAATGAAATTATGCAGTAATACAGAAAGACGAAGGGATAAATCTATGTATAGCCAGACGCTGTATAAGGTGGGAAAAGAATATTCTAGCAGTAACAGCGAATCATCGTAAGTATAAAAAATGACGAAGCAAAGAAAAATAACGAGTAATTATTAGAGAAACAAAAAAACTGTTAAAATAGTTGATCAACCGGCAGAAGTCACTGGAAACATGCCACACAATGCTCCCTCGCGAGATGGAACAAAAGGATGATGTACACGATGAATCTATGAAGACAAGAGAATGAAAAAATTACTTGACTTATCCCTCAAAAAAAAAAAAAAAAAGGTCCGCTTCTGTGCTTAGGGGCTTGTTGTCATTACAATAAAGGACAGCAGGCCGTCCTACGCCCCTGGAAGCGTCTACATGATAGAATAACCTCTGGCCACCTCTTGCACTAGAAACAGCGCTGTCTAGGCCACATTGCGCTCCGACCACCATGCCCTACCGATCGCGCCACCAAGCATCGAGAGAGAGAGAGAGAGAGAGAGAGAGATGAGAGGCGTACAAAAGAAAGTAAGGGAGATCAGTTCTAGTTGTTACAGGACCAAGTTGTTACACACTATCTCCATAATTAGTCCACAGATGAGTGAGTGGTCGTAGCCATGTCATGCAGCATTTAAACAAAGCTGGGGCCTGCAGGGGCAGCTCGAAGGCGTTGCATGGATAAGAACTAAGGTAAAAAAAAAAGATTTTTCAACTCTCAACATATTTTCTGCGCTCAAAATTATTTTGATTTATCTGCGTCACCTGTCGATGCAGCACTTGGTGTGTGTTACCATGTATGTGAAAAGACTGAAATTACCAAAGGTGTATGGTGGTGGTGGTATTTTTATAGGAAGAAAATTACCAAGTGTACAGGAAAACAATGTTAAGGTTTGTTGTTATGGGTAAGTTGTTACAGCATTAATTTACCCCCTTTGAGAACAGTCGAAAGAAATTGTCCAGTATTTTCAGATATCACTTAAACTATGCTTGGAATTACCACTGGAAAACAGACTGATGTCATGGAGGCAGCAGTCAAATGAGTTGTAGATAATAATAATCTACAATCATTTAAATGTGTTACAGATCAGTACAGTGTAATGTAAAAGTAATATACTGGTTAAAGAGCAGTATTGGTAAAGGTGATCTTTATGTAGATCTATGTACAGTATGTGGTATCTGTGTCTATTAGTCACCAGAGAGAGCGAAGCGAGCGGAGGTGGCCACGTCCTATTTGGTCAATTTTCTATAATACGTAAAAAAAAAAATCTGTTTGGAGGTTTCATTGATTCATTCATATCTAGTACTGAATGATCGAGTAAAAATTCCATCTTGCTATATAAGCGTGTAAACACTGAATATAGGTGTAACATTTTACTTATAATTACAAGTAAAAGTGGGATAAAATCCTTATTTATGTTTAACTGGAGATTCCACTGAGCTTGGCACATATGGAAAAATGTCAAAGTAAACAATTCAGGCCACCAGGTGGCGCTATAAGCTGATATGTTTTGAAAGTTTGCAAAAAATCCGAAATAAAAATCACCGGAAAAAGTGGAAAAGAAAATCCTGTTTATGAATCAGTCTTGCTTATATTTTGCCTTGAGATTCCTTTTAGGCTGACACAAGGAAACCTACGGAGAAGTTGAAAATTTTAACCGCTGGGTGGTGCAGAAGCTGGTTTGATGATAAGTTGGCAAAAATTTCTGAACAAATCACTAGTAAAAGTTAAATAAAATTATGAACCAATCTTTCACAAATTTTCGCTGGAGGTTACTCCTCTTTATTTGGCATAAAAGGGATAGTTTTGAAAGTTGAAAATTCACAAATTTAAGACAACTTTCCATTCAAGAAATGATGCCTTAGAAATTATCCACATTAGCAGTTAAACTTTATACCATCACAATCGTAATATCTTCACGACCCTTGTCTTTACAAAAATGAAAATTATTTTTTAATATTGAAATCAAGTGACGGCATCAACAAGGTAGAGCGCTGGTCACTGGAGTGTGGTGGCCGCCATCTGAAAACTTCAACGCATATTTTTCAAGACAAGATGGTGGTCACCTTGCTCCCGTGACCAGCGTTCCACCCAGTGGACGCCTTTGATCTGTCAGTTAAGCTATCTGTCTATCTAACTGTTTGTCTTAAACTATTTATTCATTAATCTATCTACTGTATTTCTCTCTCTCTCTCTCTCTCTCTCTCTCTCTCTCTCTCTCTCTCTCTCCAGTATATATATGCTGTATGCACTGTACATATTGAGTGAGTGAAAATGACGATGATGGAATGACTGAATGATAGTACAGTAATAGTTGCACAAGTGATTCAGTTATTGATACAGGTTGTGATGAAGTGATTGAATAAACTATAATGATGTAATTCAGTTAAACTTACACTACATGCAATATGCCAACAGCCTGTAATCACATGCTAATGACATTATAATAAGTATGGGTATATTAGGGTTCTATAACATATATATCAGTTTACTCCAGGGTGTGTAACAAGTTGCCCTGTTTCAGATGCAAATTGTGACTGATGACATGCCTTCACAAATGTTCAAATAACCGATTGACAATAATGTTTTTGTTTATTTTGTATCTGAATATAATAAAAGGACATAGTTTCCCACTTCTAGACAACAATTGGCTATTTTACACCTTTAACCTCTGATGCATCGGAGACACATTTAAAAAACTGTCACACAGACGCAGTCCCTCTTACAGAAAACAAGGACATGACAGTAGAATTTAACGGCAAAAGAGGAATGTACATTACACTACACCAAAAAGCAAAAGCAAAAAAATAGCAGAAAGGCCAGAAACCAGAAGCCAAAAAAAAAAAAAAAGAATCGCAGTCAAAAACGGGAAAAAAAAAAAAAAAGGTCAAGAAACTGGATAAACAACCATACAGTAGAAGAGTTCCGTGTCCTCTCCCATAGTTCTCTTCACAACCTTTGAAAATTGGCCTTACAAACCCGAAATAAACGACACTAATGACACTGATCCGCGACCGACAGCTGTTGAATTCGATGCTTACAGTATTTTCACAGTCCAAGCAGAGAGAAGCTGGAAAAGTGACAGGGCTTGTTTTGCAATGGTTGATAGCAAATAATTAACAACTAAGTAAAAGTGAAAACGAAAGACCAGAACAAAAGATGATGTATTCAGGAACATCCATACCAAATAATCTCTAACTTTAAAAATCACTGTGGCTGAGAAAAGAGAGGTACAGTACCTGGTAAGGGATTCATACGATCAGCTACGGTAAAAATGTTTTTAAATCACCTCGAAACTATACAAAATGTTAACAAGATACTGCTAAGCTATGATGTAATATTCACGGGGGTTGGAGGTGCTGGAATATCGCTTTAAATGATTAGAACACCAGACGTGTAAGAGAATTTATAACCTGAACTGTAATTGTAAGACTTGTAAATTGCAGTACCTTCCACATCATCAAATTCCTTGTGGTCCCTTCAAGCTGACGTGTAATGGTACCTCATTAACATTACGTGAGCCGAGAATAGTAAATTTGCTTGATAATTGCACACTTCACTTGTGATATCAAATTAATGTCTCCATTAGATCCGTGTTGAAGAGAGAGAGAGAGAAGAAAACTGTCAGATCGAAAGCTAGATAGACACAGAGTAAAATATAGAAACTATGGGATAATAATACCTCAAAATGATGAGTGGGAATATATATATATATATATATATATATATATATATATATATATATATATATACTGTATATATATAGTACACCCACGAACCAAAGTTCCGACATCCCCCTGGTAGTAAGTCGAAGCCAAAGCTAATGATAGGCTCAACGATCGGACACACTAGATTATCAGATCCCAAGACTGAAGGTGTGCTTCATACTTCACAGTTGGAACTCCCGAAGAGAATAATACAGACAGAGCAGGGAAGGTTTATTGCTGTTGTCTATGTAATGTGCATCTGAATAACTTGTTTTTCATCCATATGATAAGTAGAGCATATCAAATATTACCATGTTGTGACGGACGAGTGAAAATCCTGTAGAAGTGCTGAACCGGAACTTCGAATATCCATCATAATTGAAGTACCATGGTAGGCTACACAATCGGTGGCTGGCCTAACTCAGGGAGAAGGGGTCCAGCAGTATACGGTGTATTATATGCTCGTGTATATATATATATATATATATATATATATATATATATATATATATATATATATATATATATATATATATATATATATATATATATGAGCAAACTGAAGACGAAAATTTTGTTAAAATCCGTCAAACCATCTAGAAGTTTGGAGGATAGACAAACAGACGACAAGCAGTCAGACAAGCCACCGTGTATACAGCCGGGACCTGTTTCTGGGATACCACCCTTCTCACCTCGTTCGCAGGGTTGATTTCGGTATGAGATTATTTTAAAATATGCTATTTTTCTGTAAGAATATCGTACTGTTATAAGTATTGCTGCAACAGTGCATTTTACATGACAAACTTTTCATTTCTTTTTAATGGGTGTTGTGCTTTGTTTGTAAACTGGCATTATTGTCAAGTGATTATTTCTAGCTCTACCAACACATTACGTCGATCCTAACATGTAGTATAAACCATACTTGTGTCGATTCCTAACGATGTTTTTCAAATATTTTGGTAATTTCAACATATTGGTAATATGTTACCCTAACTGCATACATGCCTCCAGACGCATAATAAGTTGAAAAATCGAAACATATTCTCTGCAGTACTCGTCTTCTTTGCTTGCAGGGCTAATACCTGTAAAGTGTGAGATATAAACTCGTTACCAATTTGCTTCGCCAGTCTGTTCAGTCTGTCAGCTTTTCATCAGGTTCGACTCCCTGCAAGCCAGGGCGGTGTCGGAACTTTGGTTCGTGAGTGTACAGTATATATATATATATATATATATATATATATATATATATATATATATATATATATATATATATATATATATATATATATATATATATATATATATATATATTGCCAGACGCCTCAATCCCGTTTGGGGTGGCCACAAACAAATCGCCTCCAAGTCGCCCTGCTCCCAACTCACACACCCCTCTCTCATATACCTCTCCACCCCATCCCTCCATCTCATCCCCCTCCCTCTTCCCCCCTCCACCTCACTCACATACATTCTCTTCGTCAGTCTTTCACCCTCCATCCTCTCCACATGGCCAAACCACCTCAGTGTGTTCCTCATAACGCTTCCTATCACATCCACATCCACACCACAACGCTCCTTTATATCCTCATTCGTCAGCCTGTCTCTCCACGTGACTCCACAGGCTCCTCTTAAATAACTCATTTCCACTGCTCTCACTCTTGACTTGTGTCCTTCCAACAATGTCCAAGCTTCACTTCCGTAAGTTAGAGTTGGTATCACAATACTGTCATGTAGTAACTTTTTCACTTCCATGCTCACTTCCCTGTTTCTTATCACTGCTTTCAAAGAACCAGCAACCTTTCTTCCCTGCTGTACCCTTTCAAGCACTTCACCCTCCAAACCTCCGTCCTTACTCATCACACTACCCAAGTACTTAAACGTACTCACATTTTCCAATTCCTCACCATCCAACCCCGCTGTACATTCACTAACTTCACCTCTCTCAAAGACCATCACTTTACTCTTCCCTGCATTCACCTTTAGATTCCGTTTCTTACACACTCTCTCAAACTCATCCACCAAGCCTTGCAGCTCCCCTTCGTCTTCACTCAACAACACAGTATCATCTGCAAACAACAGTACAGGGAGTTTCCAAACACTATCCTCTCTCACCAGGGCCACTCCAACATCCACTACCCTACCTTGTACCTCTTTTATTACCCCATCCATGTACAGATTGAACAACCATGGAGACATGACACATCCCTGTTTCAAACCAACTTTCAAAGAGAAGAATTCACTTAGTTCACCATCCACACGCACTGCAGCCTTCGCACCATCGTACATACTCTTCACAGCATTCAACAACTTCCCATCTACTCCATATATTCTTAACACTTTCCACAATCCTTGTCTATCCACCCTGTCATATGCTTTCTCCAAATCCATGAAAGCCGCATACAACTTCTTTCCCTTCTCTAGAAACTTTTCCACTAAAGATCTAAGAATGAATATCTGATCTACACAACCTCTTCCCTTCCTAAACCTCCCTGTTCTTCTCCAACTAATTTCTCTGTTCTTTCTCTAACTCTGTCTATAAGTATCCTACCATACACTTTTCCTATTATACTAAGAAGACAAATGCCCCTATGATTACTACATACTTCTCTTTCCCCTTTTCCTTTGTACAAGGGAATAATTATACCTGACTTCCAATCCTCCGGGACTCTACCTTCCTCCCAGGCCAATCTGCACATCTTCCACATCCATTCTACTACTATCTCGCCCCCATGCTTCAGCATTTCACCACACACTCCATCAATTCCTGGGGCTTTCCCCGATTTAACTTTCTTCATTGCTTCCACAACTTCTATCCTACTGATTTCTTCCTGCCTTCTCACCTCCCTCCTTCTCCCAGCCATTCCCCAGCCACTTATACTCGCATTACTTCCATCCTCTACGTTCAACAATTCCTTAAAGTGTTCTCTCCATCTGTTCACTTTTTCTCCCTTCTCCAATAGTAATCTACCATTTTTATCTTTCACTCCCCTGCTAACTTCACTTCCACCCTGTCTTACTCTTTTCACTTCTCTCCAGAACATTTTCTTACAGTCCCTCCACTTTACACTCAAATTCCTTCCAAATTCCTCATCCACTCTCTTCTTACTCTCTCTTACTAATCTTTTCACCTCTCTCTTTCTTTCCACATATAACTCTCTCTTCCGCCTCTCAACTTCTTCCACGCCCTTATTTCTCATCCATTCATTGTATGCTTTCTTCTTTTGTGCCACAACCTGTTTCACCTCTTCAGTCCACCACGCTGTTCCTTGCACCCCCCTCCGTCTTCTCTTCCTTCCACACATCACATCACATGCTGCACATATTTCTTCTGTAAATATCTTACACACACCTTCCACGTCTCCCATCTGTTCCAATCATATTTGCCCAATCGTTCCTCCACTTCTCTCTTATACTCTGCCTTTTTCACATCCTCTTGTAACCTTTCCACTCTCCTTGCAACTACTCCTTCCTCTCGTCTTTCCCTTCTTCTATTCCTCCATCTTACTTGCATTCTAATTCTGGCCACCACCAAGTAGTGGTCAGAAAGTCCACTCCCCCAACCTCTATACACTCTTGCATCCTTTACACATCTTCGCATCCTTTCATCCACACACACATAATCAATCATTGCCTTCCTTTCATTCAGTTCACCACCCACCCTTCTCATCACTCGCCATGTATACCTGTGGATCATTTTATGCCTGAAGAGGGTATTGGCTATCACCAACCCCCTCCCAGCACAAATGTCCACTAACGCACTCCCATTCTCATCTATCTCAGCAGGCACACCCCACTCACCAACTATTCCATCCACCTTCACATTCCCAACTTTACCATTCATATCACCAATCAAAAACACTCTCTCATTCCTTCCAAACTTTTCCATGCACACTTCCACATTTGTCCAGAACTCTTCTCTCACTCTTCTAGCACGATGTATATCTATCTATCTCTCTATCTATCTATCTATATATATATATATATATATATATATATATATATATATATATATATATATTCATATATATATATATATATATATATATATATATATATATATATATATATATATATATATATATATATATATATATATATATATATATATATATATATTGCTCCAAAAATTTACACTCTCATGAGAGGTTGGGTGAGTGGGTACAAGAGTGGGTAAAAGACATTAGAGTTTACCGGTGAATAAATAAGTGAGATCAAGAGTGAGGACAATAATGTGCTCCTTTTTAGGAGGTAGTTCAGCTGAACATTGAAATCATTAGTGAGTAAAAGTATGAATAAATAGGCTACATGACAGTAAAGAGTACAGCAGTGTGTGATGACATTGGGAAGGACAAGAGTGAGTTTAGACGTGCGGGCGAGTACGAGTCAAATTAGTACATGAAAGAGTGAGTGCATGAATGATTGCAAGAGCGAGAGAGTGAGTACAAGGGTAAGTACAAGAGTGAATGTTTACGAGTGAGTGAGTACAAGTGTGAGCAAGTACAGAGATGACGATAAAAGAGCGGCTACGTGGCTGACTCCAGAGTAAGAACGTGAGTCACTGATCACCAGAAAAGGTGAGGACAAGAGCGAGCCAATGCAAGAGTGAATATGAGTACAAACGTAAGTATGTAAAAAAGAATGAGTACAAAAGTGAGCGATTATAAGGGAAAGGACAAGAGTGTATACGCTTAAGTAGCGAGTTCAAGAGTAAGTGACTTTCAGAGTGAATTGGATCTAGAGTGTGAAGGAGGCTGGATGAGTACATGAGTAAGTACAAAAGTGAATACAACAAAGTAGAGGAGTGAATATCTGACGAGAAATAAAAGTTCTCCATGCATTTCTATTTGGACGACATAAGATTGGTGCTTGGTGATGAAACTGTCGACTACACACACACGCACACACACACACACACACACGAACTAATGCACAATCATGCCAGAATACAATACACAGGAAAGTATACGTACCTGGATTAGGATACGCGTTACACCATTAGTGAGGGAAATGTACTAACATTCCCAAGTTCAGTCGCACACACTATCCCCTCGTCACCATTAATGAGTTTGTCCGAGGGTTCCCTAATTACCAACATCTCTCTTACTAATGGGGTGAGGTAAAATAAAACAGTATCGCAACCCTTATGTTAATAACAGTCGACACTAAGTGATATGTATCCGTGGTTAGATATTGAACTACACAAATAATTCCATGCATGTGTGTATTCTCTCTCTCTCTCTCTCTCTCTCTCTCTCTCTCTCTCAAGATATATTCTACGACTAGGACATTGCAGCATCTGCCAAACAAACACCAACAAAACAATCCCCCCCCCTCTCTTTCTCTCTCTCTCTTACACACACACACATACATTATATAGGTAGACAGATATTATATAAATATATATATATATATATATATATATATATATATATATATATATATATATATATATATATATATCTATCTATCTATATATATCCATGACCCACATATGCATGATCCACCTGGTGAACAAGCCTACATCTTTTCTATCCTTAATGACCTAGAGCAGCTTGTACGGCATTCTACCCGAATCCCTGACCGCCTTGGAGAGAGCTCCAACATACTTGACCTCTTCCTTACAACTACTCCTGCTTACCCTATTAATCTTTCCTCACCGTTGGGCTCCTCCGATCACAACCTAATTTCCTCAACCTGTCCTATCGGTCCGATACGGCCTGTGGACCCTCTAAAGAATCGTCGTCTGTGGCACTTTGGAGCTGCAGATTAGGAGGCCCTCAGGCTGTAGTTCTTTGATTTTCCATGGAATGATTACTGCTTCCATGACCGGGAGCCATCTGAGTGTGCCTTGCGCATTACGGAGGTTATTCTCTCGGGCATGGAAGCATACATTCCTTTCTCATATCCTTTGAATAATGCAAGAAAGCCTTGGTTTAATCACGCTTGTTCTAATGCTGTCCGCAACAAGGAGAGGGCCTACAAATGGTACCAGAGTCAACTCACCCCTGAATCACATCTTTTTTATGTTTCTGCCCGGAATCGTGCTATGTCTGTTCTTCACTCTACAGTACCGGGTACTAAAAATAATTTCATCCGTACGAAATGCTCTCAACTCTCCAACTCGAATACTTCCCGCTCCTTCTGGCATCTTGCCAAAATCCTTTCTAACAACTTTACCTCAGCATCCTGCCCTCCTCTTTTCTATTCTGATGGCTCTGTAACTATTTCTTCTACTGATAAAGCAGATCTCTTCGCTCAGACTTTCTCCTCCAATTCCAACGTAGACGATTCCGGTGCTGTTCCTCCATCATCTCCCCCCTCAGACGTCCTCATGGCTGACATTAAAATTTCTTCAGCTGATGTATTTTCTGCCATCACTGGCCTCAGTACTAACAAGACATATGGGCCTGATGGAGTTCCTCCTGTTGTCCTCAAGAGCTGTGTTTCAGTGCTTACACCCTGCCTAGGTAAACTCTTTCGCCTTTGTCTGTCAACTTGTACCTTCCTTTCTTGCTGGAAATTTGCTCTCACTCAGCCAGTCCCAAAGAAAGGTGACCGTTCCCAACCCTCTAACTATCGTCCAATTGCTTTAACATCCTGTGTCTCAAAAGTTTTCGAGTCAATTCTTAACAGAAAAATTTTAAGGCATCTTTCCTATCACAACCTTCTTTCTGATCATCAGTATGGGTTCCTTCAGGGACGCTCCACAGGCGATCTTCTCACCTTCCTTTCAAACACCTATTCATCCTCCTTTCCAGACCTTGGCAACAGCTTTGCCAGTGCACTTGACATCTCAAAGGCTTTCGATCGAGTCTGGCGTAAATCTTAAATTTTCAAACAGCCCTCTTACGGTTTCTATCCTTCTATCTGTTCCTTCATCTATAACTTCCTTTCAGGTCGATCTATGGCTGCTGTTGTAGACGGCCATTGTTCTTCTCCTAGATCTATCAACAGTGGTGTTCGTCAGGGTTCTGTCCTATCACCAGCTCTCTTCCTTTTATTCATCAATGACCTAAGCTGTACATCTAACCCTATCCACTCGTACGCTGATGATTCTACCCTTCACCTTTCCATCCAGTTCCCGCAACGTCCATCTCAGCAGTTACTTCAACAAACAAGGGATGAGGCTATGGCACACCTAATGTCTGACTTGGCTCGTATCTCTGACTGGGTTAAAAATAACCTTATTGTTTTTAATGCATCAAAACTCAGTTTTTACACCGATCAACGTGACACAATCACCGGCCGGAGTACCCTCTAATGTTTAATAATATCCAGCTTAGTCCTGCATCTTCCTTGAACGTGCTTGGGGTTTCATTCAATCGGGACTTATCTTGGAAAAATCATATTGCATCTCTTGTAAAATCTGCTTCCAAGAGATTAGGGGTGCTAGGCTGACTCCGTACCTTCTTTACCCCTGCACAGTTGTTGACTTTATACACGGATTTTATTCGCCCCTGTTTAGAGTACAACTCTCATGTGTGGGGAGGCTCCCCATATACAGCTCTTCTGAATTGGGTGGAGTCAAAGGCTTTTCCTTTCATCAGCTCTCCTCCTCTTACTGGCTCCCTTCAATCTCTGTCTCTTCGCTGCACTGTTGCATCTTTATCTTTTTTCTGTGGCTACTTCAATGGTCACTGCTCCTCTGAAGTGTCTGCTTGCATCCCTCCACCTCTACGACTGGTGCATAGCACCTGTCTGGCTGCAAGCTCTCATCGCTTTTCTGTCCAGCTCTCTAATGCAAGAGTTAACCGTTGCTCCCGGTCCTTCATTTGTGCAACAAGTCAACTCTGGATCTGTCTCCCTCTCTCTGTATTTCCTACTTCCTATGATATCCAGTCTTTCAAACGCAGTGTGTCCAGGCATCTCTATATGAGCGGATATTGACTTTGGTTCCCTTTTGTATTGTTTTTGTTTTTTCTTGGAAGGAACAGTTTGTGGGCTCCTGGCCTTTGGTTCCTTCTTTCTTTTATATATATATATATATATATATATATATATATATATATATGTCAGTGGGTTTAAAAGGCAAACCAGAGACAATTATTGGTAAATGTTGTTGCTGATGAACCTCAATCTGCCCGGCCGAGCAGACCTATCAACTGCAGGCAAGCAAACGTCCCTGCAGGGTAGTCCAATATGGTGAATTGTGGTTGACAGTGTTTTGCCAGGGAAAAACATGGAGGTTTGGTTCCTGGATGGAAACCGTCTTTGCATCTGCACCCAGCTAACAGGGGCACCAAGTAGGCTCCACATCACCCCATTGTCTGTTTATAAGGTTACTACCCAGCGATGCACATGGTTCCTGGGTTACAAGAAGCCATTAGGCTTGTCACTCAGTGGACAATCATTTGAGGATGAAAAAAGTTTAATATAAAGTGATAGGAAGGAAAAAGAGAAGTAGGAAGAAAGGAGGGAAGACAGAAACAAAATGATAAAGGTAAGGGAAACAAGATAGCACTACTGTACATCAGGTGAGTGGATGATGGTCGTCACTACCTACCACCAGCTTCTAAGTGCAAGAAGCCTTTAACGTTAGTCTTTGCGAAGTGGTCCAAGTATATATTTACTGCAAATGCAGTGACTCAGACTGTAAGAAGAAGGAGCAATCAGAGAGTACAACACCAACTCCCACCGGTAGCTCTAAGGGCCGAATATTTGAATTTGTCCTGTGATCTTCATCTTTGGCTGATTGGTTTCAAAACCATATTACTTTATTCCCCCCCCCCCCGTTATTTATTTATTTATTTTTTTCGCTTCCAACAACTTCTGTACAAATCGATTCAAAACTGTTTGGCCTGACGTTGTCCTGTGACCTTAATCCTTGACCTTATGTTCTCAAAATGAAATATATCTTTATCCATCGGTAACTTTCAATTCCTCCACGAATTAAAACTGTTTTAGCTATTGGTCAGAACATTTAATCTTGACCAGTGATATTGACCTATTATGGATTGCTCTCTTTCCCTCGCCCTTGATTTACCCAGAACCCGCCCACAAGGTTTGGTCTAATTCTGATCGAAACTGCTTAAGCCGACCTTGTTATACTCGTATGAATTTAAGGCTTGATCTGCCCCTATGTCCTTAGCAATGAATCGAATGTTTCCAAGGTAGGATTCCTTAATCCTGCCTTAACCTGGACCCTTCCACGAAATTTGATCTAAACGGGATAAAACTGTTTAAGTTGAACTTGTCCTTTGACCTCCGACTTAATGTTCTAAAAATAAATTGGTCAACCCAATGGCTGACCTTAACCCACTACCAATCTCGATAGCGTGGTCTAGGTATTTGTAGGGAGATAGGGAAGTCAATTGTGGATTGTCAAGCACAGCAGAATAATGTCGTGAGACGTAGTGTCAACGAGGTGAGTTATAGCACTCTTGGGTTGCGGATTTTTATTTCACATTTATATCAATAGTGGGTTACAGCGTAACAGAGCGTGACGGCCTAATGACCCTAGCGTCAGGCCTTCTCTTTAGCCCCTCTCTCCTCTTTCTGATCCTCGTGTTATCTGGCCTACTCTCCAACCCCTTCTGATCTGAAGGGAATCTCTCCGACATTATATACAGATTGGAGAGAGAGAGAGAGAGAGAGAGAGAGAGAGAGAGAGAGAGTGTGTGTGTGTGTGTGTGTGACGTAGTGTCTTGTAGATTTTCATTCACGTGGACTAACCTACTAGGGCTGGTTACTCCACGTGTTTGTATACGTCACGAAATTCTTGGTCGTCTGGACTACAAAGAGATTGTTTGAGATACTCCTACATCATATGTTAAGAATTCTTGATGGTCTGGGACAACAAGATTGTGGACATACTGTACATTATGTGGACTGACATTCCTAGTGAGAAACTATGTATGTCTCCAGCAGACACTACATCCTGTACACTGTGTTATGAGATATATACTAGTGTCTATATAATATCTACACCAAGTTAGGTCCAAGTACAGACACACAACACAGACGCATATGTCGAACCATGCCCCGTGACCGTGACCTTTCATTGACCATTGTGAAAACTGACTCCATTCATCCTTGTCTTACCCTCAGCCTTTCCATCAAGCTCAGTCTTAATCGGGTAAAACATTGAAGCCGACCTTGCTAGATGACACTCTGATCTACCCTGTGAGCTTCGTTTTTGACCTTCTGTGCTAAAAAATATATATATATATATATATATATATATATATATATATATATATATATATATATATATATATATATATATATATATATACTCTTTGGTAGATTTTCAGTTCTTCCATCAATTGTGGTTAACGTTGTATCAGTTGAATTTATTTTCACACACACACACACACACACACACACACACACACACACACACACACACACTATTTATCTATCTATATACCTAGGCTGCTTCCCCCAGGGAAAGGGAGGTAGCCGAGACAGGACGACACACTCCCCATTTACTCATCCATTCTAACACATTCATTCGCGTCTTAGCCCCAAAGGGGAGAAAGGACAGATCCTCACCGCACCACACCGCACAAGGGTCAACTGCACAGTGCAATCAGTGACATCCGCAGCAGGGCCCGACATCAGAGCTGGTTTACCCCTGCCACATCATAATAGACCCATCCCCTTACCCGCACCTGACCTGACTATCTGATCAGACCAAATGCGGGAGAATATCCCTTCTGGGCTGCATCATCATTTATTCATTCACAATTTCTCTCCATTTATTTCTGTCACGCACAGCCACTCTTCCTTGCTCAAGAGACATCCCTCTCACATCCAGCTGCTCTCTTCACACTGTCCGTCCATCCTATTCGTGGTATCCCTCTCAGTCTTACACCTCTCACATCAGATCTATACTCTGTTTTTTTTATCGAGGCGAAGATGCACTTGACAGATTGGTGATTATTGGCTGAATGCAACGTTACTTCTTAATCTGGCATTATTAACTGACAACAAATATCTGAGAGGGAAATTTGGGTTAGTAAATATTTTTTGGAAATGTTGCATTCAGCCAATCATTATCAACCTGTCAAGTGCATTTTCGCCTCAATTAAAAAAAAACGAAGTATAGTTATCTTTTTCACCAATCGCTCATTGTCCATTCTCTCCATATGCCCTAACCATCGCAACACCCTCTGCTCAACTCTACCAGCAATCTCCCGAACAAATCCAGTTCTCCTTCGCATTTCATT